>NC_011129.2:1695000-2295000 GCF_000003225.4 Theileria annulata | reverse complement strand
CCAAACGACTCTAAATAGGACCACAATAATTCCATATCGTCCAAAACATTACTATCTGAATCATCCTTTGTGAGTGTTTTGATATTTTTATCCCTCAGTTTCCCTAAAACTTCCTCGAAGTTTCCATTAATCTCAATAAACTCTTTAATCTTATCTGCTATGTATTCAGGTAATCCCTTTTCACTAGTCATTTCAAGCTTTACTTTATCCCACGGCACTTTGTCGAGCTTATCTATAGAACTGCAAATAGTTCTGTGCATTGAAACTTCAACTCCACAGTGGAAAAGTACAGCGTCAAGAATTGCTCTGTGGTTAATTCTAACAGCAAAGGATCCTTTCAGAAGCCTTAGAACCCGTACTAGGATGAAAATAACTTCAGAATCTGGGACCATTTTGGGGTATTCTCCAGCACAGTCCAGGTCACATTGATAGAATTCTCTATACCTTCCTCTTGCAAGTTGTGGTTCATCTCTTCTATAAACCTTTCCTATGTGAAATCTTTTAATCTTTTCCATTTTATTCATTGCCACAAATCTTGCAAACGGCACTGTTAAGTCATATCTGAGTGAAAGTTGTTCTCCTCCCTGGTCTTTCAAATCAAAAATCAACTTCTGGTCCTCTCCGTACTTTCCTAACAGGGTCTCCTTTAATTCAAAAACCGGAGTTTCTATTTCAACCGCTCCGTGTTGTCTGAAAATGTCCTTTATTGAACTAATTACTACTCTCCTTGTAAGAACTTCATTTGGGCAAAAGTCCATAGTGCCCTTTGGCAACTTTGGCAGTCTGGTTTTCTGGTTCTGCGGGACCAAGAGAGCTTCGAACCTATTACAGAGGTTAAGTAGACCACTTCCGCTCAGTGAACGTGAGATTATGTCCCACACTCCCGAGTCACAGTACTTAACTCCCTTGCACACTTCTTTGTCCAAAAAATTTTTGTATAACTCATTTCCGTGACCCAAAACTGACTTTTGGCCCTGTTTACTCGATTTGGCCTTCTTTTCATACATTTTCTGGTCATTGAGTTCCTTCAAATTTAGCAAATTTACTGATACACACAAACTAAGGCTAGCGAAATCATTGTACAAATCAGCCAGATATTCTAGCGATGTAAGAGTTGGCTTCGGCATGTTATCCCACCTTTCTCTAAAACTCGAAAATAATTCATTATACTTTTTCATCGACTTTTCTAAACACTCAACTCCTAGACCATCGATTGAATTTTGCACTCCCTAACATTTATATTAATATTATATAGAATATATTTAACTGGATAATCCTTACGTTATTGTATGATTCTGAATATTTTGAGAACATGAGCGGGAGCAGTTCGTTGTAGAGAACAGTTACGTTTTTTAGGGAATACAATAAAGCGTTAAGTTGGGAATCCAATGACGCACTCCATGCCTTGTTGACTACATTTTGCAATTCTAGTGATTATTGATCATCAAATAATTTGGGAAACAATACCTGGTTGCACTAGATTTGAACAAATTGATGAAAACACCTTGGAAACTTCCTTCAGAATTGACTGAGCTAAGGATCTCAGTTCAGCGTTGTGCACCAATTGAGTTGAAACCAGTGATTTTACGGTCTTATCTCCACCCTGAATTAATTGTAAACATGTGTTAATATGTCAATAATTACCCAATTACCTTTTTTGGAATGAGTTTGCTATCTTCAGTTAGCCACAATAAATTTCTCACAGTTTCCATCACGTTAGGAATCTTCTGCAGTTCAGGAAGGAGTAGAAAGTCGTACGGAACTGAAAGTGCTTCGCACAGTAATCCCATATTCAAATCACTTAAATTTGACATTGTTTTCATCAGTGAACCTAAGACTGAAACGTTGGACAAAAATTCGGTTTGTGAGTTAACTAGTGAATTAAGTTCATCCGATGATAATCCGACTTCCTTTTGCAATACTTCTGACGGGTTCTTTAGGTCAGATTTTGGCGATGTAACTGTGGATAACATTCTTGGTATTCCTGGAGACTGGGTGTAGGTATAATCTCCATTATAAAGGGTTGTTTCCGCTGGAAATCTATTAAAATAAGAGTTTGTGTTTAGAGCTTTAACCAATTTAGTTATAAACAATGAATTAGGTTTCGGCTTCCATCTAAGTGCTTGTTGAAGTACGTTGCAACAAATCATTCTTGACTTTAGGTATTCTATATCGACAAATGGGACTTCAAAATCAGTACTATTATTACATTTTTCTACAGAATTTAATTCTTCCAAGTTTAAATTTATTTTTTTAGCCAGTTCAGGCTCGATCGAGATGTGAACTTTTGATAAACCTACCAAACACAAATCATCAATTGATAGCAATTTGTTGCAATCCAGGGTCAAATATGTCATATTTAACTGGCAAAACAATATAAATACACTTCATATATTTTTATACATAATTTATTATATAATTTTTTACAAAATTGTAACATGGGGAATCATATCCAAATTTTACTTTAAATATGTTGGATTTTTTAGATAAGAATCCAGATAATAATCCAAAAGTATCGCAAAAGTTGGTTAATTCCGATTCCAAATGGAAGGATCTAGATATACCCGGGGATTTGTTTTCCGAAGGTTTAATTTCCTTAGAAGTTCTAGATAATACTCAAAATCACCAAGGTTCAAAATTAAATTCCATAAAATCAAGCTCAAAACCCAGAAATGACAAACCACCACCTGATAATGATAAGATATCGCAAGAAAAGGAAGTAACCATCGACTACGAGGAGGTTAATAAAAAAACAAATGGCTGGACTAACCTTTCAGAAGAAAATTACACAATCCCTCAGCAAATCCTTGTAAATTTATATAAAAACAACTTTAATTCACCAACACCTATACAAAGATTAACCCTAGTCCCCTCCATTATAAAGAAAACCCATGTGTTAATATCCTCTGAAACTGTATTTTCAATATATATATACCAAAATATTTAATTATGCATATATTTAAGAGATTTATTTGATGATTAGGGATCAGGCAAAACATTATGTTTCGTGTTGCCAATTGTAATATCACTTTTATCGGAAAAAATTGATAAGAAAATAGAATCGTTAGTAATTCTACCAACAAGAGAGTTGGCGGTTCAAGTTAAAAAGATATTCTTTATGATTTTGGAAGGAATTGATATTAGAGTACTCTCTATTATCGGAGGAATATCTGTCCAAAAACAGGAACGACTGTTAAAGAAAGACCCAAGTATAGTAGTTGCAACACCAGGCAGACTACATGACTTCGTGAACGATGGCAAACTAAGAGGTTTATTCCAGCTGAGACACTTAGTTTTGGACGAAGTTGACAAGTTTTTTGAGGATAATTCATACAAAGAAGTTCAATTAATTGTAAAATATGTAAAAAGGGCAAAAATTCAGTGCTTTCTAAGTTCGGCAACAATTTTAAACGTACGTTTTTATCCACCATATTAATTTACAAAAACAAGAATTAAAATATTATCTGTAGATGAAAGAGAATTTAATCAGTTTGTTTAAACTCCTTAATATAAGTAATCCAACGGTGTGTATATGCTCAAAGGACAACCAACTGTCAATACCTTATGACCAGTTGAGCAATAAGTTATTATATAAAAAATTGTTCACAAAGTCATTGACACAGGTTTCAATACCTGAAAACTTAACATTTAAACTTATTGATTCAGAGGATAAATATAAAGTAACTCAAATAACAATTCTTAATACAGTTTTATTTCCTGTAAATATTAAACACTGATGAATTTATAGGAAGTTAGATTGATAGGTTATTTAGTCGATTATCTCTGTAATGTTGAGTCAAAAAAGTGTATAATATTCGTCAACACAATCACCTACGTGTACAGACTGGAGTCCTTGTTAAGGTAGTTTACAAGTTACATAAACTGTTTAGCTTAATTTTCTGGAAGGATGTCCATGAACATAGACTCAAGAGGAAATATTGCACTACATTTGATGTTAATACGAAACTTGACTTCGTCTCAGGAATACACTCAAGACTAAAACAAAAACAAAGATTAAACCGTCTTGAAAAGTATGTCAATCATCAAAAAATATACCTCAAACCATTATTTATACCCTTTAGCATGATCTTAGGTTCAGCTCTAACAAAAAATCCATTTTGATATGTACTGATGTGGCATCTAGAGGACTAGATATACCTAATATTGACATTGTGATTCATTTCCACCCACCAAAAGATAAATCGCTCTTTTTACACAGATCAGGAAGAACTGCACGCCTTAAATCTGACGGTATATTATACTCAGCTTCTATTTTAATCCATTATATATATTTGTAAATATGATTCCAGGAGTTTCAGTGTGCTTTTGTAGTCCCAATAACCGTGAATTGTGGAAGAAGTTGTTCACTGAGATAAATAAAAACATTGATAAAATAGATCAAATTGAGGAAATACCAAGAGATAAGTTCTTGAGTATGTTTCAGCTAGTTGCTTTGAAATTAACGATACAAATCATATCAATTGTACATGATGATACAGGGCTTAAGGATTTGTTGCAACTGGCAGAAACTATAGAAAAGAGCGAATTCCAGGTAATTCCTCAAATAAACAATTAGTCTAATTAATTTTAGATGTCGAAGGAAAAGAGCGTGCAGAGCTGGTTCCAAAACGCCGCTAGGAAGGCGGATATAATGCTTAGCGACGACGAAACCCAGGAAGAGACCAAGAGGCAGAGAAGTTATAAAGCTATGAAATCTGAAAAGAAAAAGCTTTTAAAGGTATTTTAAACATCTACTCAACTTTTTATAGATTCGGTCAGACTTTGGAATCGACAACTAGTCATTGTGAATCTAATTTTTTGCACAATGTTGTACACATTTAATTATGGAGCAAATCTTGAATATATTTAAAGTCTAATTAACTAAAATTTTCCTAATTTTCAATATATTATGTTTGAATTTGAAAATACCATAGAACCTAAATTACCCTATTATCCGTAAAATTGATAAATTAAAAATTAAATTCATAAATAGAAGATATAAGAGTAAAATGTGGAAATGAAGTTAAATGTTCTGTTTTTACATGGACTTGTACAGACGCCTGAAATGCTCTCAGAGAGCTTCTCTAACTTAAACAAAAGCTTATCAAAGATATTGAATATAACATATTTAAAATCGCCGTACGAGTTAAAGAACTTTCCTGCATTTTGTAAAATAACAAGTGAAAAGACGGATGAGGAAATTAAGGAGTTAGAGAAAATTGTAAGGGAAAATTATTATAGAAGAAAGGGTAAGAAGAACACATACGGAGGGACTTGGTTCTTCACTGACTCTGATGGAAATTATTCACCTCAGCTAAAAAATGTTAAAATCATAGGATTAGAGGAATCACTTGATTTTGTACTAAATGAGTGTAAAAGAACAAATTGTGACGGCCTTTTAGGTTTTAGCCAGGGATCGTTAATTTCAGCAATATTAGCCAAAAAAACACTAAATGACCCAACTTTAGGATGGAAGGCCAAATTTTGCATACTTTTTAGTTCACCCATGCCTTATGCAACTTCACTTAACACCCTTCTCACCTCAGGAGATAAAATTAAAACTCCTTCCTTACACATTTTGGGGAAAAGTGACGTTATGGTTCCTAATCATAGATCTCTACTATTAACTGAGTGTTTTGTTGATCCTATTATCCATTATCATGAGGGGGGACACGACATTCCTCATTCTGACGATGTTTCAGTTTATGAGAATTTTTTATCTAAATTTCTTTGATCAATGTATTTTTAATATTTTCTTAGTAGATTATTTGCATATTTATGTCCCGGAGATTAGCTAATTTCAAACTTCCTAACATAGTGACCCCTAAACAGAGAACAGGTGCCAGGAGAACAACAAGAGAAAAAAGGGAAGATGAATCGCAGGACAAGTACACATCAGCCTATTCTTTACTTCAAACCTCCTACAAGATTTCTGAGGAGGATTACAGAAAATACGGAGTTGAACAGGGCCTTCTGCCGCCTTATTTGTCAAATCCCGACTCATTTAAAGTAGATTCTAGAAATCTTTACACAACTTTCGATAACTGCAACATATATAATGTCGGATCAGTCGTAAAAATTGACACAAATGATCTGTTTAGTGAGCTTCCGGAAGGACTTTGCGGTACCAACCCTTACTTCTTATCTATGCTATTTATGTTTAAATAACTCAAGCTTATAACTTCACCAGGTGATATGGTTAAGGATATATCCCTCTTACCTGAGTCAGAACCACTGGGAATAGTCAACCGTAAGCCTGCAATCGAGATAATATCGCAGTTAAAACAGTACTCTCAGGATAAGGTCGGGTCATTGAAGTCAAGAGGCATTTTGTTGGATGGAAAAAGAGGATCAGGAAAGGTTATTTTCGCATAAAATTATACGTTTATAGAGTTTTATACTGAATCACGTGTCATTGTGGGCACGGAGAAACGGCTGGATGGTAATTCACGAGCCAAACGCATCCAAATACTCCACAGAAGTCGGTAGCATCAAGAGATCAAACGCCGGTGTTTATATACAGGTATAACCTTGTCCTACAAATATCATTTTCTTCCCAAACAGTAATATTTAACTTAGTTGGAATTTGCCAGAACTTTTTTGGAGAGGCTTCTGATGAAGAATGAACAACACTTGTCGGAGATCCCAGTAGTAAAGTCGTTGTATGGAAATATTTCGCTGGATGGAAACTACTTGAAGTACAGTAAAAGGATGTTTGATCCAGTCATTGAGAAGATAATCCAGGAAGAATTGGAAATTTTGAAAGAAGACTCGGATCCCGACGTAAACACTCATACCATTTACAATCACCTTTTCTTAGGAACTAGAATGCACCAGAGAGAAGCTGAAGTTGTGGCACAGTTATAGAAAACAGTTCAGAATACCTATTTTATCGTTAGACTCTAATATTTATCCTATTAAATTGCAGAGATCGCCTTCAAAACCCGTTAAATCTAGTCGATATCGCAAATTTTGGCGTTAACAACGAAACCTTCGCAAATCAGGCCGTTTATGAGATTTTTAACCAGCTAAAGCACCAGACAAAGTTCCCATTACTATTCATCATAGGTATTCTAACCCTGAATCTATTGGCTTGTTTAAATAGATGAGTACAACGAGTGTTTTACTGCATCGGAATATCTGTCAATTAAGTATGAGAACACTAAGTTTAATGGATGGATTCCAAGCTATCATCTAACCATGCCGAGACTGTTTCATAAATTTGATGGAGATCACTATAGAAATGGTATTAATATATTCACTGCCTCAAATTAGATATCTTACAATTAGATTACATTGAGTTATAGGATTTAAAATACTAGCAACAAGTTGGTCAAGGCGAAAGCGCAAGAAATTCAGGCCTGAGTACCTTGGAATTCTGTTAGTTTCATAGTTAATATCCTTTTAGCCCAAACGAGGTTAGGACTGTCCGCAACTTTAGCTCTAAGGAGTTTGCGAACTACGTCTTAAACTTGAAGAATACCCGAGTGATTTATAACTTTCCAAATGACAAAATCAACTACTTTTACATGCTAACAGGTATTTTTGTACAGATTAAGTTTTTTCAAGGCGGAAACGGATTCGAATCCAGAAGGCTGCTTTCCAAACTTTACTAATTTTATCATATATGTGGTATAAATCTATAAATACATTATAGTGTTGTTTCAAAAAAGTTTAATTTTCTGGTAATTTAAGGGTAAAGAATTCATGCTGCATTGCCTCTTCCGGTGTTGGTCTTTTATTCGAGTCCAAGTTCAGTATATATCTGATAAATTCTCCAAAGAGTCTGTGTTCAGGCTTCACCAATTCCTACAAGAAGTTAGCATTCGGCAGTGTTTATTATATAGAAAGTTACCATTATGGTTTTGCACTCCTCAACTCTATGGACTGATGACTTTGATTTTGATCCTTCCGGCCTATAAATTATTTGTATAAATAAGAGTAAATATGTGGGTGAATATCATTTTTACTACCAGTCTAGTCTGGGTTCATCGCGATTAATATAGTTTTTTCCTTGAGTATTTTTTGCGGAACTTATAACTTCTTGTGGGAATTTACCGATAGTTTTTTCCTAATCGCAAAAATGTTAAGTTTGTGGGTATTTAAGTGAAGCGTACCATCATTGCTAGGTGTTCCATATGGCTATGTGTTCTAAAGAGCAAATGTCCTGTGTACAACTCCATTAATGTACATCCTAGTGACCACAAATCACTCGAGTAGCTCCATCCGATATCTACACAAATCGTCACTCTAATTTCATTCAACATAAAACTAAGATATCTACATAAGTTATAATATGATTATGGCTCGTTTTACAAATTATTACCTAGAATAACTTCCGGGGCTCTGTATTGTCTAGTGTTAATAATTGAGCTGTGATATTCATCCTCGTAGATAGCGCTTCCAAAGTCAATGAGTTTAATATCTGACATTGCCGGTCTTTTAGTCATCATTCCAGTCTAAACATTATTAAAATTAATAATTTGAGTTATTAATCTATTAATAATTCGCTAATAGCACAATTAGTACAATAATGTGTGAACATACATGCGATCTTGGGAACGGGACTTCTATGAAGTCGTCTTTTCCACATACTAGTAGTATGTTTTCAGGCTTAATATCCGTGTGAACGAGACGTTTTTTCTTAAGAAATGACAGTCCTTTCAGTAGTTGATATGCCATATTTTGTATGTCTGAGATAAAAAACCCTTTAAAATCGTTTTTTTCCAAAAATTCGTATAGTGAAGGTCCAAGTTTCTCAAAAACTAAGCACATATTTCTATTCCTATACATAAAGTTGTCATGTAATATAACGCAATGACTTTCGGAATTTACATCCGAGTTCTTTATATCCAGAAGTATATCTGCTTCGATCTTTGCTGATTGGGTGTATTTATCAACATCTCTCACGACCTTGACTGCAAACTGTTTACCTGCCTTTTCACATAATAAAACTCTGCCAAATGTTCCATCGCTCACTTTATTCAAGACTACGTACTCTGATAAATTCATACCCTTGTCCCACTTGAAATGGATTATTTCATCTTTGGGTGACTTGGCTCTATCAGTATACTTATCTCTATTACTATATCTATGCCTATTGATATATTTATCTCGATGGGAGTATTTAGTCCTATATGAGAGGGTGTAACTGCGTCTATATTTTCTTCTATATGAGCGTGAATAATCACGCCTATTAGAGTACCTTCTACTGGGTCTATGTGATCTTCTGCTATATCTTCTATCTCGATCTCTATATCGATCTCGATGCCTATATTTATTATGGTTTCTATAGCGACGGCGATTTACGCTTGAACTTCTCGAATATCTTCTATGGTTTCGATCGCTATCGCTTCCGCTATAACTTTCTCGGTCAGTTTTGCTACTTTTACTACGGGTTCTGCCAATAGAATTACTGTGTTCAGGTGTATTATGAGTTAAACTTCTACTATAGGAAGGGGTACTGGAATAACTTTTATGTCTGGAGTGTTTATGTCGTTTATGTCTATAATTAGAGGAATGATACATATGGCGGCTACTATATCTTCTACGGCTTGGCCTTCTACGGTCATTTATTCTACTGGAATCTCTTTTGCGATAATATCCATCATCGGAATTAAATTTTTCATTATCATACATTTTATTTTCGTCACCGTCGTGAGTCATATTTGCAAAAATCTAAAAAATAAAATTAAATTTAAGTACGTTGTGGTGGAACCTAAACTTGTTACAAATTACATTTTGCCATTCACTATTATGAGCTTAACTTGGAGTGAATCTGACGTAAATACCTTAATTAAGTTTGCGAAACAGTCTTTTAACAACAATGATCTGACTAATTTGGAAAAATGTGTAAGGTAAATCCCAGCGATTTCAACTATAAACCATTAATTTAGAAACCGATCTAGTTCTGAATATTCTCCACATTCCGATTTATTAAAGTTTGATAAAAACCGAAATAATAATTTTAAAAGGAGTGAAGGTATTTTGTTTCTGATCATTTTGTTTAGATGACTTGGTCGGACATCTATTAGATGAGCTTTGGTCTTCTTATGGCCAAATTTCACTTTTTCTAGAAAAAGTTATTGAATCGGCCTCAGTTACATATAGAAATATAGTTAATAAAGGCGTAAAACGTATGTTTAAATATTAATAAAACTTAAAATGACCTTAGAAGGCCTCTCCTTACCTTCAGATTCCTATTATAATATTGCTTTTCTCTCCTGGAAGAACCAGTTAAACAAATATTTGAAACGATATGTAATACAACAACTCCAGAAGGAATCCATCAAAATGTCCCGTCAAGGTTCTTTCTTTTCATTAAGTAAGTTATAGATACCTTGCTATATCAGTATTGTATAATGGAACATAAATTAGTATATTAAGGATAACTTAGTCCATATTTGATTAGGAAATGAGTATAATAATTTCGATGGAGAAACAATTAGCAATTTGATGGTCAACTCATTTACATTTGTAAACAATTTTACTGGCCAAAGCGTTAGTTTGTTGCTCCTTTATTGCTTTCTAGTCCAATGGCACTTTTAGTGAGTTAGAGTTTATGGAATACAATGGATTATTTAAAAAGGTGAGATTTTATTATTTTTTAACACCATTTTCTTAAGGTTGAAAAAACTATCGACCCGTTCCATAATAATTGTTTTGTTTTGTGGTTAAATTATTCTCAGTTGGACGAAACTAAACACAAAGTATTTTCTAACTTAAATTATCTTAATTAAGTCATTGTTTCAGAACACCAAGAAAATTTTTGAAAAATTAGGTGAAATACCCTACGAATTGACTAATAAATCTAAAATACTTCTTCAAGTATCTTTTCTCTCAGACTATAGGCTTTAGGTCATATCTTCTGTTTGTATAACACACATGGAAGCTGATAAATCCTCAATTATGGCTCATTTTGACGGAGAGTGAGTCTCTAAACAATTTAACTTTTCAGAAACAATGGCGTTCAATTTACTTGTTTATATGTACCAAAATCTCCTCCAGACTCATCGATTGATATAACAATAGACCATAGAATTCACAATGTGAAATTCAAAAATGACCAACTGTTAATTCTTAGGTATTTTTTATTAGTCAAAACGTCCTATATCATTAGATTATTCTAGCTATACACCATTTCAATACCCTATTCATGCCACGTTTCTATAATAATTATTAGTAAAAAGGCGAATTATGAGATTAAAAGTTTAAAGGCGAAATTTTTCATATTTATGGTCTGGTTAACTGGTCCTGACTAAATTACACGTTTTCTTTTTTTAATCTTTATCCGTTTTGTTTTATACTGTTTCCAATACATACCTGCATCCCTCTTCTTTACTCCAACTTTCCCTATTATTTTATTTAATTGTTCCCTTCTCAGATCGTCCAGTGCTGAACATTCCATCAGATTCGGGTCTTTATACACATTGTTAATATTTGATTGGAGAAGTTTAGCTGGGTTAAAGTATAAATTAGGAGTATTGATTTTATAATTGGATATGCTGGAAAGGAGACGTTTTAATAAATAAAAACTTCTAAATTTAAAAACAGAATTTTTTGTAAATGAATTTAATATATTAAAAGAATCAAAAATCGACATTTTATATTAGTTAATTTTATTTTAGTACCACATAACAACATAAGAAATTAAATATTATTTTGAGATACTTTTTCGCACATTCGAGTTGTATTCACTTATAAACAACATATTAATCAAATGTGTAACATGAATAACATGATTATTCGCTTACAACTGGTTTACAAATTTTGAGTCACTTTGTTATTATCTTATATTTTATGTTATTCAACCTTCTTACTTATTTCCTAGAACATTTTTAATAATTTTTTAATTTCAATTATTATATTTATTCTCATTTTATCATTTTCTCATTTGGGTTGTTTTTCTTTGGTTTCATTGAGTAATTCTCAGATTCAATTCATTAAACAAAATGGGCCAATAATAGATAATAATGTTTAAAAGAGAAAAAATTAAATTCGTTACACAATTTCACTTAAAATTAAAACCTTAATAAAATATTGGTCAGGTTGAAGAATTTATAATCCTCTTTACAGCCTCTTTATTTATTCGAACCTTATTATCCGCTTTTCCTAATATATTATTGTAGTATTTAATTAAAAAATAGGGTTTTTTTAAAATTAGGTGAATGATTATACCTTGAGTCTCCTTATCATTAATTTGTTTCATATAGGATTTTATTCGGTTCTGAAGGAAATTTAACTTTTTAAATAAAGTACCAAATGGTTAGATACGGGATGAGACCCTACGTTCCCTCCTTCTAGCTTGAGTTTTACTATGAAAATTGTGTGTTGTATAGAAATTTAAGTATATTGAACAATTAGATATTTATACTAAAAAATAAGATAAAGTAACATGATGTAAATATAAGTGTATATAATAGTGTATATTAATACTGTAGTGAAGTGAACAGAGAACAAAGGCCATAGTGGAGCAAAATTTGGCATATTCTATGCCTAAAATATTATTAAATTGGGACAAATTAAAGTATAATAAAGAAATTAGGGAAATTACCAGAGGAACTGGTTTTAAATTTATTAAAATTAACAGAATTTAGAAGTTGATTGAGTTGCTTTGAAAAGGTGTTCGAATTACACTCAAGTTTAGACAAAGTTTTCTCGAAAGTGACCAAATTTTGGCCTTCTTCCATTTTAATAGAAGATTCAAAAAACAAAACTGGTGAAATAAAATAAACAAATACCCCCAACCCTTATTAAAAGCACCAGACCCGTTGTTTTATTTTTACAATTATTTTCTTTTTTGATATTTTTTTAAAAAAATATTATAATTTTTGTTATCTATTAGCATTATTCTACAATGGGTGTATTTAGTAAAATAGGAAGGGTCTCCCCTGATCTTTCAACACTTATTGTTAGTAAATGTGCCAGGAGAACATTGTTTACGAATCGTTATAATCATTCGCCCAATCCAAAGTTTAATCTAACTCTTAAAAGGAACTCCACAACTTCTTTGGCAACTGACCTTTTTAAGGATTCCAAATTACATCCTAACGCACTGAACCAACCCCCCTGCCGTACGTTAACAAATCCTTTAAGTCTTATTTTTAGATGTTTCCACCCTTAAAAATGGGCTTAGAGTTGCGACTGTTTGGATGCCAGGCTCCTCATCTACAGTTGGAGTTTGGATAGATAGCGGAAGCCGATTTGAAACGCCAGAGACTAACGGTTCTGCACATTTTCTTGAACATATGATTTTTAAAGTAACTTATGCCCTATTTATGCATAACTCAACCTTAAATACCAATGAAAATTTTTCTCTTAGGGAACAAAGTCACGTTCAAGGCAGCAATTGGAGGAACAAATTGAACATAAAGGAGCACATTTAAACGCATATACTTCAAGAGAACAAACAGCGTATAGTTTAACTAAACACTTTTCTAGTACTATATATAATTAGTTGTACACAGCATAATATATGTTATCAGCTACTATGCAAGATGTTTTAATAACGACATCCCTTGGTGTACCGAGCTTCTCAGCGATATTCTGCAAAACAGCCAAATTGACCCGGACCACATGGAAAACGAAAAGCATGTTATTCTTCGAGAAATGGAAGAAGTAGAAAAGTCACACGACGAGGTCATCTTTGACCGATTACACATGACGGTATGATGCAATTCGCATTATCAACATTCAGGCCTTTCGAGATTGTTCACTGGGATTCACTATACTGGTATTGTCATTTTCATATATATATAGCTTTATATACACCAAAAGAACATCCATATATTATGAAACACAATATCTATGTAGTACTATATATGCGCAAGTAATTGATTGAAATTTAGGGACCCGTTGAAAATATAAAGAATATGCAACGTGAGTATCTCTTGGACTACATCAACCACAATTACACAGCCGATAGGATGGTATTTTTTGGTTTCACCATAATTTCACAGGTTCTTTGCGCCGTTGGCAATTTTGATCATGATAAGTTCGTAACATTAGCTGAAAAACACTTTTCAACAGTATGTTTATACATCTGGTCTTTTTGCCACCTACTTATACATAATACTATGCAATTAGACTAACATTTTTGTATCCAATATTGTTATATAATTCATGGTAACTTTTTATTAGATACCTAAACCGGTGACCAAGGTCGAGTTAGAGAAGCCTTATTTTGTTGGGTCTGAATTATTAAACAGAAACGACGAGATGGGCCCATATGCCCATATGGCCGTTGCATTCGAGGGTGTACCATGGAATTCACCCGATTCTGTAGCTTTCATGTTAATGCAAAGCATTATTGGCACCTACAATAAATCCAATGAAGGTGTAGTTCCAGGTAATTTCTTCCATTCCCCTATCACATTAAACTCTACACATTCTATTACCCTTAATATTACCCACCAGTACCCTAGATATCTTGTTATAGGAAAGGTGTCTGGAAATAAGACAATTCATGCAGTGGCGAACAGGATGACAGTTGGTTGCGCGGAGTTCTTCAGCGCATTTAATACTTTCTACAAGGATACTGGCCTCTTTGGGTTTTACGCCAAATGCGACGAAGTAGCAGTTGATCACTGCGTCGGAGAGTTACTCTTCGGGATCACATCCCTTTCATACTCAGTAATTCCTTATTCAACATACTTAATTTTATTTTTCCAGTTCAGTTATATATTCTAAACTTCAGCTATAAATGGTCCCTATATCTATATTATTCGAGGACTGAACCATAATATGAGTAGGTAACCGATGAGGAAGTCGAGCGGGCTAAAAGGCAGTTAATGTTACAGTTTCTTTCAATGACAGAATCAACATCGAGTGTCGCTGAGGAGGTTGCTAGGCAAGTTCTTGTTTATGGAAGAAGAATGCCCGTGGCAGAATTTCTGCTCAGACTTGAAAAAATCGACGCCGAAGAAGTTAAGAGAGTTGCATGGAAATACTTACACGATTCAGTACTTTTCATATATTAGTTTATTCATTTATATTATTTACAATATATTTTATTTTAATCTGGATTGAGATATCTGTAGCACTATAATCTATATAAGTTTACTATTGTGTGTTTTTAGGAGATTGCTGTAACCGCAATGGGACCATTGCATGGAATGCCATCTTTAATTGATCTAAGGCAAAAAACTTATTGGCTTAGATATTAATTTAGTACATACAAATCTGTATAAGATTATACAAACTAAAACAAGGTATAGAATGGCGAGAGTGTGTAGATGAATCAAAAAGACTACATAATTGTATTTTCCGATCCCACAACAATTACTTATATTATTAAGGATGATAAATTAAGAGAGATTAGGATTGAGAATTCAACTCCTTGGAAACATCAACATGGAGACCCTATTCCAATAAAAATAATTCGAAGATTTAGATATAGTTGTATTTGGGTGTTTGATGAATTTCGTAAGGGCGGATGTTCTAATGGAGCATTAATTAGATTTAAAGGTTAAACTATTATATCTATATTATATATATATAATGTAGAAATTATTAATGTTTGAGAAGAGGATTTTGAGGTATGTGGTTGCGATACCTAGGATGTCCGAAGACCCTTAGGCTAGTTGCGGGGCCCAATTGTAGTGATCTAGCAAGTGTAGCGGCACGTCTTTCACGACCGCAAAGAGCAGCAATTGCAACGGATCCTGCTACGATAAGAAAAGCACTGCCAGCCTCATTTTCAAACACCTTGTGTGTCAAAAACTCCCAAGCCTTTCCAGCCAAAAAAAGATTCTCAGAAATAGGATCCGAGGACTCCCTACGGTTCTCAAGCTCAAATTCAACTGATGAACTCATTATTGAAATCAACAAAAGTTTACTGTAACCTAGTTCTTTAATATTATTTATAATAAATAACAGCCTTGGTTAATAAAAGGAAAGAGTATATATGTAGAAAGGTTTTGAAAATTAATGAGAATGAATACTAGAAATATCCAAAAAATCTTCTGTTATTGGTAAAAGGTAATCAAAGGCATCCGGAATGTCTCTGTGATGATAAAAATCCTCAACCCTAGAAATAGCGACGCAGGGCAAGTTAATGTTATGCAAAAGTCTTGCGTAGCGGATAGGGTCGAAACAAAGAATCAAGTCGTAATTTAGAGGGGCGTTGGTGATAATTTCGGGAGTTATCTTATCAGGGGTATAGAATTTTTGACCTAGTAACTGTTGATAATTTAAACCTGTTTGATGTTTGGTACCTATAACTAACATATGTGCGCCTCCAGATTTAGCGGCTCTTAAAAACCCAAGAGTTCTCTTAAGATGTAATAGTTGGACACTTGGATCACTTAAACATCTAGTTCTTATAAATCTTCCAAAATTTAAACCAACATTAGACATATATATTATGTTTATATTCCATTTACTTATTATAGGGTAACAAATCAATATATAGAGTTTTTTACATCAAAAAGACGGAATCTTACATAATTCAACATTACCCATCTAATTTAATTATTATTCTTTATTCTATTTATTAATTTTTATTCCAATCATTTATTTTTATCCACCTGGTTCTAACTCCTTAACGCACACTCTGTCAATAATTAAAACAACAAATTAAAATACAAATAAGATCTAAAAGAGAATAATGATCACTGATTTTCATTATTTTATCGTTAATTTTAATTTTTCCCTAAAAAGAAAAGTCCCAATTTAAGCATTACTTTTATATATGACTTTATATATTTCTACATTTTTTCAATTAAATTAAATTATATGATTTTTTCAAAACAATACTAATATATTCTTTGTATGTTTTTCTAATTTATGTTTCTACGACAATCCACATAATTGTTTTTACCATAAATTACCATTAAACGATAATCTTGTAATGTGTGGTTCATTTCCTATAGATGATTGTGAAACTCGTTTACACCGTTGGAAATGAAGCTTTTAACATCGATATATCGTGACGCTTTGGCCAAGGATTTAAGAGGGTCGGTTGGAAGGGCGAACGGTTATAATTTACAGCAGATTTTGTATAATAATAGCGGAATTTTTGGAAATTTACATAAATTTGAAAACTTCTTAAATGTGTTTGGTTCTGCGCCCGTTTCATCAGAGTTTGTATCTTTCATTGTTTTTTGGAAAGGTAACACATATATATATTTATTTTCCATAAATTTCCCCTTATTTTAGTTATATACATAACTTATCTAACATTAGTTATCGAGAACGACAGTAACATATATATCAACTCTAACTTAGGGATTGAAACTGTATTGAATGGTAAACACTTTTCCGTTTCACTTGCCAGACCCGAAGTTGTATACAAATGTTGTTTTGTGGATGACGAATACGTGAATTCTTTGCGTTTTTTCAGGGATGAGCTATTGAAGACAGATACCTCATTTAGCAAGACTGAGTTGCTTGAATCTATCAGAAGAGCACAAAAGAACAGTAATTTGTATGATTTCTGGTCGAAAGTGTTTGATAATTCGGTGAAAATGTTCGATTCTGAAGTAGTATCAGTCTCCGATATATCGACGATGCTTTTTGGTTTCCTTGTTAAGAAGTACTCAGACGATGCTTATTTAGTTTCAGAAAATGAACCAGCCACTTCTTTTTCAACCGATTATGACCATATCAGCCCAGGAAACTCGTCTAACACTCCAAACACTACTTCTGAAACCCTAACCAATAGTCCTAATTCTGACGAAACAAACCCTCTTTCCGATAGTGTTGTTTTTACTGCAGAACATTTCGAAAGCACTTGGTCAAATTTAGATACTTCGAACACCTCTAATTATGCATCCATTAATACCATGAATAATGTTAATAACACCAATAATATAGTTAAGGATAAAGTGGTGGAGTCATGCGAACCAGATGAAACTTGGGATTATGAGTATAAATACCGCAAATTATTGTCAGACTTGGAGAGTTGTCTCCCCAGGTTTTATACTTATTACTCCGAGGCTAAGTGTGAACTAACAACCTCAAAGGAAGAGATTAGGAGACTTTTAGAGTTAAACGAGGAATTAAATGATAACTTGACTAAGGAAAAAAATACCTTTATTGACAAAAATTCCCTTTTAAACTCTGAAATACAGTCTGTTGCTCAACAAAACGAGCACTTAAAAGATTTGATCATGGAAAAGGACAAAGAGATTGAAACTCTTAAAAAACAACTAGAAGAAGTTACTGTCAATTTCGATAGTTCAGATTATGGGAAAGTCACCAAAGAGCTGCAAATTTACATCGCTAAGTCCGAAGGTCTGATAAAGTCAAATGACGTTCTTAAGGCCAAAATCTTTAATCTCCAGTCTGAGTTAAGCCAATTACAGAATATGAGTAACACTAACACTGATAATAAATATACTGAGGATACTAAGGAGACTGATAACACTACCGATGCAGTTGTTGATAATGAAATTAATGAAATTGATGAAATTGATAAGAATTTAAACTCAACTGTCCAAAACGACGAGATAATTAAATTGTCAAATCAAATAACTCAATTAACAGATGAATTGATTCAATTGAGAGATAAATTAACCCAATCAAATATTGAAATATCAGAATTAAGAGAAAGAAATTCAACTTTAGAAGGAGATAATCTTAGGTTAAAGGAATTAAATGAAAAATTAGAAAGTGAAATAAAAAATGAAGCCTCACTAAGAAACGATAATTTATTTCTCACCAATACGAATAATGAATTGAGGAATACCATTAGTGACCTTAACAACACTAATAATGGATTAATTCACAGTAACTCGGAGTTGACCCATAATCTGGAGCTGTTAAAGAGGGAAAATCGGTTGATAGAAGCTGAGTTTGATAAGGTTAAATCGGAAAACGCTCGTTTAGCCTCCGAATTGGAAGAGATGAGTGGTAGGATTGAGTCGCTTACGGCTAAGAATAACAGTCAAGAGGATTTTTCAAACGAGTACAAAAAGGCTAAACTAGATATAATGGAGTTAGAAACAAGGTTGGAAGAGTTAACTAGGAAAAACAATTATTTGGTGGAGATATATGAACAAGTATCGTCTGAGAATTTGAAATTGGTCTCTAAGCTCGAAATTTTAAATAATCCAAGCCCAACCTACGCCAAAAATAAACTCGTGGACTTGGTCAAGAATTATCAAAAGTATGATGATTTACAAAGCCCATTGTCATGTGAATCAGAATCCACCGATTGCGATCACTCCCCAAACTGCTCTACAGCCTCAGGTGAAGGTTCTACCAATACACTAACCAATAATTTTCATTCCGACACACTTAGTTCCCATACAATTAATAATTACCAACAACCTAATCTAAAACCTACCGTAGAAAATGATGTAAAAGACAATGAAAAGAATATTAAAAATGAAAGAATAAAGATATGTTCGGAATTGGCAAGCGTAAGGAAGATGAACACAATGACCGCCTTAAAAAACGGTTTAGTTAAGCCAAATTCAGAAAACAGAACTGAGAATTCTAATGCTCAAATATCCAAAAAAATCGTACAGAGACGTACAGATGGGTTCAAAAGGACAATCTCTATGAACAAAAACTTGATAGACAATAGTTTCAGAAATGCTCAGTCCCCAATCAATTATGATAAGCTTTCTCTCAACAAATCTGATGAATTCTCCTTCAGATATGATGAATTAGGAATAGAAGAACAACAAGAACCGAACATCATCAAGAACACATTCTCGTTCATCTATAAAAAATTAAATTTACCTCATTAATCTTTAACATATATTCCCTTATCTAATTACTAGTTTATGTACTAATGTGTATAGTAGAAGTTACAATAAAGTCTGTTTAAGGAATAAATTCCAACACATTACTGTGTATGATAAATTTAGTCGAAAGGTGAAATACAAGACAAACATGTGGTAGGATTCTTCATATACACAATAATTTTATTTTATTAATTAAATCGCAATGAAATATACACATTTTAATAATAATAATCCCAGTTTTATAATTACCTAACACAACCTATTCTGATGTATCATACTCCTGTAGAGGAAGGTGTAGATGGAAAACTAAAAAGAAGCAAAAGGAGCAAAAATTGGCATAATGTGCGATAGTCCAGGATCATTGACAGTAGAATTTTTGAAATTAATTGAATGCTTGTCAAATGGTAACGACTCAGGGTTGAATGGAAACACTATCTTCACAATTCCCTATCGTACAGAGGAACTATCCAAAGAAACACAATTAACTTCGAAATTAGAAACCGAATTAGTTACTCTTCTGGACGAGTTTGACATCTCTGAACCCCTCAAATTTAATCTTTATGATGTTCTTAAGGAATACGATGTTTACTTTAACGCTAGAAATAAAAAACCTTTCCAATATGTTAACGAGATTGTTATGAATGCCACTCTTGGATCCAAAGACATCTCCTCTGTGTTACAACTTTTGTTTCTCCTTAGAGATAAGGCTTGCCTTCCAGAGAGTCAACTCACTAATGGAGCCATATCCGATATATCTGATAATAACTTGCAACTCAACAAGGAAAATATTGAAGAGTTAATGCCGGATGAATTTTTATCATCCCAATTACGCCAATTATACTATTCTCCACTTATACTTGATTCTGAAACTGGACTTACTCCAACTAATGTCAATATACAAGGTTATAATGGCGTACCAACTGATAAGAATCAATTGAATGATATAGCGAATGTTACAGAAATTACTAAATCGAATTCTCCAAATACATTTGTTAATGGTGATAGCAATGTTTTATCAGAGACTGATCTGGTCCTTGATTTGATTAATGTCCTCAAAGGAGTTGATGGTAAATATATCAAGAGAATGAAAACAGAGTGCCGTTTGGTAAATTCTACCCTCAAAATCTCCACTGATTTTAAAATTGCCATTGTCAAAATTACTTTTATGGCCAAATTGTACCATACTATTAAACTGTACCTGAGTCAATTGAACTCTTTAAATCCCATCAGTTCACAAAGTCAACACAATCTTAAAAGTTCAAATAATTTACAAAATTTGTATAATAACTTAAAATTTAGGATTAAAAAGGAAAATCCTATGCTGAGTTGTTTGATTCAGGGAATAATTGAAGAGTTAACTGATTATATAAAGCTTTTGAACTTGTTATTAAATTCCGAAGATTCCTTGACCCTTTTGAAGCTGTTTGAGTTACTCCATAAACCTTATCGGAAGATTAGAATAATATACTCACTTCTATCTTGTGACCGTTTATCGCCTAACTTCTTGTATAAATTCACATTCACTGGGAATTCAGAACTCCGTAGGATGTATTTACGCTTGCTGAAGAAGTCTTTAATCCCTTTTTTTGAAGCCATTTTCCAGTGGTTGTACTTGGGAGAGTTGTCTTCAGACTCATCTCATATTGGCTTTTTCATTAATTTTTCAGAGGGGTACTTCAAATTTGATGATTCGAAGCTATTTCTTTTCTTTCCCAGAACTCTGGCCAAAGATATTTTCGAAAAAGGGTTACTTTTAAACCAGTTGAATAGGATGAAAAAAACCAATCCAACTACTACTACCCTCAACACTTTTCTTCAACTTCTTAATCTCCAGTCTGAATTAAGCCAATTACAGAATATGAGTAACACTGACACTGATAATAAGTATACTGAAGATACAAATACTAAGGCAACCCCTTTCGGGGCTGGTACTGATACAGTAAATAACAATAATGAAATTAATGAAATTGATGAAGAATGGACCTTGGAATGTACTTTAACCAGCTTGAAGAACATAGTTTCAACCCTTAAATATTCTGAAGAGATTGCATCTTGTTTCATAAAAGAATATCAACTATTTGAGTACACTAAAAATGTTCTGTTACGTATTATAACTCCTAGCTCTCCTCCTATGAACAATTACTCAACTAAAAACAACATAAATACTTTTAGTAGTAAAATTTTAAGTGAAGATGTGGACCGAAGAGACCATTTAGAGGTTATCTCTTCATTTCCTTATAGTTTGTTATTTGGTGATAGTTATGAGTTTTTTAATAGTTTGTTGTCCTTATCAAGACTATTTAATTCTGCTGTTGATTTCCTCAACCAGATGTTTCTAGACTATCTTTGGTTTTATAGGCTCAGCACTGGCATTTTAGACCTGTCTTCCTTCTTTAACAAGATTAACCTTTATAGGAGTGAGATGCTAAGTTTTCTGTTTTCAGTACAGCCTTTTTATGATGTTCAATTCTATTTTGCGCTATTTCAAGAGGATCTTCAACTCTCCAAAGACCTCAGTCAACTCCGTCATTCACTCTCAAGGTTTAAAAAGAACTTAAAATTTCAGCCTTTCCCATTACTGACAACCTGTTTCAAAAACATTCTGGATTTCTCCTCTTCTGTTTTACGCATTTTCACTTCTCTCAATAACTTCGATCACACTTCCAATGGAGCTATCATTAATAGTGGTAATAGTTTTAGGAACTACTTACATGGGTTGATGGATACTATGGAGCCAGTGAACGTTGTAAAGCACCTTGAAGATAAACTTATTGATGACTCTTCTTCATGGGCTATTTTACATTATGCTTTGGAATTTCGTCAAAATGTTACTAATTTATCTGGGCATCCTTTTATACCACCTTTGATGGGCATTAATAATTATTATATTATTAATAAATCTAAATAGTACAATTCCTCATATATGTTATATACATATAATATAGATATAATAGTTTAACTTTTAAATCTAATTAAGGCTCCATTAGAACACCTGCCTTTAGGAAATTCATCAAACACCAAAATACAACTATTTAAAGTGGTTTGTATTATCCCTTATTTATATCCGGGCTGGGAAACTTACAATCACCATAAGGAATTACCTTGAAATACATAACATCCTAACGTGTTTAGATCTTGTGGATATAATCATTGGAAATGATTTCGAGAAGAAACGGTTTACACACTTACCATAACCCTTCAATAACCTTCCCAGGCACTGTAAATACAAGGGTAACTAATTATCAAAAGGTGTAAACCAGTTGATTCAGTTATTTAAATCGATTGATTATTTCAATGGGGAAAAATAACTCCTCTTAAGATTGATGATTGTATTATAGGTCCAAGATACTTTTTACAGTTGACCAGTACAATTTTTCATTGTTGAGTGTTGTTTGGCCAAATTTGGTTCTTTTAGTGCTGATATATTCCTGCGACATTCTTCTTATGAAGGCTTTCCCAATTGAGCTGGCCGATTCGCAGGTAAGATAAAAATTGCCTAAATCTAACCTTTTGAGAATCCAAACAGGTAATTTTGACCTTTTGCCAACCCTTGTGTAGCGAGAATCGGCCAATACCATCAATCCATAGTCACCTTTGTTGCGAATAACTCTTCCTATACATTGAGCAGCTTGTCTCATAGCATCAAATGTAATAAATTCACTTTCCAATATGCCATAATTACACTGTAAAAGTTATTGAATAAGTATATAAATCTAATACTATTATCTATAAATACAATTAATATAAATAATATATGAATGCTAAAAATACTCTCATAAAATCTAGCCGGGCCTTTAGAGTCCTGGATAGGGTGTACTGGAAAGGTATTCCAATAAGGATAACACAGCGTCCATAATGCATATCAAAGTCGATTCCTTCCGCCACTTTTCCTCTGCAAACTGAAAGGAACAAACCACCACGTCCGGCATCACAGGCTCTTCGATAGTTGTGAAGTGCTAGGCTTGTACTAATTGATTCTTTAGTTTCTATGAAGACTAATTTATGACTCATAATAGAGGATAGTATTCCGGTTTCGTACCAATGTGACAAAATCAATTCCATGTATGCATAGCTCGGGAAAAAGCATACAACGCCATCAGGTATGCTTTTGCAAAGCTCTATCACTAGTGATCCATAGTTCCTGAGTAGTGTTATATCTTTTCTAAGATCAAATTTGGTAGTCATGTGAACTTGGTTGTCTCCTTTTGAAACTATGATGGGACAAAGACATTCCCTGTCAAGTGACATTGGAAGCGACTGAGTCAATATCGGTGAGAAATTTAGAATTTTCGGGTAAAATTCCAGCGGTGACATAGTCCCTGATGTCAAGATCACAGACTGGAAGTTTTCCAGGACTGGTTTCATAGCAACCGAAGCGTCCAGGCAAGAGAATTGAATCACAGGATCATATGCCGCTGATTTAGGAAAAGGATCAACAATTATGATAAAGCCCTTGTAGTATGTCCCAACAAGACTGCAAAAGTCAATCACTAAGTGCAAGGCCGTCAAATTTCCAACCGTCATTTTTAAAGTATTCAGCAATGATTTAAATCTGTTATACGTGTGTTGGAATACATCAGAAATGATACCAGTCTCATTTTGAAATCTACACCATTATACAGATAATAAATGCCATTTGATAACATCAATATTAGTATCTATAAGTTGGTAATGTGTAAATTACTGGATGAGTACCTATATAAAAACATGAGTGGGCCCTCGGACTTTGGTTCTTTAACCTTTATATACTTTTTTAAGTATCCTATTACAACTTTCAGGAACGAGATGAAGTGTTCTGCTTTTCGAATTGACCCAGGCATCACTCGGTCAACAATATCTTGTCTGAGTAAAGGGTTCATATAACCTTCAATATCAGCCGAACCAAAGTCAGTAGTCTCTACTAGTCTCCTATATTCTTCAAGGAGCAGTTCCTCGTCCCGCAGTCTAAGTTCTCGAACACTATTCTCTAGCCTCGACAGGTCTGAATAAGCGTTGTCAAGAGTTTCTGTACTGAGTTCTACGCTCAGAGCCTCAATACAAACATTGTCGATGTTATGAGCCTCGTCAAACACAACAACTATTGGTAACTTGGGCTTACTATCTTTATCATCTCGTTTTTCCTTCAAATAACTCTCGGTGCATAGGTGATAAAACACTGCATCCGATACCTTCGGGTCTATCAGGTACTGATAATTCAGTACAACTATGTTGGCGTCGTCAATTGCTCGTCTGGCTGCAAAATAGGGACAAATGGGTGAGGGACGTCCGGTTCTCGGGTCCTTAAAATTTAGGCAATATTCCTTCAAACCCTCCAGAGTATATACACCTAGGGAACATTTACTCATACTAATAACACAGCAGTAAAATTTTATAAATATACTATTACTATATAATATAGAAATTTTTATACACTACTTTCAAAATTATACTATATAACTAGTATTAATTTGTAAACTACGTTTTCCTTAGGGGATATATAACTGGGTACTTCCTGATGGATTGAAGAACTATTAATGGTAAATAACTAAGTCAGTGCAAATAAGCAAACTAATTGGGGATACCTGAAGGCATAAATGTTGGATTCCAGATGCGTTCAATTGTTTCGTAGTATCCACATAGTCCCATTGAATTAAACTCTTCTATATCAGGGATCTCTTGAACTGCAGAGGCGCTTGGTTTTATTTTAATAGGCTTAGATCCCTCGTATTCCAAAGTATGCTCATTCCTTTTTGTATCCTCCAGATCCTCAAATTGCATTCTACGCCATATAGATGTTAAATCACAACCTATATATACTTTTACTATAAAAATTAATATTGGCATGACTAAATAACGGTAGTATTCAACTGGTGTGTGAAAGTGAAATATACATTTTTCATCGATTTTTGTACGATCCGCTTGTGAGGAAACTTCAGGGTGAATGCACAAATTACGTCTGGAGCAAAGTCCAACCGCCAGAAAATGGTCTAAAAGAACTCATTAGGTCAAATTTTACCATTTTGGGGGGTCTCGACATCCTGTTCCACTTTAATCTTCACATTTTTTTCTTCTTTCATATGTTTAACTGAATTTATATTTTTAATGTAGTTTTGATTAGTTTCGTTCATATTATTACTAGTTTTATAAGAGTTTGATCCTTCATAGGTAGAGGAATGGTCTATATTTAACTGCGAATTGCGATAAGAAATGACTACACTGAGTTCATTAAGTGCCTTTTCCATCTCATGAATTGTACGGGTACAATACACGAGCTTACCCAGTTCAGGTTTTGCAAGTTGGTAGCTCGATACAAAACTAAATAATGCTACCGTTTTACCTATTGAACATTTTAGTCATACATTTATTACTATCCACTACAACGCTATGGTATATAGTTAGTTGGTTAAAATAAAATTAACTAATGTAGATATAGTTAAATAACTATAAATATATTAGTAATTGGATTAGGTGGAAATAATGTTTAAATTTTAAAAGAGAGAGATGTGTAATAAAGGGGAATGAATGGGTAGATAACCTGTGCCGGTGGGCATTTCAAGTACCGCGTGGCCCTTTGAATCTAGAACATTTTTGAGGCTCTTCATATATGCGATTTGCTCTGGGTAAATTTTAGGGTATGGGAAATAAACCTCAATCCCCTCAATCCAGAACCGAACCATGATTCTACAGAGAATTTGGAATTATTTTACGGGAAAAACTGAACATTTGTTTACTTTACAAAAAGGTTTTTAAAACTCTTGTATTTCACATTTTTACATTATTTTTATTCTATTCCTACACTATTCATCACCATACATCACACTACAATGAACATTTATTTATTTGGTTTATATCTTTGAATAAAAACAATTAAGGACCAAAACCATTTTAATTTATCCTTAAAATACACTAAATTAAGATAAAACATAACAAAGATGTGAAATATTAAAATTTATCAATGTAAATCTATGAATAATTGATGAAAAAAATCATTTGAAAAATTGCGATTTAATCTTCTTCAGAAGTATCATCTAGAGAAGTGAGGAGTAGAGAAGATGAAGGAACCAGATTGGCATTTTCAAGTGTTATATTTCTATCAGAGAGTGTGGTTGAGGGGTAAGGTATAGAGAGGTTGAAGTTATATGGAATTTTATAATTTTTATCTTCAAGGAATTGGGACGCTTCAACCCACTCATATATTTTCTCTACTTTGTCGTTTTTGGCAAATTCGCCCTCAATACTGTTCCCAGTTGGTAACCTGACTCTTATCTTGACTCCTTTTCGGTCAATCTTGTCAAACATATTTGCATACATTTTCGCAAGTTCTTTCCTGTGCTCTAAAATTTTTCCTCTCTCCTCTTTTTTTTGCCTTTTAATAAGTTCCTGTGTCTTCCTCCTTTGAGCCTCGTCTCTCCTCTTTATATCTCTTTCTTTGAACTTGACTGAGTCTATTTCAACTGCACGCCTGAACTCTTCGTCTTGCTCTCTGATCACCTGTCTCGAGCTCTCGACTCGCTCCAGTGGTGGTTGGTACTCCACTGAGCCCAGAAGCATCGAAACGAGTGAGTCGTGTTCGACACTCCCTTCAAGCCTGTTTACCACTGTACACCGGTTCAGCCCTTGAAATGAAAGCACTGAAACGTGTGGGACTGTCAAACTGTTAACTAAATTCATCATCTTTCTCATGCTTGCTCCTTTATAATATTCCACATAAAATATATAATTGGTGTCCTAATCAATTTTTATTTATTGTATATTTAAATATAATTTGGACTAGAATGAATAAAAAGATACAATAACTTCGATTATAAGTTGGTTTGTGAAAAGGTTACGACAAACGTGATCGTTAAATTCTGAGTGAATATATAATACAATCATCTTCCCAGAATGTAATGAAACTCTTCGAGCCTGTATATTATTATACTAAGTTTATACTGTTAACTACACTTAATTATTTATATTATTATGGGTTGAATATATCTAGTTAAGTATTTAGGAGCGTAAAAAGTAACTTCTTCAAAACTTCCGAGGAATATTTTAGGGTGAACTGAGCCATATTTAGACTCATATTCTTCAATTAAGTGAGTTGGAGTGAGTGTTAGAAGTGAAGAAACTCTTCTGAAAATCGCCAAAAGAGCTTCATAAACCGGCACTAGTACAAAGTTTAGGAAATTAGAAAATAAATCATACAAAAACATCTCAATTCATCACTTTTCCACTAAATCTTCATCCATACAGTAAATCCGTATCAAAATAATAATGGAAATTTCTTTAAACTGAAAGTTGTTCAATAATAATGAATTAGTAAAAACGATAGAGAATGTTGGAAAATTAAAAGTTATTCAAAAATGGTAAAAGTTATTCAAAAATAAAAATGGAATATTATTAAAAAAAGAAACACATAAAAAATGGTAACAAATATTGAAAATGGACAAGAAGATAATAAAAGGGAACGGGAAAGATATAATTTAAAGGTGAGTAGGGAGTAAAACAGTAGAAAATGGCGATAAGTAAATGAATTTATTGAATAATTAAATAAATTGTAGTGTAAGAATCTTTGAGAACTTTTTTTAAAAAATTAATTACTTTTATCAAACTTTGAAATTTTGTTATTTTAATATTTAGAAATCCGTTTTTAGTGTGTAATATTTTGTTATTTAGGTTTTAACACATTTTCACTAGCCTTATTTCTGAATTTTTTTTATTGTTTAAACTTTTCCGAACCACTGGATTCCTTACTCATTAGAAGACGTTTTAATTTTAATTTTTAATATTTGTTACGATTTGTTGATGATTTTCCCTTTCAGTTTTGGGAATGGTTCACTACTTTCTTCCGTCACCTGCTTAGGAATTTTCACTTCATTTTTTCCCCTACCCCCTTCAATCTGTTGAATTAACTAGTTTTTAAATTAGTTCTAATCTCAATCTATTTATTTGTTCAGTTTTTGGTTTTGTTTTTTCGTGTGTATTTCTAAATGTGTAAAATCAACATAAATTTTAATATTAACTGCCCTGGAAAATTATATTATAAAATTATAATATAAAAATCATAAATTATAGTACTATAGTGTATGAAGATAATCATAGATTAACCTAGAATTCTGTAAAATAGTACCAAGTAATGCAAAAACACTCCAAACTATGAAAATCACTTGAAAGAATATAGATCAAGGCGAAAATCCAAATGGACGAAGAAGAATTTTATGAAAATCTAAAGAATTTTCATGGTCCTGAGAAGTATTTCGAATTGACCCAGACGAACCCGTTTCCCACCAAAGTTAACCTTTTCCGCTTCTATCAATCCATTAGACGTTCCGGAGACTCAATTGAATCAGCAATAACAACACGTTGGCATGATATTTGCTCCGAGATCGGTGTAACAAACCCATCGGACACCGTAACACCAGAAGAGGCCCATAAAGCCTCAAGTTACTTCTGTGATCTCTTCCTAGACTTCCATTATCCAAACCACTCTTCAACCCATGTCAAAGAAATCAATGAAAAAAACAAACCGACAACTCCATCCGAATATATTAATAAAAATAGGTTATTTTTTATAAATTATAGCCTTAATTTTTAGTCTAGTTAGTATCACTAGTTAAATTTGGTATAATAAATTTTAGTATTAAGATCTATCGTAGAATATAGTAGTAATATTGTGTATAGTGATAGTAATGATGGAATAAAATATCAAAAAGTTGATTGGACGGTTGAACATTCAGTAAACCAATACAGAGGCTCAAAATTAATACCCACCAACACTAGCAACGCCACTAATGCCGCAAATACTATCCATAACACAATCCAAAATGTGTTTTCAGATAAGAATAATAGTGATGAGATGAGTAGTGTAATTGATGACGATTGGAAATTACCATTCTATCAAAATGTGCCATCGGCATATAAAATGAGATCGAAAATGGATCCCACAACTAAATTACTGGAAGAATCTGAATATAGTGAAAGTGAAGAAGACGAGGAGCTCTTGTACGATATAATATATGAGATCTCAAAGTATATAATCGGGAGAATAGAACTCGAGTATAGTCTTAAGATACTCTTGAAGACTCTAATTATAAGTAATTTGCCAGACATTCCAAACCTCATTAGTACTCTGTCCTTAATCAACTACCAGTACCTTAACCAACTGACCAAATCACATCAACCACAAGAAACCAGACCAACCAGAAGAATTGTGATTCTAGTAAATAATATCCTAATATTAATTGTGAGAAATTCGTTTATCAACTACGAAAACTCGTCAGCTGGTGACACTCTTGATAGTGCAATAGATGACAAACTGACACTATACGACCAAGCCACAGTCGCCCTAAAGTCACTTCAACACTCTACTATTATTCTTTTCAAACTACTATCGACCGGAAATAATTTAGGGTTTAATCATGTGGATAGTGGATTGGTGAATGATAACTTTAAGTTGTCAGATACCCTTAACAACATATTACTACTCATAAAATACCTAATTGTCATCTCAACTTCCCAATGGCAATTTGATTTACTACATCTCTTCATTAATCAAGTCTTATCATCTTTAATCAGTGCCACAAATACTAAGGATCCAGTGGATAGTGAGGGAGCTAATACTAGGGATAATAGGGATAATAGGGATGGTATTGGTGCTACTGAAGATCTGGTAAATGAGTGTGTATTAGAAAGTTTGGAAGTGTTTTTTAAAGGATGTAATGAGATGTGTAAGAAGTTGAAGAGCCAATTTTCTTTTAAGACTGTTTTGGATTTGTACACTTTGTCAGTTAGGATCCTGAAGTGCGAAGGCGTTGGCAACTCTCTAAAGAGGGAAATTTTCGAACTTTTACTTACATTCCACACCTACTTCCACTTCTCAAATCGTCACATGCATGATAATATGCGATTCATTCTGAAACTCTTCATACACACTCTAATCAACTCCACCCATAATACTATTCCTATTACTAAAGTCACTGATACTACTGTACTTAACCATCTTAATACTGTAAATACCAATACTCTTGACAATAATGCAGTCGACGATAATACAGTTGATGAAGTTAATAATAATGTAGAGAATGATGTAATAGATTCATCATTGTATAATAAAGAGGAAATAGATAAGTTCAATCCTAATTTTAAGAGAAGAAAAATAAGTAGTGAAGTAAATCATACCAATACTACACCTACTACTAAGGATACTACTAACACTAGTAAACACTTAATTAACACTGTTGAAATGGAAAATGATACTAATGTTAATAATGCCACCATGAGTAATGAGGAAGTGGAAGATGTAGATAATGATGATTTGGATGACGGAGAAACACTGGACACTGTGTATTGTAATGAAAGTGTTGGAAAAGAACAACTAACATTAGAAGACTCAATTTCATTTTTACAATTTTATTATAAAACTGTTTTTGGCATATTCGCCAATCAATCTACAACATCAACAACACAACATACAAATAATACCAAAGATATTGATTTGGATGGAAATAACGGCAGTGAAATGATGAATGAAATAATATGTAAATGTATAGAGAAGTTGTTGGAATATCCATTCTGTGCAGAAATCCTGGAGAAGAATTACGATAAATTGCTAGAATGCGCATTTAAAGAGCGTTCAAAGCCTTTGTGGAGCTTAATCCACAACTTAATGTCCAAATGTAGTCACTTCAAACTCAACTGCAGCGAGACCAACTATTACATTACACATTTTAAACAAATTCTCTAATCTCTCAATATTCACAATTACACCGTACCAACACTGTACTATATAGTTAGACAAATTAATACTAAAATAATGGCCTGGATTCCAGGGAATAAATTAAAAACTTGAAATAGTTCAAAAGTATAAGTTCCAACTAAATGGGAATCTAAATAGAATGAATAGATTAAAGGTCAGGATTATTCCACGGTGAAGTGGGTGAAATTTCAAAGTTGTCGATTGAGACGAGTGAACCATAGTGCCATACTCCATGGACAATGTGACCGCAGCCGAGCGTAAGAGTACCGTAACCTTCTTTCTTCCCGTTAACGAACCCACCCCTGTAGGTTGACGAGTCCTGCTTACAAAAAAATGTACCGGTTCCATGCCTCTTATCCATCACCCAATCACCTACACAAATTACAACCCTACTAAAACTACCAACTACTACCAATAATACTATTAATATTTAGAGTAATGTGTATAAGAAACTAATTAACAAGACGAACCTTCATAGCGATTACCATTTGAGTATTCATAAATCCCATGACCATTTGCATGGTCATCTTCCCAATTCCCTATCAAACATATATTTTACTGAGTTACATATTATTACAAGGAAATAAAACTAGTGTAAATGATAAAAATAAGTAATCACATAAGTAATAACAGTAAATAACTGTAGAATTAAGGAGCTCCCATAAGGGCTATATATCTGTAAATAACTAAGTAACCCTCGAAGAGGATGACTAGGCATCGTAATGAAATACCTCTAAAGCGATCACCATTGACGTATATAATTTCGCCAGGTCCATTTTTTTTACCATCAACCCATTCGCCGTTATATTTATCATTGGTAGAATAAAATAATATGCCAGAACCGTGGCACTTGTCATTTTGCCAAAACCCTTCATATTTCTCTCCATTAGAATAAATCAATATTCCAAACCTAACACATTATTCAACAATATTTAATAGTAATATACATAATAGAGTAAAATGAATAAATAGAAATTGAAAATACCCTTGCTTAGTGTCTTCAACCCATTCACCCTCATATTTATTACCATCAGCATAAACATATTTCCCAGTACCGTGCATTTTCCCATTACACCAATCACCTAAACAACATTATACTCGAAGTTAAATGTGTTAATCATAATAATTAAACAGCCATATGACATAAATAACTAAATACCCCTAAGGGTGTATGACTAAGGAAATTTTGTAAGGGGCTAAATAACTTAATAACTAGGACCCCCTGAGAGGATGAGAAAACATAGTAACTAGATACCATCATAATAGCTCCCATCGCTATATTTGTAAATGCCTTTTCCGTTCATAATATTGTCAACCCAATCTCCTTCGTACTTTTCACAGGGTTTTCCAAGCTTGTCAACGTAAGTCATGGTGCCCTTTCCGTGGCGTTTGTCCTGCCTCCATTGACCTACGTAAATGTCACCCTCACTGTACTTGTAAGTACCATGACCGTGCATAGCACCATCTAACCAGTCACCCTCGTACACATCACCATTCGCATATTTCAATGTTCCATATCCATTTATACGGCCATTTTCCCAGTTACCTAAAATCATTTTGTATCATCAAACTGCTAGTAAATCTAAAGTATAGCTGAAATAGTAGCCTAAATCTGATTAAAATATGTAAAATTAAATCCCCAGAGGGTCTAGCAGGAATTCCCTGAATGCAGTAATACCATCATAAAAGTTTCCAGATGAGAAATATGCGACTCCATGACCATTGATTTTATCGTTCAGCCATTCGCCATCATAAATTGAGCCATCTGCATAGTAAAATTTGCCACGACCTTCACGCTTCCCAAGCACAAAATCACCCTCATAACGTTCAAAATCATTGTAATAAAAAGTTCCTGAGCCGTGAAACAAGCCGTCAAAAACCTGGCCAGCGTATGTATTCTTAGGCGTAGACGAACTCTGTTCACTTACAAAGGTAATACTACTCGACTTAGACTTTACCGATGACATAGTCTCACACACTTTTACTCACTATTAAATATCTTATCTTTGATATACTTATTTATCCTTGATTTAGTGTTATATTACGGTTAATTGGCTTTTGATTTATCTTTTTATGGTTATTTAATATCTAATTATACTCTATTTATACCAACTTTAAGTGATATTTTTATTAAATTATACTTAACTTTGAGATAAATATGGACTTAAATACAAAGCAAAATATCAAATGTTATTAAAAATTAAATATTATATAAAAAACTAAGGTACGAAGATTAAAGGGAAAGAATCTAAGAATTGAAATTGGTAAAAAAATAAAGTTTACACATGTGTAGAAATTTTCCAAATTGTTAGAAAAAATTATGGAATCCGAAGTGAGCTCCTTTTATCATTTTAGAAGTTTGTTTAAATTTTAAAAAATGCCAGTAGATCATTAAAATTCCAGAATTATGACTTGAGTCGGGCACGTTTGCTAAATTCTACACCTTTACTCTTTTATAAAGTTATTTATTTGATTGACTGATTTATGAATAAATATTAATGAATTTGAGTGAGAGTGAGAAGATATTTATAAAATCCATTTTTAATTCGTTACATGTCAATCGCAGATTATTTTGTAATTATCTAAAAAATTACTCGAACCAAAATTTTAATCTAAAGTACCTTATTTTCATTACTTATTATATTTAATTTACTCTTGATTTATGTATAATTAGTCCAATTTAATATTTATAATTGTTCAGTGGTTTGGAATTAGAAAATGAGGTAACAAACTCAATAAATAATTATGTAACAGAAAACGATAAATTTGTTGGATGAGATTGTCATGGAATCGGTAAAATCAGTTATTTTAACTTCCTTTAGGTCAATGACTTGATAAAGATCAGGCCCTTTCTAAACAGACTTGATGTGTACTCAGTTGATGATAACATCTCACTAAAGGACAATTACAATAATTGGAAAAATGATATTGTTTTAAGGATAATTATACTTAAACATTTAGTAACACATAATAGATTCTTTACTTAAAATATTAATTTTTCTACAGAAGAGATTCGATTCACTCGATTTACAACGCGCTCTCTTCATTACTTTAGACTCTCCGTACATTAATATTTAATCTCACCCTTCACTAAAATAATATTCCTTTATACTAAAAATTATTTTTATACAAGATTTTTTTATTGTAATGTTAATTTTGTGAGATGTTATTGAGTAATTGTGTAGTATTAATTCTGGTTTTTGATTTCAAATCTTTACCAGTTAAGCCAGTTAATTTCTTGTTTTTCAGGTCTTCTCTTCTTTGTTTGTTTGCTTCCCTCATCTTTTTATTTAACATTTCCACGTCTTTGACAGTCATTTTACCACTTTTCACCAGCCTTTTCATCCTACTCTTATATTTCCTCTTTTTCCTATTACGACTTGAACCCGTACTCACTAAGTTAACCTTATTACCTTTAGGCGTAGCGGTGTTAGATGAGTTGACTACATTATTCTCGGATATTATAACGTTGATTGGTGTTTCAACTGATATGGTTGAGATGCTGTTAGTAGTAGATTTAGGTATTTTGGGTATAAAAGTGGAATTTGACAGTGAGTCTAGTTTGTATATTAATTTACTGAACATCTCTGTCAACAGTTGTTTCTGGGTATCCAATTTACTATTATTTGAGGAAAACAATTCTTTATACTTGTCTTCATATATTTCTCCAAGTCCTCTTTTATCCTTCGAAAAATCTAACTCCTCAACCTGATCAGGTTTTGACTCTTCCGCATGAAAATCACGTTTATACTCTATATTGTCAAATATTCCACTCTTTATTCTCTCCATTATTATGATTTCCATATCAACTTTATCCAGTGGACTAGTGTTATCAACTGTATCAGTAGTGTTATCAGTGTTAGTGTTGGTGGTATTTTGTAATGTGGAGTTGTAATAGGGTAGTTGTAAATCTAGTGAAAGAAGTGAGTTTCTAGGACGAGAATATCCCCAAGCCTCGCCCATCATAGACCAATCCTTCTCCTTTACTAATTCCTTCTCTATTTCATCTATACTATTTTTTACTCCATCTGCTTCTTTTGGCAAATTTGTATCATCTTGTGAATTATCTTGATCAATATCATACATAGAAGTTAAATCTATATCATCTCTATATACTTTGTCATCCTCAACATCCAACTCAGATTCGTCCGATTCATAAAATTCGTCAGATTCATCTTGGTCATCTATATTATTACTATTAGGCATATTAACACTTGTATTTGTATTGGAGGATGGATTATCGAAGAAATCGGAAAACATCATATCACATGCCGGCGTTGAATTGTCAGATTCTTCTCCCAGTGAATCAAAGTAGTCAATTTCCTCATCCTCAATATAGTCCTCGTCTACGAACCTTTCCATCTCCTCAAACTTGAAAAACTCATCCTCGACATTATTTTCCAACTGATTACTCAATACATTTTTATCAGAACTATCATCCAAATTGCCGGTATTAGTATCACTATCAACTGAATTACTATTATCCTCTGTATCGGTAGCATTATCAGCTGAACTATTAGTGTTATCCACTATAGCATGGGAATTATTAATATTGGTGGAGTTGTTTGATTGTTTACAAATAGTTAAGCTATTATTAAGTAAAATTTCATCAATTTTATCATTAAAATATGTTACATTAAGATTAAGATTTCCATTAATAAAATGCCAAAGTTGCTGTAAATCTAATTTTTCGGCTGAGTTAACCAGTTTGGTGGCATGAGAATTTGAGTATCCCTGAGAACGCTTAACTGCTGAGGATTTACGTGATCTTCTCTTCGCAGTCTCCTCAGCCAAATACTTTTTAAATAATTTCAGGCGAAGTATGTGGAATAAGTTCAAACTCAAGTTTTTTCGCAAAAATTCATTTGAAACAGATAAATCAGTAAATAATAGCCAGGGAAACTCTGTTAAATTATTACCACTCAAATCCACCATATTAAAATACGATAATAATAAAATTATAGACTAGTTTATTGATGAATACTGAGAAAGTGGGAAATTGGAATCCAGCATTTTTACACTATTTTTTAAACTTTCAGGATTAATTATAATTTTTTTACACTAACTTTTATGATTACCGCTACTTGACAAATTTGAGCGGTTAGTGTAAAAAAAGGTGTAAACGTAGATGAAGTGATTTTTATCATGTTTTTATACTTATTCTTATTAACTACTTGTTTTAGATTTGTTTTTTTCGCATATTCATTTATTTTGTACAATAAATTATTATTTAATTCGGTTCCAACAAGATTTGGGCCCTCCTTCAAACACTCAAACTTAACTTTACAACATTATCACACACCAGGTAATTAAAATTGCACCTTCTAACTCTTTTTTAGCAATAAAATTACTAAGCTGCTCTCATACAGCTGATAACAGTATTAGTAACACTACCATTGTTAGTGATAATATAGTTGAGAGTCCTGTTATCACGAGTAAACAGTTTGAAAGTGGTTTGAGAAATAATAATAGTAGTAAAACAATTGACATTTCATTAGAAGTAAATAAGACTAAGGAATTATATACAGATTCAGAACAGTATAAATCATTGTCAGAGTATTTTAGCCCTGAGGAGAGCGTGACTGAACAGGAATACCTGCCTCTGAAGGACCGTTTCGTAACAAGATTCGAGAGTAAAGGAGAATACAATACCGCTGAGGAGAAAGAAGTTTACGTACCAGTTGAGTATACTTTGGAGTGTATTTCTGTGGTTCCTGAGCTCTTCCATAATAATTTTCTTCTGAGAGGTGAGGATCACTGGTCAGAACTAATCCAGATTCGCACACTTTTTAGACGTAAAACTGAAATTTTCGACCAAATTTCGCAACTGACAACTGAGAAATCAGATTCTTCAAAGTCATTTTTCATCACAAATTGTGTTAACTCATTGCTAAGGACTGTGAATATTGGAGCTAGAAATAAACTAAAGGAGTTAAAAATTGAGTTAAACTCACTGGAACAGGAATTAAAGTCTTTGAGAATAAAGCTTCCAAATCTTTTATCGCTAGAAGTAACAGATAATAACACAGTTCTGAAACCTGTTAAACGCAGTGGTAACACTTTGATAAAGAATAAATTAAGTCATTTTCAAATAATTAATAAACTTAGTCCTAGGTATATAGACCGTGCAGTAAGTATTAGTGGTAAAGGGTTTTCATCATATTCTGCACCTTTATCAACACTTTCCAGGGCATTGGTTAACTATTTCCTGGACACCCTGACCAGATTATTCAATTATACTGAAGTAGTTGTGCCATTGATTGTGTCCAAATCAACTCTGGAGTTGACTGGCCATTTGCCTTATTTTGAGGAGAACTTGTATAAACTTGAAGCTGACTCTAGTTTCAACGGTGAAGTTGGATATTTGATACCGACTGCAGAGGTTTCATTATTAGGCCTATTCAAGGGTAGTAGATTTAGGGCTAACAATCTGCCCAAATTTTTCACAGCCTATAGTGAGTGTTTTAGGAAGGAAATACAAGATTACGGTGCTAACACTAGGGGTTTGATAAGGCAGCATCAGTTTGGAAAGGTTGAACTACTTTGCTTCAGCTCACCTGAGTCTTCAGAATACACTCACTCACTAATGCTTAGTCACATCGAGTTTCTCCTAAATCAGCTAGAAATACCATATCGACAGGTACTTTTAAGTGCTAAGGATACTGGTCATACATCCTCTAAAACTATCGATTTCGAAGTTCCTCTACCCTCAAATAACATTTTCCTTGAACTTTCCAGTTGCTCAAATACCAAAGATTTTCAAACCAATCCACTCAATATTACTACTGACTCCTTCAACAGTATCTTATATAGTTAAATACCTATACACTTTTTTATAGTTAATTGTTGATTAATTGGAAAATGTTTATAGGACTTCATAGTATAAATGGATCAGGTTTACCAATTGGAAGAACAATAACAGCATTATTGGAGTATAATAGTACAAAGAGAGAGAACGGATTAATACAATTTAAAATACCAAAAGCATTACAACCATATCTTAACAATAGTACATTAATATTGGAAAACCCTGTTGAAACGGTTTGAGAATGTGGAAAATTAGGAGTTTAACCCGTAACTTTGTTAAGTATTATTCCGTTGGTAATAAGTTGTTGTTGGACAAAGGTGATTCTCAGATCAGGAAGGAGCTGGAAGAGAGATTATTTGAAGTTTTACCACAAAATTGGCACAAAGATAAAATCATCAAAATTCAAAAAATCATTTCAAATTCTTTTTTAATTCTACTCTATACTGGTGGTTTCTTAGGGAACTTTTTTGATGGTACTCTGTTACGGTGACTGGTCCACAGCCAACCAGTAGTAGTTATTTCCCTACAGTATTCAGTTATTCCCCTTAGAGGGGTCCTTTAGTTATACACTTTATTTAAGTATTGGTTGTAATAGTATTGTAAAATGTATTAGATCGGAATAAAGAATTATCAAGAATGATAATAACGTCGGAAATACATTTAATGAGTTCATATTTAGCCTTTACTGTATCATACTGTTTCTCTACATATATTATACCATTAACCATACTATTATACTGTTAACTATATAATTATACTATTAGTTGTATATATGTGATAGTCTGGAATACAATCGGGATTACAACATTATTTAAGTTGTGGAATTGTTCAAGTAAGTTGTATAAAACTATTATTTGATTAGAGGAGGTTTAATTGGATACCTCATTATAGACAAGGTGTTGCTATTTCTGGAGTATTGGCTTCAACATTTGCTTCAAGTAATCCTTCAAGGCGGGTGATTCCCGCTATTACTCACTCATTTTACATAGCTAAATACTATTAATATAGTTATTTCTGGTTATCGCCAATATCAATTCTGTTGATATGAGTTTAGATATTTAAAATATTAGAAATATAATTCATATAATAGGTAATAGTGATGTATCTTCTAAAAGAGTTTTAACCATATTGTTAATGTCATATTTGGGGATTTTGGGAAATGAGTACCTGTTTGCAAAACTAAAATTATCACCTCAATGGTTCCTTTAACCCTTAACTTCATGTTAATTGTGTTTAATTGTTGTTTAGGATGAAGTTACATTCCACGAGAAAAGCGATTTCTATCACAATTGGTATTATTCTACTGATTTAACTCAGTTAATATGGTTTTAGGTATATTATTATTATTAATGTGTGAATCACAAGTTATAAATGGGAAAACACCAGAACTTTAATCTTTTAACTATTCACATTCAATAATTTAAATTTTTATCCATTAATTTGAATTTATTAATAAATAATTTGAATTTTTATTAAATAATTTAAATTTGTTATTGGAAAATAGTTAATTGAGTTGTAATTGGCATTTTGTTTTGTGTTATGGGCACAGTTGATGAGGATTCCTCAGGTTGGAATATAATATATCCAACTTATCTCGATAAGGATTGTACTACTAGTCAGGGCAGGAAGGTTAATTTATCAGTCGCAGTTTCTAAGCCAACCGTTGATGAAATTAAGATCGTTTGCGAAAAAATCAATATTCCATACGTTGTTGAGGAGGTAATCCATTATATCATTGTATTCCTACCAAAACTCGCGTTATTTATCCCCTCTTTAGGACTTTAGTTACACAATTTATACACCTATACACCTACCTATTAAGTATTGGTATGGTTATTAGTATATGTATTGAATAACGTTTTAGAAGAAGAGATATCCTAGGAATTGGATGGTCCCAGGTCGTGTTAGAGTATGCCTGAAGGATTTGCAAACTAATGAAAGGACAAGAACAAGTATTTTTTATATTTTACAAATTAGTGTAGAGAAACAACTATTGAATGAAATCGCATCTTTAATATCGCAATTAAAAACCAGACAGCAACCTAAACAACCCGTACAAACTACTCCTGCCTCGAAAAAGAAATCTACGAAAAAACGAAGATAACAATCAATCTAATATACCTAATATATTATACAATATACATATACATAACTAATGTATATAATATGTTATACAGGTATATAGTTGTATAATTTGCTATCACGAGTTTACACTTTTAAACAATGAATATACTGTATAAGAAAGTTATTAGATTATGTAGATTCAGTCTTTTCAGTGGAACAGGCGCCTTCCTCATGTAGACATGAGATCCAGGAGTAATGCGATCTGCACTTGTTTTCAGTTTTCATTAGTTGGTCGACTTTACAACCGAAAGTGCCCTTTGAACACTTTTCAATCTTGTTAGAGTTGTTGTCAGTCTCAGAAAATTCCATCGACCATCCTAAATATTATTATACTCAACTATACTAATAACTATTAATGGTATAAATAGCTATGTGTAAAATAAGGTTATAGAGTGAAACACCCGCGGTGACGAACCTGCAATAAGTTTTGAGTTGATTGGACAAGAGTTATCATCATATTTATTATCTTTCGTTTTATTAGAACAGTAACGACTACTTGTGCTCACCACATGATTTGATATTTCCTATTACAATATTTAATAATGTTAATCATAATAATTAAACAACCATACGATATAAATAACTGAACAACTGAGGAACTCCCAGAGTTGTTAACTAAGTAACTGGATAACTAAGGTGTGAATAAGAACCGTAATGGGATACCGTGAGTTGTGGTGCTCCATTTTCAACACATGCGATCCAAACAGCATTTGTAGCTGATTTATCAGTAGATTCATGAGTACAAGACTGAGTTCCCGGCCTGCAAGCATAGGAATCAGTACTTAAAGTCACATTTCCTTTAGGAACTGATAATGCAAAACCATAAGCTATTGAATATCCAGCTGGACATGATGCCACTGCCTACAAACATATGAAACAAAGTTATCAAATATATCCCAAATGGATCTAATTATAAAAGTAATTTTAAATAAATAATGGTATAGATGTTGGATTTACCGGTTCATCTAGTTTTGAAGAAGTTTGTTGATTGAGTAGTGGAATGGTATCTTCACCACAGATAGCCCAGATTCTTGATTCGGACATTGGATTGTCACTTGAAACTATACACTTTTCCTCTCCTACCGGGCACTGTGTTATATGAAGTGAGAACACGTTCTTGCCAACCAAGTTTTTCTTCTTTACAATAGATAATGAGAATCCCATTATTATCACTGTTTTATTAGGACAAACTGCACTTCCACTCTTATTTCCACTATATACTATTTGATGTCCTTTCTCAATCTACACACCATAATAACACTCAAATAAGAGATGACGGATAATTAATTATATAGGTAACTCCCATAGGGAATAACTAAATGTCTTAATATATTACCGCAGAAGCGATTCCAAATTCTTTTCCATATTTTTTATAAATCTCATCAGGAGAAACACCATAAGTTTCAGAATAAAATCTTAAAGCCTCGTCAAACAAATCCTTTTTATCACCCAAAAGTGTCTTAATGGACTCCAATTTAATTTTAATAGGCATTGGCCTCTTATATAATTCTCTAGCCCAATTATTTAAGCTATTAACATCCTTACTATCTACTAATCCATCTCCACCAATTACCAACACTTGTTTTTCATATTTAAGATTATTTGAGAGTGAAACTGAACCTTTTTCTGTGTTGGTTGTGGTTCCAACCTCAAGTGAGTCTACAAAACTGGGAGAAATTGTGGCCTTTACAGCCAGGTCAACATTGACACCGCTCTGTTGCATGTGTAGTACATCAGTTTTGTCGATTTGAACTTGATGTGTAATTTTACCTCCTAAATGTACGATTGTAGTAAAGTGTGTTCCAAACATCTTTATAAATTGCATCCATGGCCAAACGTTCTCAGCGCACATCGGGTCATCTTCGTTTGATTTAAACATATCAAGTGTGCAGCGGTGCGAATCAAAACGATCAGGAAGAGCTGCAACGGCCTTTTTGAACTCCTCAGTAGTCTCCAATGAGTGATAATCCACAATTCCTCCGACATACCTCAGACAATAAGTCTTTGTTATGTACGTGCGAACCTTGTTACTGGCAGTGGATTTCACAAAGTTCTTGTAACCTGTTGAGGCAGAAAATGAAAAGAAATATGGTATTCCATAGGATGCCTGTGCATCAACTGATAACTCCTTCTTAAAATCATCCACAGTATTCACATGATCAATCTACACAATTTTTATAATTATATCTATGTTGGTATTATAGAAAGTGAATAATTAAGAATAAGTAGTTCGTTACGGTTTCAGATTGTCTACATGAATATTCTGGTCTGATCCATGAACCACGAGGTTCTTTTAAGTTAGCACCGTCTTTATTAAGGTATTCATCTTCCCAGTTAAGTTTAATGACTGGGTTTCTGTAACCTTGGTCCATCATTACCACTGGGTCACCAAGTGGGTTTCCAAATATTATATCATATCCTGAGCCTAAATAACGCATTGAGGCTGCCAGACCTGAGTTGTTCCAGTCCAGTGATGGATCTCTAAAATCCTCGCTATTTGTTACTCGTCTTGTACTTCCACTTTCAACTTCATGTGTACGTTCAGAATGTCGTTTTATGTGTCCCTCAATTTCCGGAAATTCATCACCAAAATCACCTCCCAATTGCTTCATACTTTTCATATGGTCTGGTTCTATATTTAAATCAATTGAATCCATATTTTCAGTCCACTTATCTTTAAAGTTCTTTTGAAAGAATGGTTTATCATCCATACTTGCGGGATCTGATTTATCATCTTCTTCATCTTCCTTAACAACAGGACTAGGTTCTACTTTATTAGATTCTTTATGATTTAGTTTATTGTTAACTGGGTTTGGTTCTAATGTACTATAATTATCTCCATCTTCAAGACTGTTTTCAGGTAATTTATTAGGATTATGTTGTTTGGGTTTCTTAGGTTTTTCCAACTTTTCAGTTATCGAATTATCAATTTTATCTTCAGAATGGCCAACTGTTTTATTTTTCTCATCATCTAATAATGGAAACAAGTTTAAATCGTCATAAGTATTTTCCTCCAAATCTTCTCCATTTTCATGCTCTTTTGAATTTGATGAATCATGTTCCAATCCATCTAAACCATCAAATGACATCAATGTTTGTATGGAGGATGTATAAATAGTGATTAGAATAATGTATTACCTGATGGGTGTATTAGGGGATTTGGTTGTCGAATAGGAGTGTTCATAATAGTATTTAACAATCCGCTACTTTTATTTCCTATACCAATCATTACTACCATTCAAATGGTTAACTATCTACCGTAATATTTAACTATATACTGTTATAACTGATAACAGTATCAGTATGTAGTAATTAGTATGCAGTAATGGTGTAGTTAAGTAGTTATTGTACCTTTTCTATATTTTGGAATGGTTTCATTTGATTGATCGCGATTATTAAGTTGAATATAAGAGGTTCTATTAGGTTTATTTCTATGTATTTTCCGTCTACGAAGCTCCTCTTCGAAGTCTTCGTCATCATCTAGAAAGTATCCATCATAATATCCATCATCTAATTCAACATTGTCATGTTCATTTTCCTCTTCCTCCTCATAATCATCTAAATCCTCAGTATCGTGGTAATAAGGTCCCATATCATCCTCGTGTTTCTCATGATGAAAACGGTGGTCCAAAATCAAGCCAACTATTAAACCAATATTTACTTATTTTACTATTAACTAGTTATAATTAAGGATAAATAAGGATAAAACATACCAGTATTGTAATCTTTGGTATTATTGGAGAAATTATTTTGAATATGTGCCGATTTACCATCAGAGTAGATGGCTTGCTTTTGTTGGAATCTATCTTTGGCTAATTTTTGGCGAATTTGGGTCAATTCCTTCTCATTTTTACTCCTTGAGCCTCGTTCCAAAAAACTGCTTGAAGCTCGCCTTCCACCTATAAATCATAATTAACACAATTAAACTTTTTAAATATTATTAATTTAGACAAATAGAGCTGAAATGTGTAAACACGGCTGGTATGTGTAAGTGTAAAATGTGTATTGGGAGTAATTAGAAATAATTTAGTATATAATAATACCTTGTTTATTATTTGGGTAAAAGTTTTTATTATACGATTTTTGTTTTCTTTTTTCATTTAGAAATTCTTTTAATTCCTTTCCGGAATTGGATTTAATACCCACTTTAGGCGATTCCTTATCCTTCCTACGTGATTCCCAAAGTAAAGCCTTGCAAACGCTTAGCAATATTTTTATAACTAAAATATTAAAGGCGATTCTTATTTTCATTATTTAAAGCTTTTTTGATATGTTACAAAGAATTTTATACGATTGTTAGTTTGACTTTTGTAACTTGAAAATATTTTACAAATGCGAAATTATTAAATCTAGTTTAAAATGGTTAAATCTTATTTAAAAATAATTAAATCTTGTTAAATTTTTTGTGTTATTTGGTTTGTACTTCCTGGTCAACTCTGGTAGAGTACGCCATTTATATCCCATCCAACTAACGCTGGCATAGTCAACTGGACCAGATGATTAGATCCGGCAAATTGTTAAATCGAAAAAAATAAAATTAAATCTAATAAATAAGGTTAAATCCAGTGAAAAGTTTAAATAATGTGTAAGTTCGAAAACGAACATATCAGAGGATTGATGTTATTTTGTGTGATTCCCGTGCAAATCTTCCATGCACAAGGTGCATAGAGTAACATTTACTAAGAAAATGGTCTAGAAGAGGCATAATTATGGCAATGATGGCTTAAAAGCTTATGGAAGGAATAATATGAAAATACGTACAGCCATGTGTGTACGCATTTATTATTCTTAAGACAATTCCTTTCTCTCTCACCAAGACATGAACAATTTCCAGTCAAAACCACCATTATACTCATTATTTTTTTAAAAAAAACATAAAATTCTGATAATAATATTAACATAAATATTGTGTAACACGACACTATTTACTAAATTAATTAAGTAATTATATTAATAATTATCTAAATAATAAAATAATAATTGTGGAGAATAAAAATAAAATTATTGAAATGAAGAAAAAAACAAAGTGTAAATAGTAATTTTAAAGGGCGGGGAATTCCCACAAATTACACATTATCTACACATCCTCATGATAAATAATAGTTCTATTATTTAATAATGATTCTGTTTTGTTTAAAATGCTTAAATTTCTGCGGAAGTTCATCTTTTTTACCTCCTTTTCAATTTTCTTGTACCTTCTATCCTACTGTTCCAACACCTTCACAAACTCACTCATCTCAAATCCTTCCTTCTATCATCTCTCCACTCTCGTGGATAAATTTGATCAAAAAATTGAACAACTCAATTTTTATTCTCTAAATCACTCACTCAAATCATTTCACAAACCTGTCACTATCCAACTTATTTTATTATTTGATTATATTCAATTAATAATATTTAAATAAAGAATATATAACTAGATTTAGTTACTAGTAATCTATACAGTATTATTTTACCATCAATACTATTATCAGTAGTACTAATATTGTTTATAGAGCTAACTCATATAGAGATATTTACTAATAATTACTTATATATACTAATTATTAGTTAATCCTTGACGTTAACTATTTTGATGGAAAATGTTTATAGGAAGTGATTGGAGTGGATTCGAATTCTTATTTTTACTATTTGCTGAGAATAGTGTTTCGGTTATTTTTCTTAGTTTTTGTTCAGCTTTATGTATTTTACATTTTGCTCTTCAGATATGGTCAACTTTTCAAAGACCTGCTTGATCTCAGCTATAAGTCACTAAAACAAATTAATTGGAAGAGCCCAATTAACTTTTTCAAGTCATTTTACTTGTTTGTTCACTATGTAATTTCGCTGTTTTTGTACTATAATTCACTTGTTTCAGTGAGAGTTCGACTTATTTTATACTCTTCACTCGTGTTTGTTATATCAATTATGTCTTTTAAAGTCGGAATTGGAACCAAACATTTTGTTAATACCACCCCAATTATCATTGGTTTGACCACTTACCTGTCAATTCTACTCACATTCACACCTGCTATATGCCAGTATTTAACACTTTTAAATACTATTCTAATACCAGCTTGGGCCTTAACCATTTATTTAAGGTCACAACCTAACACTAGTAATAATGCTCCTGATGAGGGTTCTGTTGTCACGAGTAAACGATCAAAACTTACTCGAACAAAAAGTAACATTAGTCATAAGTCAGATGATAATATGGATAGTATGAATGTTTCTAATGTAAGATTATTTTATGAGTTAAATAATTGTTTGGATTTATATTTGATAATAGTAATGGTGAGGATTTGCAAGTCGATCCCATTTTTTGGTAAATTATTACAGTTGAATTTTTATTTATCGCACATTTCCCTGTTTTTTACAATATCAATTGTGGTCCACTTCTGTATAGTATATATTACTGGAATTACAGTAATTAGAACTCCCCTATCTGGAGTTAGAAATTTAATTCTGCTCACACTAAATTGGGTCATCTTCCACACTTTTGGAATCAGTAATTACTTTTCTAAGGGCTCCAAATCAACTCTAAACACCACTTTGGCCGCAATTACGGCTAGGATCAAGCAAGTTTTGACAATATTTTTGGGAAAGTATTTAGAGCCTTTAAACCAGCACAAGGCAGTTATGGTGCTTTTAACAGTGCTGAGAACTTTACCTCAGCTGTGTCTATTACTACTTCCTCCGCTGTTTTCTAGCCTTTATTTCGAGTACTCAACAGTTTTAGTGCCAATTTCAACTTTCTTAATACATGATAACACCTTCAAGGACAAGCTCTATTGCATGGGTTTTTTTGTACTCTCGGATGCAACTCGGTATCTATTCAACTATCTTGGGTGGATTTCATTCAAGAGAACTCTAAGAATAACATTAGTATACACAATGAATTTCCTTCTACTCAAACTTAATCAATATACTATTTTATACTATATTATATATACTTATATATACATATAGTGTATATCACTAGTATATATATATATAGTATGTATAATAGTAGGAGTAAATACATTGAAATTGTTTATTAATAGGATCTACCCCAAAGTGTCCATCTTTTAGCTGGTTTTCCTGTCCAGAAACACTTTGTACCTTCAGGCATTTCCGGTTGATCAAATGGAATACACAAACTCTTCATTGCGCCAGTTCTCCCACCCGCCGACTAATAATATTTTACAATAATCCCAGGATATTATATATTTCAGTCATGGATTTTATACTTAACTATCTATTATATAACTGTATAAATTGTGTTGGTATACGTTTTCTGAGCGTTTTTGTGTCTCCAGTTTTATTTCATCTTCAGTTTCAGGTTCTTCACACCTACACACTTTATGAATTTGGGTTATATATTTAACTAGTGTACATAGTTAATACTGAAATTGTAACAGTTAATTATGGGAATATATAATTAACTATAGTGTAAGAAATAACTGAAGGAGTAATAATGTTAGGAAGGATATAACTAAGTAGTCCAGTAGGGAGTAGCAGAATTTGTCTGCATGAATGGAGTACCATGGAGCCAATATCAATTTATCATTGTTTAAAGCAACCATAACTTCTTCAAAATCATAAGCTTTAATAATACTCTGTTCCATCTTTTCTCTGGCACTTGTTAGTAAACTATTTTGTATTTCATCCAGTAATTGGTGTATAGTTTCAGTCAAATTCTCTAGTGGCACATCAGACTTTGCGAAATTATCTCTACGAACCAGTCGTACAGTATTATTTTCAACGTCTTTTGCGCCAACTTCAAGTCTTAGTGGAACGCCTCTGAGTTCCCAGTGATTAAACTTAAATCCCGGTGTGTATCCACGTCTATCATCAAGCTTTACCCTAAATCCTGCTTCAGTCAACAGCTGAAAGAGTTCGTTAACTCTCAACATCACTTGCTCAGCGGTTTTAGACATGATTGGCACAATCACTACCTGGACTTTAGCCACTCGCGGTGGAAGCACAAGACCCTTATCATCGCCATGAACCATTATCATTATCCCAATACTTCTAGTAGTGAAACCCCAGCTAGTCTGATGGACCTTTTGCTTCACGCCTTCCTCATCCTCATATCTATATCCAAAATACAGGGTTATTATGTAATATTACTATAACTAGAGATAAATAATTTGTAAAATTGACTCTCCAGGAGAATATAACTAAGGAAACACCGGAGGTAAGTAAGTACTAGTAATTACTGGTCGTGGACCAGAACACCGTAACACAAACCTTATATCAAACATATCTGAGAATGTTGTTCCTAATAAATGTGAAGTGGCCGCTTGGACACCTCTACCGTTAGCTGGAATAAATGACTCCAAACTAGTGGTCATCTTACTACCGGCAAACTTTTCATTCTCACTCTTTACACCTTTTATCACTGGCACACTTAAATACTCCTCATAAAATCTACTCATAATCAAGACATTTATTACAAGTATATATCTAAGTACAGGATATGATTGGTGAATCACTGTAACGTACTTAGAATATAGATTGAGCATTTCATAAACGGTATCTAAAGCTTCTTGTTCAGTGGTATGTGCGGTATGTCCTTCTTGCCAGAGGAATTCTCTACTTCTAATGAATGGTGTTGGTTGTTTAAATTCCCAACGAACAACTGAATTCCACTGATTCAGTTTGAGTGGAAGGTCTCGGTGTGACCTGATCCAGCGTGCGAATTCTGGGTACATAATAGTCTCTGATGTTGGACGAATTGCAATTGGATCTGGCAAGTCAACGTCACCATTACGAGTCACCCAAGCAACTTCAGGGCTGAACCCTTCCAAATGCGTCTTTTCCGCCTCCAACTTCTCTTTCGTTACAAACATCGGAAAATAACAATTTTCAACTCCTCTCTAATAATAATAACCATAACCATAGTAGATAGATAACTGGTTGAAATAATAAAAGTGACTATTACCATAAGGATATAACTAAATAAATAAGTATCCCTGGTAGTGGTCTAGTAGGTGACTACTGGACTTGGACCTGACCCCGTAATGGAATACCGTAACATACTTGTTTAATTTGTTTATTGAACCATTCATTAAAAGTTTCCCAAATAAAATAACTTGAAGGTAAAAATATATAACAACCAGAAATATCATAATACTCAATCATCTCACTTCGAATTATTACCTAAAAATTATTATCACATAGTTAATACGATAATTATATTGTTAATATTCATATAATTATATATAAAAACGAACTTGTGAATACCATTCTGCGAAATTTTCATGTTTTTTTACAGTTATTCCCAATATATTCATTTCACCTTTCTTATTCTTCTCATTAGTATTAACACTATTAACAGTGTTATTACTATTAACAGAGTTTTTGTCAATATTATTAACATGTGTAGTAGAATCAAGGTCATTTAATGGAAGAAAGGTTGGGAAGTGGTTAATTTGTGTTAGGAATTTTAACATATCTTCCATTTTCATAACCACTGACTGATCATTGCTGAGTGGGTGTGCCACTACATCCACTTTACTCTTCAGTCTGATATCAAATAATACACGAACTTTATTCCTAATAATTTATTATTAGTATAACCCACTAATTACTAATACTATAACACTTAAATTGGATAAATATGTAACTACTCCAAGTGGTTGTATATGGATAGTAAAGTGATACTCTGTATCATTCATAGCTGAAAAAGGTGTTAAGTTACCCCTACCAACACCAAGTAAACTCAACATATCATTCTCATCACCCATATGTAATTTATTTACATTCAATCCCTTACGTAATACTTTCCAATTCACCTCAGTATCCTATCTCATAATATAACTTTGTACAATATTAACTATATACTTAATTATGTCAGAGTTAACTTGTGATATCAAGTTATGTAAATATATAGAACATTATTATGAGTTGTAGAACATACGTAAAGGGCTGAAATGAGGTAAAAACGCTTGGAAGAATCAAGCATGAAAAGATTACGAATACAATCATCACGGAATCCAGCCAAAGAAGGTTCTTCCAACATATCCTTCACCGTAACCAAATTCGGATGTTTTATTACCTAACACATGTTTAATTTAGTTATAAATGTAATAATAGTAGAATATTGTCAAGTATAGTAATGGAAGACGATGAAATTACTTTATAGCGTAATCCGAGTGTATGGAAAAGTTTAAAAAGTTTATCAACTTGTGTTTCAGACATTTTAATGTAAAATATTTTACAAATTCTATAAACAAATTATTTTTTCTTACTATTTCCTTAATAATCATATCGTGTTACACCATTAACACATTCATGATTAATTATAAAAAACTATAGTATAAAATTAATTATAATGAAATTAATTATTAGTTATTTTAAGTGGATTAATCTTCTTCTAACCATTTTGAGAATGAGATTAATCTTGGCTCTTTGAACTGTTTAGTTTTCGTCCAGTTTGGGAATTCTTCTAAATCAATAACTTCGGTATGATAAAATCCTTCCATTAATTTACAAAAATACAACTCATCTCTTCCATTCTCTACACATAATCTAAATATTTCCTCAAACAAATCATCTTCCACATTATTTAAATTATTGTCTGATTTACTTTTGAATGTTTTGAGTAATTGTTCGAATTGTGATTTTTCTATTACTTCTACAATGTTATCTTCTTGAGTATTTTGTATTAGCCATTTAATAGCAAATTTATGAACCTTAATTTTCATATCAGTTTCAGTAATATTATGTGCCAATCTTAGGCTTCGAATTTCTAATAACTTATTTTCCACTAATTGCGGCTCCTCTAAACTCTCAATTATCATCATTTCCAACTCCAAATTTATACCAGAGTCTTCTAAACCATGTATATTAGAATCTAAATCTTCATCTAAATCTTCTAGTTCATCTAAATCATCTAAATCAGTTAATTCGGTTAATTGTGTGGAACTATCATTTATATTATCAAGTTCAATACTGAATGAAATATGATTAAACAATTCATCACCGATCTTATAAAGTGAATCAGTGATAAAGGGTTCCAAATTCCATAAAAATACATTCCCATCCACTTCATCAAAATCATCAGTTAGGTCATAGAATTTTGTCTGATCCTTTGCACAAAATAGTGATTTTACTCTGTTAGCCAGTTTTTGGTTAATTTCACAGTTTTTTCCAACCAAAGAGCCTGAAACTAGGTTCACTCCCTCATTAATAACACAGTTATCCATTACTATGGTGTCAATTATAGTACAATTATTATGTACTACAACATTATCAAAGATAATACTATTAACAATAGTACTATTATCACCAATTTTTACATTTTCGCCCAAAATACTCTTCTTAACATTGTTAGAAACACTTTTATCAGCCATGTTAGAACTTGCCATTGTATTTTCTTTATTAAAGTATGAACTTTCATTTATTCTAGGCCCTACTCCTTTATTCATATCATCCATTCCCCTCTTACTTCTAACATTACTACTATTACCACTGGTGTAACAACTACACTCAGTCATTAGGAATCGTTGTATATATTGTAGATAAATGGCATGATAGAGTCTGGGTGAGTTGATTTTAAGAGCTGCTGGAAAGTTTGGGAATGCGGCGTCATTTTGTAGTATGTAGCAATAGATTTCAGAAGTTCTAATTTCGTCAGTGAGAATTGAATTCACCAGTTGGGACATGCGATTCTTGTCAAAATGTTCCATAACACTTTCAATAATAAGTGCGGAGCAGAGATACACTGAGGATTCCAATAAGTCATAGCGAACTGAAAGAGGATTAAACGCGGTACGACTAAAAAGATTATGATCAAACGACATTAAATTTCCTTGCGATATCATTAGTAATTCTCTAGTCTTTTCATTCATTACTACTACTCCATCATTCTCCATATCATTATATCTATAATATTATGTACTAAATACTTATATAATTAATTGGATAAGATACAGTTTGGAATTGTGATGTGTATAAAGCATAGTCATGGTATATTTGGAGTTGGTTTTCATTAAATTCTCATGAAACTCCAATGCATCAGAAATTGGCACACTCACCAACGTATTACTATACATCTACAACAATATTTTACAATTGTACCCAGATAAATAACTGCAAATTATACTAAAGCAACATTAATTTAACTGTAAATTATACTAAAGTAACATTAATTGAACTGTAAATAGGGAAATGAAAGGATAATTGTAGAATATGATACGAGTATGAAATGTTGTATATTGGTGTGAGTAGTGAAAAATTCTCTTAATACTGGGCCAACTTCCATTTTAACAACATTTACACCAACGACTTCTATTAGTAGTTGTGAGTCCCTTTTACCGATGTTATAACTCTTCTCCAATCCTTTGTATTTATTAGCTTTATAGGATTCCACTAAAAAATAAACCTTTTTAATACCAGAATGGTAAAGGTTGGTTAGTGATTCCATAAAAATTGTGGAATCTCCAATGAACAAATCCTTCAAATCAGCGTATGAAGTTAATGGTTCAAACGTTATATTATCAGACTCGTGTATTATAATTCCCTCCATAATTATAAATTGGAAGAGAAATTCATGAAATTAATTTAGAAAATTAAGAAAACTAATTGAAAAGTTAATTATAAAGATTCGTTAATATGAAAATTAGAAATTAAAATAAATGATTGTGTAAAAAAGTAAAAAATAAAATTAGGTGAAAAATTAATTCTGTTTATTCTCAAACCAAGAGGGAGCGTCGATGAGTTTAACTGGAGGTTCCATATAATATGAATTAAATGAAGAAATATCATCATAAAGATCATCTTTACACTTGCTTAATTTAGTTTCCAAATCAAAACACAAACCTTCCATATAATCATTTCCTCTAAAAAATTATTTCTAAAACCAAAAACACAGTATTATTATATAAATATTTATTAGATATTTATGATCAAAATATATAGGAAAAAGGGTGTAATGAGTTACCTGTTGATATCGTCGCATTCTTCGTGATATTGTTTAGCTAGGTAAAAGCAAGACCAATCAGCCTTAGTACCGGAGAGGATATTAATATTTTTTTTAAAGTTATTTTCTTTTAATCTTTTGTTGGCACGATCACCAAAAAAGTGCGATAATAATGCAATTCCAATTAGGGAAAGTGTCATTTTACTTGCATTAGGTAATTTTGTAAAAAATGTAGCAAATTTACTATAAGAAGACATATCATAGAGTATTAGGTTAATTATAATAATTTATTCATTTAGTTATGTTAATTATAAATTATATATATATGAGTTAGAGCGAAAAAAGTGAATGTGACCCAACAAAGGCTTGTTTTTACACATTAATTAGATGTTATATTAACTTGTTTATTAGCATAAAGGTGTAAAATATGACTAATAAACAGGTTAATACATCTTTTATAATTTTTATAGTTTTTGTATTTATCGCCGCGATTTTGGATTTTATAGGAACCTTCTCTTATTATTTAAATTTTGAAGGAAAAAACCTCTTCGTTCCATACTTCTCAGACAGAAATGTAGTTCCATTCCCTGTACTATTCAAGGAATTTGACCTCAGCAACGCAGATTCCATTCGCTCAGATGTTAAACGCTATCGCGGCTCAAATGAGCTCTGCTCCCGCAGATTACTTAAAGAATATGATAATTATAGATATAATTTTAAACATATTTTCCAAAATGTCCCAAATCAATCGTATCCATCCTACACATATTTTACTCATACCATACTTAATATTAAAACTCAATACTATTATATCCTTAGTATATTACTAATGTACAAATTATTTTAAATAGTTGATAATAATATTGAGTATAGATTTGTGGCAAAATGGGATTTACCACCTGGATGGTTATCATATACACCAGTAGATAAACTGTGTATGAATTTGTTGGATGCTTATAGGTTTGATTATGTGATTCAGGACCCTTTACTTGACCAGAATTCTCCAACGGTTCGCAATATCTATACTAATAAAATGAGTAATTTTTACGAACTCTTTGATGGTTTTGATTCTGGCCATGATACTAGGCTTTTTAAATTAATATCTTCTTATCCAACTCTTACCATTTATGCAGTTAAAGGTATTATGTCAGGTGATATGGCGAATGTTGGAATGGTATCTGATTAAAGTTATTCCTCATAGATAGTTATTTACCTACAGTACTTGGTTATTCTCAACAGGATGTCCTTAGTTATATAGTTAATTATAGTTATTTGAGTATTAGATACATTTATGAGGATAATATATAACACTGTCTTAAATGTTTTAGGTAAGTGATAATCGCAAACCTTCTAACCTAAAGCTAGATCATGCATTATTTCAATTTCATAGCAATGGACTCAAATCCATCCTTATAGGTTTGTTACCATCTCATCCTACAAAGTTATGTATAATTATATTTAGAGTAATGATTGTGCTGAAAATGTGTTAGGTGATGTAACATGTTATGATTTGGCGCCAGATAGCTTTGATGTTCATATAACTAATAAGCATAAAAATACTGTTAATGATATTTATAACGCAGATCAAATGATTTATGATAATTATATTAAATATATTCCAAGGTATTTCATTACGGTGCTTGCTCAAACAGATATTTATTCCTCTCAGGGTTTCCTTAGTTATATACTTAAGGAGTTCCCTAGTTATATAATTAATTCTTTAAAGAACAACTCTATTAAATATTGTAGATCAGATGTTTTGATATTACATTTGGTTGGAGCTGATCATCTATCACACTGTGGAGGCCGTAATACCCCGGAAATGTCTAACATTATGAAAAACTACAACAGCTTCGTCAAGGAACTTATGAACCAATATGAAAAATATAAAAATTACATGATCTTTTTCTTTGGTGATCACGGCCAAAAAGAATCTGGTTCACATGGTGATGACTCAATTGAAGAGGTATTCAATTAGTTTACTTAGTCATCCACTCCGGAGGTTCATTAGTCATATACTCTGGGAGTTCCTTAGTTCTACAGTTATATAGTTATTAGTTAGTGGATAATAAATTGTTAGATGGAGACATTTTTAATGGTACGAAGTGATATGAGATTACATAGTGTTGAACGTGACTTTTGTCCCATATCAGAGACGCCACAAGCGTACCGTCTACATCATTCAGCCTTAAATGGGAAAGTACAACTCTCATTTGAGTATGAAAGACAGTTTACACAGGATATTAGCACTACGTCCTCATTACTCACAAACGTGCCAATTCCATTCCACTCTGTAGGTTCCGTGATACCTAACTCAGTACCACTAATAAGAGATAATCACGGTAACATCGACTATAACCTTTCCGATAAATATTTGGTGCAATTGTACCACGTCAACGTACACCACATTCTGAGGATTTTAGACCTCCTAACACAGAATAAAGATGTTAAACTTGATCAGCAGTTGCTAGACAGAGTCTTAAAAAATAGAATGAAACTAGTGAACCTATACACACTTTTAAGGCTATTTGACTTAAACAGTAAATTTAAAAGTAAAATATATAATACAATAAGTAGTAATAAGGGGAATTTGTATAACGATTACATACAAGTCTGTAAAATAATAATTGAAGAATCGGCTGAATTAATAAGATTATCAACAAGATCATTCACATTTGATTACCTTTACATTTCAATAATTATCAAATACGTATCAATTGTAATTTTAATCTACTCAATTGCAGCGTCATACTATTTCACAATTGACATGGCGCTTGCACGTAAAATTTTAGTAAAACTGGCATTAAATTTAGTATTGACATTAGCATTGAGTTGTGTGTTTGGAGTAAAATTGGATAAGAACATTGATTTATATGTGAAAATGAGAATAGTATGGCCACTGGGAGTGATGAAAACGTTGTTTATCAAGTCACAGGCGCTCACAAGGTTCATTTCAAACTTCTTTGTCATTGAAGATTATGATTTATACTTTCACTTTTCCATACTCTTCATGGTTATACTAACTGTTATATTTCTATTCCACACAATAACATTTATTTACAGATTATATATTAGTACTGGTGATGTCACAGATACTGTGGATATGACTACTAATACCACTGAATATAATAGTATGGCTGATAATACTGGTACTGATAATGTTGAGGATCCTAAATTTGATGTTGGAATGAAGGATTTGGATAGACTTATGTATAACATTGGGAAAATGAATATTAGGGGTTTAATATTAGTGTTGTATAGTGTAATATTCATATTGGTGATAGTGTCGGAGTGTGCGTTGTATTCACATGACACGATCTCAAGACATGAGTTTGTAATTTTCATGTTAATTGAATGTGTGCCGTATATGTTACAAAATTACAAAACTCCACAGTGTAAATTGGTGATTAGACATTTGGTACTGGCGTTTATATTACTAAAGATATCATCACTGTTCCATGATTACAGGTTATTTTTCTATTCCTCAGATCTGCCAACAGCAAGTTGGTTAAAGAAGGAGTATTTCCTAGGTTTGTTTGAAGTCGGAGCGTTCTCACTAACAGTGTTTTACATTATGTTGATGAGGTTTATTAAGAAGTTTACAAGCCCAGATCAGGTGGGTTTGGAGAAATTCGACTACATAATTTCAGAGTCGTTAAAACTGTTTAAACTAAAGAAATTTATGAAAATAGTTTTTTTAATTCACTATGTACTAATATTGGTAAATTACGGATTAACGACTAGTAGATCACTGTTAGGACTTGATAAGTTTATCCATAACCTCCACAACGCTTATAATATGAAGTTGTTCATAAGTACACTGTTTGCTTGGGGAGTGTTAATTCTTTACACACTTACAACTATACTCATGTTAGTTAATCCCAGGAACATAATAATTGAACCAGGAGAATACCGGTTCAGTAGTTTCCTTTTGTACAGTATACCGAATCTTTCATATCTACTATTTCTAATTTGTGGCCAGAAAAAGGCCTTCCAAACACTCTTGTCACTAATTATCCTCTATAATTGCTGTAAAATATTAGTTAACACCACGAGTAAATTTCACTTGTCACACACTCTCTTGATACAATCATTGGCTGACGCTGCTTATTTCGCAATTGGAAATATTGACACATTCCTCAATTTGAACTTTCAAACGGGATTTGTATTTGTTAATACCTATCACCAGCTCATATCAGACTCGAGTGTCTTGTTTGAAGTCGTGTCGATACACATTTTGTTCTCAGTAGTTTTGATGCTTATATATTACAGTTGTAGCAACTTGCAGATTATGGACGCTTTGGTTTTGACGGGTTCTGACCGCCTAGACTCTATGGAGTCGGGCATAAAGTTCAATGGACGACGTCAAGTTGTTTCCAAGAAAATTCATACCCTGACAAATATTATACACATCATTACAATGTAAATTTACAAACAATTAATATTTAATATAGGGAGACAGTTATATAGCTTAATCTTATCTAGTTTAGAGTATTATTATATATTGATTTGTAGGTATATATTATTGGTATCCGTACTAGGGGTATCTGTTCTGGTGATAATAATGAAATTACATCAAGTTCCATGCGTAAGTTTCTCAAATGTTTATACATACAATTTTAATACATAATTAATAGTATATATTGTTTAGATTGCGTTTCGGTCATTTCCAAAAGCGTTATTTGTGTTGGGAAAGTCAACAGCAATGTTTGTAACTCAACTCCTCCTGTTCCTAATCGGAGCCATTTACTAACTGTACGATATTTCAATGTAAATTTATCATACACACATTTAATCTATTACTCATCATATATTCAATATATTATTAAATTAATGAATTAATTGTGTGGAATGAGTTGGATTGATTGGAATGGCGAAAAGAGGTTCAATTTCGTGAATATTGTATTTATTGTGGAATTGGTTAAGCAAAGCGATTGAAAGTAAAGCTGTAAAGGAATGATAAGGGTCAGAATTCTCATGAGATTTATTAGCTGAAAAGCCACCGTCAGAATTTTGTGACTGCTCAACAAACCTGGAAATCCTGGCAATAACGGTCTGATTAAACAACTTCACAGGTTTGTCATAATATTTAACCAACAGGAATAATGTGGACAAACACCACCAAATGTAACATATGTCATTTGATTTCCCAACACGGCCATTTATGCCTCCATTTATACTCATACGCTCCAGTAGCCAACTACATCAAACAATTAACCATGTAATTAAATATCTACTTCACATTAATAACTACAAAAACAATACAATTACCTGATGAGTAATTTAATTCTTTTATGAGATATGGAATTGATTCTTTCAATTAGTACGAGAGATCCTATGCAGCAGAAGGCGCCAGCGACATGACTTTGGGCATTTTTTGATAGTGAAATTCCGCCATCGGAATTAAAGTGAGACCTTAAAAATTTATAAATTCTATCCAAATCAAATGATTTATTGAGTTCATCAGTGATCTGAGTTTCGTAGTAGTTGAGTAATTTGAGGGCCAAAGTAAAGGCACAAAGAGCAGACATAGTGCTCCTAAGATCAGTGTAATGAGGGATTGAGTATTCGTTAGAGGGTTTGAAATGGTTGAAAAAATAACCTTCAGGGTTATAAAGTGATTTAATATAGTTTATTATGGGAATCAAGTCTGAACTAGTGAGGAGCAAGTGATCAATTCCGGATTGGGACTGTTTATACAAGGGGAAATTACGTAACAAGTAGTTAATTTCAATAGCGTAAAGTGTACTTTGGATATTATCACTGTACAAATTATTATTATATTCCATAAAAGCCTTTAATACTGGTCCAAACTCTGTGTTAGTGACCACAGAACTATGGGAAGAGTTGGAATTCACAGAAGTATAGGAAAAAGTATTAATATTGGTGAAACAAGAGTTGAGTAACTTGAGTAGAGAGATGAGGTTGGACTGCGATATTGGTTCAGAAAGAATTGTTAGGGCTGAAATTGACCAGAAAGAACCACAAACTAGAGACTTCTCAAATAACAATCTCTTCTCAGAAAATTTATTTACACTGTCTGGAGCTGAAAATAGGTTAATTCCACCGATTAAAAAATTATTCAAGTATTCACTCAATTTATTCAAATCTTTCATTTGTATATTGACACTGTTAGGTTTAGTATATTTTATGGAATCTCACGACACCATACCATAGTGTGTGAGACTATTAATATGTCAATACTGTAACAAAGTAATAATATGATGTTGTAATATAGTAAATTAGTTAAATTAATATGTATAAATTGTTATGTTATTTTTTGATTTTTGTTTATTTTGATGGATCACACACTCATAATGGCTTAAATATTGATATAAATTATAATAATGATTTAAACATTGATAACGATACCAATTCGTTTAAAAGTACAAAATTTATCTCATTTTATAATAATAATAAAAATTACTAATAATTTTTGACTGACTGTGTAGGTGATATATTGGCGAACCAATTACCAGTTCCATATCTATATATTAAACCCAATGAGCTAGAAAATGTACACCAAATTGCTGAATCTGCTCTGGTAACTTTATAATACAACATTATATTTTTAGGAAAATGAATCCATCATCGCAGGTAAAATTACCAAATATTACCAACACCATCACTTCTGAACTTCACCTACCAGATATTCTAATATAGTTATTTTGTATATCCAGATACCCAGTGACCATATATTGTGTTAGAAACTGAAGATGTGTACGAGAAGATATTATCTGAAGTAGAAGAGAGAACTCCAGAGGAGATGATAATGGATATAATAGGGAAAATTAACAAATTGGAAGCCTTAAAAGCTCAATTAGGAACTGAAGAGTTTCTTATTACTCATACCACTATATAATATATAGTTAATTATATTACTCCTAAAGGAGTGAAAAATAACTGTAAATTGTAGGAGAATAGCAAGATTAAAATTATCTGGCAAGAATGCAACTTATACCAATTCCATACCCGTTTCACACCCTATCGCTGTAAATCCAACCACAACTTAATATTCTACTCCATATTATTCTCTTTGATCACAATTTATATTAATCACTATAGTCAGTATAATTAGTATAGTATATAGTTGTGTAATCTGAGTAGATTAATGAGGAGTTGGAGTGTGGCCATCGACATAAAAGTTACGTGTAATTCTTGGCAACGTTATTCTTATATTGTCATGTTCTTTTCCTAATATTACTTGACATCCCAATCTACTCCTATTCAAATACATTTACTAATATCTAATATTCCCGGAGGTACCAACTATAGAATCAGTGGTGATATAACTAAGGAACCCCTTCGGGGCTATATAACTAGTACTCCGTAGGGAGATAACTAAGTATAGTAAATAACTAAGGGAACCCCTTTCAGGGGCTACTGGTAGGGTATTGGAGCCGTTGGAGCAAGCACCGTAACATACGTATTAGTAAGACATGGAGCTAAATCAAGCATATCAAGTTCAGATTCTGAAGGTTCAGGTAATGCATCATAAACATCTTCTTCTAATATTACATGACATGTTGAACAAGCCATACATCCATCACAAGCACCTAAAACACACTACAGTTATTCCCATTCAAGTGTGTTATATACTTAAGCACATAATACATAATAATGTATGTGTAGGACTAGGGATAATTATCATGATATAAAATATTATAATTGAGTATTATCGATATAATTAATGAAAATGATTTAAATATTACCTTCAATTTCAATATTGTGTTTATGAGCAGCTTCGAGAATGGAAATACCAACCGGCACATCAACTGTTATTTCATCCTCATATTGTACAAACGTTATTTTAATACTATATTATCATTATAATATTGTTATTAGTATATAATTAGGTAGAAGTTAGTATACTTTTGGGTTGAAAAATGATTATAAAAGTTTTTATAAAAAAAATATGAATTGGGTCTTAAAAATTTATTTATTGAGTTGTTAAATATATTACATAATAATTTCATTATACAAATGATTCATTATATTCATTTTTATTATTGGGAGATTCCACATCTCACCATTGTAATCTTATTTTCGCCGAAAATTTTGTAAATTCCATTATCAACAATGTAATATATATTAATACTATAAATTATCTAAATAATGTAAATTATGTGAAAAGAGTAATTTATAAAATATTGTATTGAGCATGGGAACATTTACTAGAAAATTTTTTAATAGAGCTTTATCTTTTGGTTTTGGATTTCTGGGTCTTTACTCGTTTGCAAATCCAGATTTAGAGCGAATTTGGGAACTTCACCCAGCCTTCGATCAAAAAGACTATGCCTTCCTCTCATTTTACAAAGTATCTTCTTACACCAATATACAAATTTACACATTTAAACAAGTTAATATATTATTTAGGTTAATGAAAATGATTATAATGAATTTGAAAAGGGAATTAAGGGTTTAACTAGATATTTACAAAGGAAATCAGGTACCAATATACTCAATTTTATACTATTAATATATTAATACTTTTAATAGTATATTATATAGTATTAATAACATGGCATAGGATATGGATATACTAGATTAGTAAGACTAGTGGATATGGATGATCAAAGTGATTTATTATCGGATTATGACTACGTAGGCACACAAACATGGTTTACTCCTGATTTAATGAAAAGTGCGTTGGATTCTTCCTTTTCACAGAAGATTATTTCAAATATTAGGATGCAAAATAATTTCAACTCTCAGCTCTTCAAAATTGTAGTCGATGATTCCTCCTACACACCCTAACCCACACTATTCACTTCATTAATATTTACCTAAAAAATTTTAATATGTACATCATAATTTATATATTAATTTATATTAATTATATTCATTGTCATAATCTTTTCGAGACTAATTTACTCAAACATACACATACCGCTAATCATGGCGTTAATAATAGCATTAACCATAGCATTAATCAGAATGTTAAAAATACTCTCAATAGTAAAGTAAAAATTAAAGATGAAGATGAAGAGGATGATGTAGATAGAACAGTAAGTATATATGTTCCAGTGTGTAATATATTTGATTAGTTGGATGAAGTAGAAGAAAGGTAATAAGTTGTAAATATGTATAAATTGTTAGAGGTGAAGAAGAAGAAGAAATGTTACAAAATGCTGAAGGTATTTATAAAATTACACTCTCATCAATTATACATTTATTTTATATCATCTTGGAAATATATGCGTAGATATTGGACTGAAGGAATCAATTGAAGAAGTATTTTTTTAATTATTAAAAATTTCAGGAAAACTCAGAATCGGAATTTGCTAACGAGAAACTTAATCAATCCAACAACAATGTAATCCATGAAATACTTAACTATAGTTATATATCCGAATTCCCAAGGACAATCTACTCTTCCAATATTAATTAAATGAATAATTATAAAATAGTTTATAATAGGAGGCTGGGAACGGAAAATTAAAATATTTGATGGATGAATTAATTAAACTATCACTAGAATTAAAAAATTTAAACAATCAAATTGATTCCATACAAATAACACAATAATGTACTAAATAAATTTATAATATATTATTAATATAATAATGTAAAAATAAAATAATATAAGTGGAATAGTGTTAAAAAGTAGTGTAAGTGAATGTGTGGTAAGAGGTTATCAAATAATAATAATTTATTAAATTTATAGTCATGAAATCGAATATAATATTAACCGGAGCAAAAACGCTAAAAAATTATGATTGGTTTGACCATGAGTTACCTCTTAGTAAATTGCCGTTGATGCCGAGCTTGTTAAGCACTACTGTCGGTGCTGGTATAGGAGCTTTATGCTCAATTATAGTCAATTGCGCTCTTGTAGAATTATCAACTTCATCTTTTTTCACTCTGGTATCTTTTTTATTTTAATCTACTTGGTTAAATTATCTTAAATAACCATGTGTAAAATATTCTTTTTTTAGTATTTTGGATTCACATTTATAATTATTGGACTTGCTATATTATGGAGACTAACAGCTTCAAGTGATTTTAATGATCAAAATCAAACTAGAAATCTTAAAATTTTCGGATTTATGGTAATGCTTCGCCAGATGCGGGAGGGACCGCAATCTATTCATTCTTACTATATTATATTTTTAACTCTTTACTTTATTTCTAGCTCTATCCTTATCTTTACATATTCAACCATTAAATAATTATATAGTTAATTTATTTAGTTAACTATTTGAAGAGTAGAGTATATATAATTTTGTTGAAAATGTTGTAGATTGTATTTTCTGGTCTATTGTGTTTTTTTCTTAGGAAGAACTGGTTCATAGCATTACCTACTTCCCTCAAAACAGTTGTCTACACTCTACTAGGCGTCTCAACGTCATTCGCACTCACATTCACCATCGTAGACATCATCAACTACTTCATGGCCACACTTGAAACTACAGTCTCAAAACCATTAGTAGAATCTAAATCACAAGTATTCTCTTAACCTGCTACATTACAATTAGTCATAGTTGATTAATGGTGGTGGAAAATGTCTGTAGGTCCATTTAATATTATCGATCGCATTAGTAATGGGAGCAATATTTGGGTTTACTTTTGGGCTAATGGACGTGGAGGATGAAGCAGCCTATCACGTCCAGCTGGCGTTAATGAAGGAGGAAAAATACACCTATCCAATAGGAATACTTTTAGGCGGAGCTGTATCTAATTCATACACATTTACTACATATTTTACACATTAGCAGATATTAGCGATATTTAAGTTTAAGATATTTAGGAATTGGGATTATATAGCAATAATGATATTGTTTAGGCTGGATTTGGTAATGAGTATTTAAGACAACAGGAATCTTGGCGATTTAACAGAGATAATGCATATGATGTTGAAATATAATTTTTTCACGAAATATTCATGATATAGTTTTATAAAACTTTTATTAATTTAATTTAATTTATTATTAAATGAATTTCATGAAATATTTGTATGGTTTACTTGATTGTATGGATAATGCGTGTACCCGATAACAAATGGGATAAAATTAATTATTCTTGGTGTTAATAATTAATTTGATCCCTTAAAATGTTAATGAAATTAACTGGAATCTCCTTAATCAGTTCCCTTTCTTATATTAGGAACACCCTCCCACTTAAAAACACACTCACAGCCTTCCACACTCTTAATACTCGCAATAACCTCAAAAGTGTCAACAGAATTACTAGTGTAAAGAGTGTTAATGGAGTGAGGAACTATAGTACTTCGGAAGGCTTATGCAACACAGTAACCTCATCATTAGTTGGTAAATTAATGCCTTCATTTAAGGGAACAGCATTGCTTAGCGATGATTTGGTCCAATTCAACTCCTCGGATTATTTTAAGGATTCCTACGGGTTACTGGTCTTTTATCCATTGGACTTTACCTTTGTGTGTCCATCTGAGCTCTTGGGCTTCTCAGAACGCCTAAAAGATTTTGAGGAGAGAAATGTGAAGGTCTTAGGCGTCTCAGTGGATTCACCATTCAGCCACAAGGCCTGGAAGGAGTTGGACGTCCGTCAGGGCGGAGTGTCACCACTCAAGTTTCCACTCTTCTCAGACATGACCCGTGAGGTTTCAAGATCTTTTGGCCTACTTCGTGACGAGGGGTTCTCTCACAGAGCATCAGTTCTGGTTGACAAAGCGGGGGTTGTAAAGCACGTAGCCTTGTACGACTTGGGACTCGGCAGGTCAGTGGACGAAACCCTCAGGTTATTTGACGCGGTCCAGTTCGCGGAAAAGACAGGAAATGTCTGCCCAGTTAACTGGAAACAAGGCGATCAAGCAATGAAACCCGACTCACAATCCGTTAAACAATATCTCTCAAACCGTTTTAATTAATCTATTAATCTACATTCTATGTACTAATATGTATAAGTATATGCCTATGTATAGTAGTATAGGTATAATGAGTATAAGATGGTGATGGTCAAAAACTTTAAACTAAGGGATTTTCAGAATCAAAACAAATAACACATGAAATAAAGTTGTTTATTGTTGAAAAAGGTAAAAAGATCAGGAAATTATTGAAATTTGTGAGATTTTGGGGAAATTGAAAAGTGGCAAAACTATACACTAGCCCGAGATTTCAACCTCAAACAACTCAAGCATTTTAAGTTAAAACCAGTTTTAACCGATTTAAAAAGCAAACTTAGTGAGTTTTTGACATGCTAAAACTATAAATTTGGATAAAAAGTATGTGAATGAGCTGAATTGAAAAACGTCAACCAGCCTACAAACGGAATATCTAGACTTCTATAACTCAAAAACTTAATTGTATATTAAGTATCAGAGCCAGATTCTGAGTACTGGCCGGTTGTATAAGTTTTAAAAGGCGCATGCAATTGGTTTGGGTAAGGATGGCCTAGACTTGCGTGCACCTTCCTGGATCCCCATGGGTCCTTTTGCTCAAAGTCTACAATCTTTGATTCACTATAATTCTTTTACACATTCATTACATCAGCCATGAACTGCTTTTATACCTTTTTGTTTCTTTTTGCTTTGTTAAAACCGTTCTTTTGCCAAGCCAAAATATTCTTAAGACCATGTATATTGAACGTCACTGGAAATAATGATAGAACCAGAATAGATGTGGACGAACAGGACGCATCAGTTACCATCTTCACACCAATTAATGATGCAGAAGTGATTGAGGTGGTTTTCGGACCTCAAATTATCTGGAGAAGGGCCAAAGACACCGCCCTCCTCAGACTTCTAGCCTACAAAGCCGGTGACACATACAGTTACTTGCAGATTTTCTATTCCAAAGGAAGAAAAGTTTATGCCCAAACCATGGTTAATGATGGCACCAAATTGATAAATTCGTCAACATTCAGGCTACCAGGAAAGGACACCACAGAGTTGTTTGGAGACCTTAATTTAAACCAGAGATCAACTGAAGAAAACCCCTACGAAATGCCGGAAGAAAAACCTCAAGAAAGTATTCAAAATGAGCCACATTACGCCGACATAATTGTCCTTCCACCAAGAACGACTGAATTTGAGGAAGAGATTTCAGAACCGGGGTCACCCACAACCAAGACCAAATCATCAATAAAAACTAAGCTTAAGAGGTTTGGCAGATATCTAAAGTCTCTGGTTACGAAAAAACTGAAAAGAAAAGGGTCGTCCAACTCAAACACAGACTCTGAAGGGCAAACAAGCGATGAAAACATTCCCATTTATGCAAAAGTCATAAAACCCCCAAAATCAAAATACCATGTCGTATATGAAGATCCTGCAAAGTTTAGGCTCAAACGAGAAGAAAATGAAATTCCACCAGAACTACCACCAAGACCAATGTCAAGTATTTATGAAAACCTTCCAAGCCCAGAACTACCCCCGAGACCACTTCCAAGAAGTGTATTCTCAAACGCCAAAGTCCCAGAAACTGAAACAAGTCCACCAAAATTACCACCAAGACCAATGCCTCGAGCTAATTACTCACAGGCTAAGCAGTATGGAAGTTCATCAATTTACGTGAACCCTTATGAAAATGAAAATTCTGAAAGTAGTATTAAAACAAGAAATCCGAAAAGACGAAAAATCAATTTCTTAAACAGACGCAGTAACAAAAATAATGTCACGGAATCTGATGACGAAGAGCCCATATACTCAACTATTGATTTACAATTAAGCAAACAACAAGGTGAGCCGATCACGGAAGAAAATGATGAACCAACTACTGAGGAATCTAATAAGACTAGAATAAACTTGAAAGAAGGCCTGAAAAAAGCACTAAAAAAGGTTAAAAAAGGGCTACCAAAGTTGATAAAATCAAGTGGAGAATATAGTCTGGAAGATGAAGAATCAGAAAAGCCTAAAATAAGGATAAAAAAAGCTATTAAAAACTCCATAAATAAGGTAAAAGAGACACTGTCGAAAATAGGAAACCATGAACAAATAATGAACCTAGTTGAATTGGACTTGGCTGGAGACATGGAAGAGATAGCAAAGGTAACTCATTTTACTGGGCTTGATATTCCGACAACTGAAGTCCGTATTTTTGGGGGAAATTTAGTGAAGAGAATCACACACAGGTTCCAGACTGTATGGGAATATGACCCAAAGTCTGGGCCACTGAGGCAGGTGATTCTGTTCGCGAAGAAAGGTTACCACTATCTGCTCCACGTAAATACCAAGGCAAGCCTATTTGAAGGTCACCCAAGAATGTACGAGGACATCGAAGACCAATGGATGGAAATATCACTAGATAGGTTCTTGACGAGGTTGGAAATGGCAGCATTTAACGAAATTGACACGTTCTACGAGAAGCCTCCAATAACCTCAGACTCATTTGAAATTCCTGAAGAGTTTATGAAACCTGAAGAAAGCAGACCTCCAGTATCTGAGCCTGAATCTAGGCGAGATAGTACATCATCCACTGGTTCTGATTCGAACTTTTCAGTTCAGTCATTATCACCCTCCGAAATTCACAAACCAGGGTCGATGGAACCTGTAGAAACAGATGACACAGCCTCAATTTCAGGGGAATTTATTACTGAAAAACCTGAGGAAAGCATTGATAAAATAATGGCAGAATCACCAAAGCCAATTGAGGAACCGAATATAAACAGGTTACCTAATGGAGATATTATACCAGAACAAGAATCAACACCATCAACAACTGTAACACCGTATGAATCTATGACGGATAAGTCATCAATTGGAGACACTGATAGCTATGTTAGCAGCAGTTTGGACTCAAAGAATTCGGTGCCGTACAGTAGTAGCGGCAGCTCGTTTGAGCGTATAAAAACTCCAGAACTTGCGAACTTGCCTGAAGACTCAAGTGTAAGACCACTGTTAGATGAGGAAGGGTTAAATCTGTACTCAAATGACGGATTTTGAACCACTTGACACCCAAAGGATCGCACACAGCACATCAATATACTCTTTATGATATATTTTATTCTGATAAATACATATATGGATAGTAGTATTAGTATTAGTACTAGAAGTATTAGTGTTGTGAATGTTAAACCCTGCGTCGCCTCCTTGGCCTGACGGAGTTGACGCCAGTCTTGGGGAGTCTGGACTCGTGAATCAGCTGACTGACCTGGAGTCCGAGCGCGTGGAAGGCCTGTAACACATTTTCTACGCGTGCGATTCTCCTGAACTTGACGTCGACAGCAAAGATTCCAAGCCTTTTACACTTTCTGGCAATGTTCTCGCCGATCCTGTAGGCACATTTATCAGTCTGTTGCATCTTCTTGCGGTAGCCGACGTTCCCGGCAAAGGAACCGAAAACAGTCTTGTAGTTTTTACTGCGATTAACTAGCTGAGCGTGCACGTTGTTCTTGGAAGTGGTTAGGACGAGCATAAAACGGTCAGTGGGCTCAATTATCAGTCCGTTCCGGTCAAGATCAACGTTGTGGAACTCTGGGAGGCCGAAGTTCCTTTTATATCTTTGGTAGTTGCCCTGAAAATTCTTCAGCTCCTGCTTTGTCAGAGTCTTACTCAATACAGGTCTATCTTGGGACTCAGCAGAGGCTGTGGTCATCCTTCTAACAGATACACATCGGGCCAAGGGAATGGAAGATCCGGGATTAATCCCACCTAATGGGTTAAAATTCCTCAATTTCGAGAAATCACTAAAATTCACTGTATTCCTTGTTAAAATGTGATTAACTTGATGGAAGAACAAATTTACTACACTTTTCCCAAAACTACATCTATACATTTATTAAAATTTTTAAAAATTTAATTTATCCAATCATTAAAATTATAACATTTATAAATTTAATAAATTTAATAAATTTTAAAATATAAAATGGAAATGTTTAGAAAATTATTCTTCAGTAAAAGTTAGTAATGGTTCTTGGGAGTTCATGATTTGGATGGAATCCTTTTGTTTTTGTTTCTTGTACAAGTTTGAGTAGTAGACGACACTGTCGACTTTCCCCTTCAGTTTCAGAAGCGCCTTATTCATAGTCAGACGCTCATTTATATGTTTATTTAGCTTAATTAGGGCGTTTTTGCCCTTCTTACTGCCTGTGAATACTGCAGAATGTGTCCTCAGGAGCGTGTTGATCCATCCCTCACGTGAGTATAACTGGTTTGGAGTCCTTATTACGCTCGACGTTATGTATTCCAACAGCGATAGAACAAGTGGTGGAGTAAGTTCCGCCACTGTATCCTCAATTGTCACAGAATCGCGAGTTGACAAAAGCTTCTCTACTAACTTTCTATCACTTGTTAGTAGTGCCTGAGTCAACATCACAGAACAACTTTTATTCCTCTTCACTATAATATAATTATTACCATAAAACTACATTCTATATATAAAAATAGTGTAAAATATCTAGTTTTATACGGTTATCCATTTCTTTTATGTGTAATTTTATATTTAAGGGCTGAGTTGGAGAGAAAGGTGTGATCAGTTCTCCAGGCTGGGTGTCGTGGGTATTGTTTCCCGAATATATATGGTGAAAGGTGTTTTGGAACACCTCTAGAACGTGGTGGAGGGTTTGATAATGATTGCTTATGCCTTGGGTTCGCTCCACAATCAACTCCTACAACATTTTCTACCCTGTTATCTAATTGCTCATTAAATGTTTTAACTATATTTAGTTATGTACGATTGTTAATAGTAATTATAAATATAACTAGTTAATTATATATTATTTATGTCAAAAAATAGAGAAATTTATGGTAATTATTGTAATATTAGTCTAATATAATCTGTTTCCTTAATATATGGTGAATAAATAATTAGTTTTGTTGATGAACTGAGGAATTACCTAGAATGGGTATATGCCACTTACGAATAACGTATCTACAAGAACTACAGAGTAAAGTTAATGATCCTCTATGCCACATTAAATTTTATAAAGTCAAATTCACAAATAATGAACCGTTTCGCCCAAATTACAGTAAATTATTAAAAATTTATTAAAATATTAACATTTCAGTAAAAATTACAAATTTGCGATATAAATTAATGAGATTAAATTGGTTATAGGGTTTATGAACATTCTAGAATCATAATAAATTAAATAGTGTTTTTATATTGTAGTTTACTGAGATGACGGAAGAATCTTTATTTTTATATCATTCTACTACTCCTAATAAGAACCAAATGGTCATGAAAAATATGGACCTGTAACTTCCTTCTTAACTATTATTTATTTATTCTACCACTAATTCATCTAAAATATCTTTAAATAAACTGATTTAATAAGTTAATTTAGTGATTTATGTCTGAATTTAATGAGAGGAATAGAAGTTTCTGAAAAGGATTTACAAGGTGTTATTGCCAATTACTTATTCATCAATATGTATGAAGATACTTACAAATTCTTCATAGAAGAAACACATTTTAACGGTATACTCACTACTTTAAATAGTTATTTCACTTCTATCAATTCTTATCTTTCACCAATTTAATACCATAATTACATATTCTATAGTTACTTTATATTGTAAATAGTGTAATGATGAAAATATGCAAATGATAATTCCTATTCATATCGTTGATATGATTGAGGAAACTTGTCATCCTTGAACTGATTAAACACTACTAAACATACTATTATTTACATTTATTATATATACACACTTATGTTGTAGATGAGGAGTTTAAGCCTACGATATCTGAGAGGAAGTTTATTAGAAATTCAATTATGGAGGGAAGGATTATGGATGCTATTAATCAGATTAACCAAATTGACCATAATGTATCTTCATTACTGTGTTTCTCACACTGATTTACTTATTCCAAGATTAGTTATCTATCACTAGTTACTTACTCCAGGGTTCTAATTCTACAATTATTTATCCCCTACCAGCAGTACTATATACAATTATTTATATAGTTAATATTGTATAATAATTTGTTTTAGATTTTGAATGAGAACAGTAATTTATTATTTGTATTAATGCTATATCGTCTTGTCGACATTATTCTCTCGGTACCAACTACTCACTTTACTACTTAGTTACCATAGTTATATATTACTGAATATGTAATAACAGGGTGACTTACACAATGCTATAAAGTTTGCTAAAGGAGAGCTTTCATCTTGTATTAAGAAAGATGTAAGGTTTCATATCCTCAACACACTTTAGCCGAATCTACTCACTAAACTAGAAGAAGCCATGTCATTACTTGCCTTTCAAAATCTTAACGTATTACTTATTTACCTTACTACAGTTGATCATCCCATTCCGGGAGTGCATAGTTCCCTACCGAATTATTTAGTTAGTTATATTTCTAGTGAATAGTTATAGTATTTACGGTACCCCTTGAGCAACCACCGTAACGGAGTAATAATATTCATTTAGTCACCAGAGGCATTGGAAATAATAAAGAAGATACAGAAACCAGATGAAATATCAACTTTGGTAGACAACTCACTAATTGCTTATTATAACCTTGACCCAAGTATTTGATAAATTTGTTAATATTATCAGAACCCATTCTGGAGAATATTATTAAAGAAACCCTCTGGGTTGAATCACAACTTGAGTCAAAAGTATATTAAATCTATCACAATATGTTTTAGCCCAATTCATACAGCTTAAAATTACAAAATATCAGCCGTTGTGGATTCAAATTATCCTAATCAACCACTAATTGAGTTGATTAAATATTTTAATATGGACATTTTAATTTTTTCTTGATATATTAATATATTGTATGGGTTTATATAATATCAGTTGTATGTATTGAAATTAAAAATATTATTTATCGCGTTCAAATGAAAAATGATGTAATTTTGTATTTTTTACCCTACTTATTCTTTTCCTTTTATACTTGCCTATCATCACATTACGTTTCTCCTCCAATTCTTGTCTTAACATATTCAAATTATTCGGAGCTTTTAAACCCTTCAAGCTTACATTTACTTGTTTATGATTAGAGTTTGAACTTTTACAATCTTCATCAGAAAATATTATATGAGTCTTTTTATTAGGAACATTGGAAATGGTATTAGCACCATTGGTCTTGGAATTGTGAGAGTTGGAGATATGGTTGAGAACAAAAAGATTAGTACCGATTTTATCCAAGTTTCGTTTAAGTTTAAGTTTTTTGGTTAGTTTTTTCTCCTTGAGAGTGTCTTCAGAGGGAAGAATCACCTCGCCCTGCTCGCCGATCCTTGAGTGGATCATCTTGTAATTAAACTCGTCTTCATTTCTGTACCTGCCCTTTAAACTAAGTTCTTGGATTAGCCGTTCACGAAGGTGATAATGGTCTGACCTCTTCTTGTAGTCTGATTTCTTCTCCAAATACTGTCCAACCCTCTTCTTCCTGTGCTCAGGCTGAGACCGCTCCAAGTGAACCCTTCTAGGGACCACATGCTTCAGTCCTCCCATCACAGATATTACTAGTCAAATAGTTTGTCTAGTTGGAGGAGCTGGATCTTGTCCTAAAACCAATTAACCATTAAATAAATACTTGATGTTTAAAGGCGATGAGTGCGATTTTAGAAGTTTGACTTGAAACTCGATAATATGATATTATCTCCCTAATGATATAATAAGTTTAAATAAATAATCATTAAAAAGTTAAAAATGTTAATTATAATGAATAAGTTAGTGAATATAAAAGCATACCTCCAAGTGACTTTAGAATCTATAATAAACAAAAGATATCTAAAGAAGAAATTAGTCTAATTAATCAATAAAATAATATAATTTGGCATAAAATATTTTAGTTAAATTCTATTTAAAGGAAATGATGAAAAAATACTTGGAATGTGAAAGATTTGGCCCAGGCTTAGTATAAATGACTAAATCAGAACCGAAATTAGTGCCATCAGCTATTTTATAACCAATTCCATTGAAATACTTCTCCAAGCTTTTCCTTATATCTTCTTCATAATCTAATTCCATACAATTATGTCCAAATACACTACTTCAGGAATATTCGCTCCTTTTATTCTTTGTTCTATTTTACAATTATATTATATTTTATTTATTTAAAGTTAATTGAAATAATATTTTAATTTAAAATTTTTTGAGGAAAAATGATTTTTAAACCCTCATAAAAATCAACTTGATACACTACGACATTCTACTAGATGAAAATTTGTTAAAATAAGATTAATCAAATTTTAAGTGTGAGTATTTGTTATAAATTTCCTTTAACCTATTGTTATCATTATTATAATGTGCTTCTAATATTTCATCTGTTAGTTTTTCCAGTAACTTATTACTCTCTTTCACCTCACCCGAGGTGTAATTGTTAAACAGCCTCACTCGAGCCTTCTTTGCGTTTTGTATGATATGGTCTGGAATTCTTGCTAGTTTGGCCACGTGCATTCCATGTGAGTCTGGGCAAACTCCAGGCACTAGTTTATACAGAAACTCCACGCTTCTCGTTTCCTCATCGACCTTCGCCGCCATGTGGAACATTGAGACGTTACTCAGAGTCTCTGCAAATACACAAACATCTTGGAAATGCGTTGTAAACACACATCTAAACATTTTTTACATTCAATAGTATTACATATATAATCTTAGATAATAGGCATCCCAATAGGTGTATAGATAACTAAATATCCCCGGAGGGGATCACTAAGTACCGTAACACAGTACCTGCAACCAATTTTAGATATCTTTTCTAAAGTAGCAACAGCAATAGCTGTACCATCAAATGTTGAAGTACCTCTGCCCAATTCATCAATCAAAGCCAATGAACTACTTGTAGCCTAAATCATTACTATACTCCAACAATAAGCATAATAATAACTAATACGATATAACTAGTGCAGAATAGTAGAACTAAGTTTCCATGGAGGGGAATAACTGAGGAATTAGTAGCTAGAATCACCCGCCATGATTGAGGTATAGTTTTGGATTACCTTTGAAAGTATTGATGAAATGTCTTGTAATTCAACAAGAAAAGTACTTTTGCCTTGTAAAATATTATCTGAAGCGCCAAGTCTAGTAAATATCGAATCGGCAATACTAAACTCACACTCAACACCTAAACAAATATACCCAACTACTTAACTAAGGAACCACTGAGGGGAATAACTACTTTGGTATACAGGTAATTGAATCTCCAAAGGGAATATATAGTCTGTGTGACCTCACACCGTAACTTACTTGAAACAAATGAACCGATTTGACCCATGATTATTGTTAATGCAATTTGTCTCAATAAAGTTGATTTTCCACCCATGTTGGGGCCTGTGATAATGAGAATCGGCCCATCTAAACCCTCACCGATGTTAACGCTGTTGGGGATGAACTTGTTATTACTGATGTTAAAGATAGGATAAACAGAATCCTTAACCCTTAGGGTGTTGTAGGACTTGGGGAGTATTTTGGGTCGGGACATTGGGAAGGGTGAGTTCTTGGCCACAGTGGCCAGAGAAGTCAAACAGTCGAACTGAGCTGCGATTTCAATTAGTTTACAAAACTTAAAGCTATTGGAGTGGAACTTGCTCACAATCTCCTGGTAAAACTCCTCTTCACTTTCCTTTAGCTTAAACTCAACCTCTTCCAACTCCTCAAGTATCTGAACTATCTTCACATTTCTACCACGCACAAAACCACTTCGTGTACTCGTTATCTCCATACTACTAACTCCTCCAACGACATTTGCCGGTGAATTTACAGGTTGCTTACACACAGCTACAACATTATTTAGTTGGAATTTTCATTATTTCCTAATTCTACCTAAATATTATAACTAGCAACTAAGGGAATTAGCGTCTTACGTGTATTATCGGCAGTGTTGGGAGCCGTGGAAGATGGACTGGCATGCACGCCTGATTTTCTCTGATATCTTTGGAACTCGGACTCAGTCATTTCAACTTCGTACCTGAATTTGCAATGTACAAAGCAAGCTGAGGGCGAGATTTGTCTAATGTTCTCGAGCACTCTGTCGAGCTTGGCCTCAACAGCTTGGATTTCAGCCCTCAATTCCTTCGACTTTGGCCATTCGACGCTGGCACAACTCTTTTCTCCAGTGAGCTTTAGCATGCTTTTGAACATGATAACGTCGTCTGAACAGCGTAAAAATTCTTCCTCGACTTTCCGGATAAACTCACTCCTATGACTGGAAAACAGATTAATGGATTCGTTGAGGAAGTTGAGGATAATATCTTCTAGTTTCTGGAACTTGTCAAACAGAGTGTACAGATCGTATAGTTTAGTGTATACTCCTCGGTCAAAGTAAATTGCTCTTTTATGGTAGTTTGAGGCTGAGTTTAGTATCTTACCTAATGCACGTTCTAGATCTGGAAATCGTTCCAGTTCCTGATTTAACGTTGTCACTAGTGGGTAATTCTGGACTAGAAACTCAACGGCTTCGCTCCTTAGGTTGATCGAGTCGACATCTGTAAGTGGATTCAGGAGCCAATATCTGAGCAACCTCTCTCCAAATGCTGTTTTGGTATGGTTTAGATAATGGAAGAGAGAGTTTTTTTCAGTGCCTTCCTGCGTGACAAAAAGTTCCAAATGCACGAGTGCTGAATAGTCCATGCTCATAACCTCCAGCTGGGCAAAGTTAAATGGCTCAAAATAGCAATATTCTACAATCTTATCCAGAAGTACAACGGTTAGATAGGATTCAGTTAGCAACAGGGCTGTGGAGCATTCATTAGCTACAGCTTCCCACCTGTCCTTAACTCTGTTCAAAAGGTTTCTAGACTTGTTTTGCGAAATATGTGAAGTGATTTCTGCTGAGTAGGGTAACGCCTTAATTGCCTTTATCAAGTCCTTTTTATTGAATAGTACAGAATCAAGTACTACTTCAGCTGGGCAGAAATGGATTAAAACTGTCTTCACCTGCAACAAATCATCTGTATATTTAACAGTTCCAAACCGGATTTTACTCATTGAGACGTCTAAACACACTATTGATACTATGGCATTGCCATCTGAAATTGAGGGTTCTGATTCGGGAGCTGTTGAAACTTGAGACTGGGTCTGGGACTCGGGTTGCGACTGGGTAAGGGACATTATGAGAAGCGGTCGTGATTGGGTTGTGAGCATTTCAGGCGCTGAAACTGTTCCTGGAGTAATAATATCACACACATCTCGTTTAACGGCCCTTGCCGAGGTTCCCAAGGCTTTATTTCTCTTATCTAGTTGCTGTGGCGTTTCAGTTTGCTCCACTACTACCACTCTATGGCCTGCGTTAACGCACGCTGAGGCATAGAAGTGGATGCTCTTCTCTGGGAACCCTACATGAGGTTTCGTCTCTGCTCCCATCCATCGGAGCCCTGTCAGCCCCTGTACCACACATGCGTCCTGGTAAAACAGCTCATAGAACTTACCCATCTTGAAAAAAACCAACGAATCAAAATGTGTTTTCTTTACTTCCCACCACTGCTGCATGCACTCAGTGTAGTGACCGCTCCTAAATTCATATGCCCACCGGTGCCCTCGAGGTGGAATCCATAAAGTTGTGGTGTCGTACCCCTCTGCCAAAGGTCTTCTACCCTCTGCATCCTTCAAGTTTCTAGGCTCCAGCCATGGTGGGAACGAAAATGTACCCTTATATCTATAATAGTTCTCCACGTACGACCTAAACCCCAAAGAGTTCTCACTTGCCTTACAACCCAGATATAACTCCCTCTCATTAAAGTCTACTGTGTCCTCCTTATGTCTCTTATCCTCCTTACCCACTGTTACATTTTCCATATCTACTGGCTTCTTATCATCAAATTCGTACACATACAACAAGCGATCTATCAATCTCTCATCATCCATTAATTCCCTTTTCACATTTTCTACTCTTTCTCTATTGTTTGCTGTATCAACTGTGCTAACTGTGCTGGTACTGTTATAAGCTGTATTTTCGGTAGCGTTACTATCGGTATAAGTGTCAATACTAGTGCCACCACCAGCAGTTGTATTAGTATTGTCATTATCAAGATTCTTAAGTTTAGGGTGTAAGTTTGAATCATCAAAGAGTAGTGTTCTCTTTCTGTTAAGGGGTATGTCTTCCTCCTCAAGTTCTCCAATTGATACTGTAGATTCCTCCTATAGCATTTTCCAAACCATTACCATTCCAGTATTTACTAATATCTATTAGGGGAACATAGTTATACTAAACTACTCGCTATTATTATAGCTTTTATCATAGTTACACTATATAACTAAGTAATGATTGTTTGAGTTATGGCAGGAATCACCTGCCACGGGGCAGTATTACATAGTGTGTGCTTGTAAGATTTGAATCTGAGCGTGTGGTATCGATTTTGACAAAATGTTCGCTTAATAAACTAACATTTACTGATTCTTTATTGACTGGAGTTTCTACTGGTTTAAGTTGTTCCAAAACTCTTTCTGGCTGTTCGGAATCATTATCTTCATCTTCATATTCCATCATTGTTCCCTCCAGCTCCTCCTTGATCTCCGTCTTGGCCACTGGTCTGAAGAACGAAGTTATGGAGACCTAAAATGTGCATTATTTATAGTTAAAAATTACATTTTTATCTGCTGCGGTCCTCGACTGTGACATGGTTTACTCTTTTCTATAACTAACATGGAATCCCATAAATCACACACCCAATTACTAACTATTTTTATTTCTGCTAACCAATTCTATTATAAATAATCACCATGTAAATTTATATTAAGAAAAAATTAATATTTGAAATTAGTTAATTTGGTTTTCAACGTTTCTTCTTCTTCCCTCTAAATCACACATTACTACCTCACTAACTATATACTAACTACTTTGCATTAATAACATCTTTAACGAAAACTTTATACTCATTAGATGATTTATAGCTAATTTTAGTGTATAATTAGTTAAAATTGAATAAAAGTGGGAAGAATCATCTAGCCACTTAACTTTACCTCTTAACATTGCTGGATGTGGCTGTAATTGAGCCTGTAGTTGGTTTAGTAGAATAAGCTGAGGTTGATCCTTGTGTGGTACCTCTTGACATATCCTTCCTCCTCTTGGCTTGTTTCTTGTATACCACTCTATAATATTTTCCACACCAATATACTTAACTATATAACCAGAGAAACTGAGTTGATATAACTAAAGAGTTCTGGGAGAGGTATGACTAATAAGTCTAGTAAGGGTATAACTAATGGAACCCCGTAGGGGATGAGAAAGCACTGTAATGTAAATACCTTTCATGTTTGTGTAACCAACGTTCTGGATCTGGATTACCAACAATATTCTTTGGTTTCTTATTTCTTCTTTTATTTCTCCTCCTGGCCTTTGATTTTCCAACACTAAATATTCATTTCCAACTATAGAACTTACTTTTCTTCCTCTCCAATATTATATGTGATCTTATATTCATTTTCCAACTCCTCAGCATCTACATTTCATATCATTAACAATGCTAACTAGTGGTATGACCAAATTGGTATAGAATAAATGTTAAAAGTTGATAGGACTAGATAACTAAGTGTTCCGATAAGTTATTCTGGAGGAAATAGTGTATGTGGCTGAACCTCCCACTAGCACTCACCTATAAACCTAACTTCTCTTATAAAACTATTAGAAAATTGTTCATCCATTTCGATAAATGATTCATTGAGAAAGGTTTGATTATAAACGATTCCTAACTTGGCTGACAAATCAGTCTTGTCCCTCTGGTACAAATAGTTACAAATCTTTACCACGTCTTCGTGGTGACCGTTATTCTCCAAATAGTTACAGCCAGTTCTAACCACCTCGTCACATCCACTCTACTCACGTTATTAACATCACCACTTACCTTTGGGTTGTTTATGTAGTTATTCAACACAGAAACGACTTCATTTGTTAACCCCAGTAATATACACAATTTAACATATAACTGGTGATATTCTTTGTAATATTCGTTATATTCCTGGTATTGGCTTTGATTTTGTTGTAATAACGAGAGTGCATCTTTATATTTAATCTGCTTAATCAACAATTTGGTTAGTGAGAGAACAAATCGATGATCTCCAAATTGTGTAATTGCCTGACGCAATAACGAAATTGATTTTGTATACTTTCCCTCAACACACTATATTTAAATTAAGTGGATAAACTATCTAATAACTATCTGATTAAATTAATATAATTTGAGTCTCCCTAAATAGATAACTAAATAACTATCTGTTTAAGCAAGTTCCGTAATGGGATACCATAAGAGCTGCTTTATATAGTAATAAATCCTTTTGATGAAGAGATCTATTAAAATTCTCCAAATAACGATGTGCTTCTTTCAAATTACCACTTGACAAACAAGCCCAAATACAGTTACCATGAATCATCCTCAACTAACGCAATATACATATTTTGTACTATTTAATAATATCTATTATCAATTGTAACTATCTGATTACTTCTGAGTCTGAGAATTTTCTATAAATTTGTTCCTTTTTAATTAAGTTTTCGATTTTCCTAACCATCGACGTTACTTCCGCAGGTTCAACTCTATATAATTCATTATCTCTAATTAATCTAGCTAAACTTCATGAAAATTGCTAAAAATTAACAAAACTAGTAATACTGGTAGTTGTGTATATGAAGATACCCGAAGAAAAGCTGGTTATTTAATGATACTAATACAGTGGCTTGATCAACATCCAATGAACTAATCATCAATTAATACCAAAATCAACCATATAACTAATTAACTAGAAATGAGTAGATAATGAACTTAATAAAAGTCTTGATGAGATTTGTATTAATTGATTTAGCCAGTTCGAAATTTGATCTTTTGAAATTCAAATAAGCTCTGAATGCTAGAATGTTAGCGAATTCCACCTGCTCTTCAGGGTCCAAATCCGCTCCTTCCTGCTTTAATTCATTCTCCAACATTTCTATACTCATATTAGTACGAAAACTAATATTTGTGGTATATAATAACCATATAACTAAAGACCCCGTAACAGTTAACTAAGGAGTCTCTAGGGGTATATAACTATTAGGGTATAAAAAAACAGTAAGGGATACCATTAGCAATATCTAGATAATCTTGAGCACGAATTACATCATCTAATAAAACAAAAGCACAAGCATAATTAAAATATAACTCATAGGGATCATGTCTTTCCACTATGTGATCATCAATTTTCTTTACCAGTGAAGTCAGTAACTCATTATCCTTAGAATATTGAGATGAAAGCGATAAGTCAACACTTAAGCGATTAATTGATAAAAGCGATTCAGCACCTTTAAGCTTTAATTTACTGTAAATATCACTCGCCTCTTTAAAATTCCCTATTCTAAGGCACAGTTGCGCCAATAGCAACGTCAACTTTTTATCATTAAAAATTATACTTCCCAGATCACTTTTTTCATACAATTCCTCCTCATTTACCTTATTTTGGTTAACAGACCCATGTCCATGGCTAGATTTGAGCAAATCTTGCGGCGGCAAGTTGTTATAACACATCAATAGTGTTTTCAACCCAAGCTTATATTTACCTAGTTTATAATAACAATAACTCTGTTCAAAATGTAACCAACAACATATATCGTTATTATAATGTATCTTAACACCTTCTTTTATACTTTCTTTTACACTATCATTATCAGATTCTGTAGTTTTAGAATTTGCTATGGAAGGATGTACACGGTATCCATGGAGCCAACCGATGGTTTGTAAACAACTGTGCCAGCGAGAAAGCTGAATTTCACAGAAAGCCTTAACACGGTAAAAGGAATTTTCGCCTGGCCATTTCTTCAAACCTATATACAAATCAATATCCTCGTATCCATATATCTATACGATATTAACTATATTATTAATAACTATATATCATTCTTAATGTAAAAACTGATTAATATAGGCAATAAGTGTGGAAAATACATTTATGGCAAAGTTTAGACGCCTCTGAATATCTTGCCTCGTCTAATAGCGGCTGAAGTTGTTTCAGACAACTCTGAACTGAGGTCAAATCAACATTATCAAGAATCAACATCGATTACTAGCAAATTATGGAAATTCCTTCCCTATCCAATTACTCAATTTTATCTTTACTTTAAAAATTAAGTGTCATTTAGTGGTAAATTAATAAAAATTTAAGCTACGTTAGTGTTAATTTGGCGTAAAATTGTGATTTACGCTCAAAACTGAAAATTTCTAAAACTGTTATAATTTAGGGGAAATGTTACAAATTTCTAAAAGAATAAATTATTTTTACTTATTTACATAAAAACTAAATTATAAACTAATGTTTTCAATTTGTTAGGTTAAATTTAGAAAATCTGGCGGATTCCACTAAACATCACCTTATCATTTTTTAGAACAAACCTTTTAATTTATTACAAAAGTTTATTCTTTTATAAATTTTTATATTTTTATCATTTTACCAATTTTTCTGATAATTTCCCCTAGTTTTGTAAATATTTTGCTAATTTAACTAAAATTTTAATAACTAAATGTGGCAAGTGTTGTAATTTGTTAAAGGGTGTAAAAGAATGGACACTTTAATTGGTATTTGTGGCCGTGATTTCGTGGCTGTAGCCACCGATACCTATGAGAAGTCTTCAATAGTGACGTTGAAGAACGACGACGAGAGTAAAATAATGCAAATCGACGACTCGAAGCTTCTATTGTTGGCTGGACCTTCGGGTGACCGTATGCAGTTTGGAGAATACATTAGAAAATCAGTCCACTACCACCGCTACAAAACTTCGTTTAGCATGACCACAAAATCAATGGCTCACTTTGTAAGACAACAATTGGCCGAATATTTAAGGAAAAGCCCTTATCAAGTTGATTTACTAGTTGCAGGATTTGATAATGTATTTTTATACTCATAACTCACAGTTAACATTAAACCTCTTACTTAGTTATATACTAATATTTATTTGTGTAGTTGGTGTAAAATGATTTTTAGAATGGACCTAAATTATATTGGATAGATTACTTGGCAAGTTCAACTGAAGTTGACAGAGCAGTTCACGGATATGGAGGTCACTTTCTCAGGGGTTTACTAGACAAGGAATACCACGAGAATTTGACTGTTGAGGAGGCTGTTTCAATGTTAAAGAAGTGCCGCCACGAAGTCAAAAATCGCTTCCTCCTCGGTCAATCGAACTTTAGAGCAAAGATAATTGATAAAAACGGGGTCCACGATGTCGATATTGAAGATGATGACACCCCTGAAGTGTTCCGACTTCATGATCCAAAAGCCATTAAAGTTGATTAATTTATTACTTTCCATAATTTCTTAGTACTTTTATTCTTACCAAACTAAATTAATACTACACTTTATTCTTTTTATACTTTATCTTAGTTACTTGTAGTATAATAATATGTATATAGCATATACAGTATATAAAAGTATAGTAGAGGACTGAGGATATTATTTATCAGTTGAGAGTAGAAGGGTATTACTATTGAGCATGATTTTATTCTGCGATTTGGAGAGAATGTTAGCCACCTCCTTAGCGGTTTCAATTCTCCGAAGCGTAATAAATGCAGGGTTATCTTTAATCGCGCTTCCAATAAGCCTTGCAGCTTCGGACTCTCCCTGGGCCTTGATTATCGTTGATTTCTTCTCCTCCTGAGCCTTCAAGACAATATACTTGCTACGCTCGGCCTGTTGCTGAGCAACTTGTTTTGCCTCTACTGCCTTCTCATACTCAGGACTAAAGCTTAAGTGAGTTAGAGAAACGTCATCAAGAAGAATATTAAAGTCTCTGGCCCTGTTCACCAACTGGTCTCTGACTGCTTTGCTAACTCTTTCCCTCTGTGTAATGAGTTGCGAGGCATTATACTGGGCCACAATACTCTTCAGTACTTCATTTATTATTGAGGGCAGGACGCGCTCGTCGTAGTCTTTCCCCAAGTGCCTATAAATATCCCTGAGTCTGCGCTCATCGGGACGTGACAGCACACGGCACGTGATGTTCACCATCTGCAAATCTCGGCTTCCGGTGAGCGACATCAGAGTCCTAGGGCGAGTCCTCACGTCGTAAATTATAGGACGTTCAAACCAGGGAATTATGAAGTGGGTTCCCTCGCCATGTGTGGTCTCACTGATTCCAGTGATACGGTTGTATACCACAGCTCTATGCCCGGCTCCAACTAAATCAACATTACTTTCAATTTAACTAGTAAAATTTATATAATATTTAGGATATTCAAAATTATTTCAGAGAATAATTACTGTAATATAATTAAAATAGATAAATAGGTTAAAATAAAAATAATTTAATTTTTATAAAAATTCTACTCTTTTATACGAATTAAATAATAAAATAAAGGTAATGTAGAGTGGAAGTTCAATGGAATCTTACCATCATATAAACTGGAATTGACCATCCAAGCACCTGAACCTAGTAATAAGAGAGCAGAACCGGCTCCGGTAACTAATTTAGCGAATTTATCAACAGGAATCTGAGACATTACAAATAATACAGAAATATGGTAGAAAAAAATTTAGTAGTTGGGGCTATCTACTCACAATATACAAAAATTGAATCACATTAGTGGTGAGAATCTGAAAGATTCTTTTTCTTGTAAAATTAAAAATTCATTTAGGATTTCCTTATTTATACTTTCGATGTGTTTAGTAAGTCTCGATTTGAGTTCCCCAAAAGCCTCAATTCCCAGTGGAAACGTATCGTGAGCCACTACTATTGTATGCTTGGGCTTAAGTGTTAAATGTACATTTACTGCTTCTTCAGGGCTCATGTTGATTTTATGCTTAAATTCAGGCCCTATTGGTAAAATTGCGATATCTATTTTACATTTCAGATCCGTCAGGTACTCCTTAATTTTTTCGAAATGGTCTGAAAAGTCTGTTTTCCCTGCATAGAATATAGTTGAATGGTCAGATCTTATGAGAAATCCTCCCCAAAGGACCCTATTCCTATCAATTCCACAGCTCAAATACTTCCTTTTAGTTTCCGATTTTGCCGGCAGAAATGTTATTTTGACGCATCCGAAGTCGACTTCCTCGAACCACCTCAGAGGATATGTAAATCTTTCATAAAACATGTTCATGTATTTGGTTATGTTCATGCCTCCTATAGCCAGTGCTCCTCCCTGATCACTTATTTTCCTAAGAGTCCACGTATCCATACAATCGTACGAATTGTTTGATATTAACAAGAAGTCAGCGGCAGGAAAATGCCAATATCTATACCAGTTTCCGCTAGTTCTTTTGACTATAAATTGTGTTATGTGTATTGTGAAAATACCTCCTAGGCCGGCTGAAAAGAGTCTTTTTGATAAAACTGGATCAGTTAAGAATCTAACTCCTTCCATTTGTATAAACATTGTTCGATGGCCTAAATACGTTAACTCAACGCAATCATCCGGGGCCTCGGAGATTCTGAATTCATCGGGCCTTTTATACTTATATTTCGGCCATTTTCCGATATTTTTTAAAAAAACTCCTAAACATTGTTTATACAGTTATATATAATGTAGACGGTAGATTATAATTGATTGTAAGAAATCACAAACTGTTGAGGACGGGATATTTGCGTACAGTATAGGTGAAAAGTCTATTTAAAGAATTGAACAAGTTATAATTTAATGTGTAGTCTGATTTGTTAAGATTTTTGTAGAATCTGGCCCTAGTTCTAAACATAGTTAACTAAGAGAGAAAGGCCAAAATTCATCAAATTATACAAAGAATCTAAAACAACAATATAAACATAACAATTTACATGAATTAATATTGTACAAAGATTTACAGAATTATATTAATACTTCATCTAAATCCCCATCCTAATTATAATTTTATAATAAAAATTCCACTAATATAGTTTCATATTATTGTTTTATAGTATTGTTACAATTATTATTACATAATGGTATTTTTCACAAATACATTTTATTAATTTAGACAGTTGCTAAAAGGTTTGTTCCTCTTTTTGATAGAGTTTTGGTATCCAAGATAAAGCCCGAACTTAAAACGAAATCTGGTATTTTACTGCCAGATTCCGCCAACTTAACTTCCAGAATGGCTAAGGTATCTTTCTATTGTAATTATTTTTAAACTTTGTACTAATAAGTTTAGGTTGTTGCGGTTGGCAGTGGTCGAGTGAACTCTAAAGGTGAGAAAGTTGACCCTGTATTAAAAGTCGGTGATACAGTAGTGATTCCAGAATACGGGGGGATGGATTTAAAATTTGAGGGTGAAGTCTTTACCGCTTATCGTGAAGAAGATATTATTGGTACTTACAACTGAAATTACTAATATACTATAGTGTATCATATATGTGTAATTTATACATTCAGGAATGATTTCGGGCCGTTTTCAGGCCCATTATACAAGCCACAACCGACAATTCTAAAAATTTTATCATTTATTTAGTGTACCTAATTTCCTTATTTGGAATTCCATCTCTGCCTGCTCGATTTCCCAACTACACATTTTTCATTAACGTCAGAACTATGGACATTTAACTGAATAATTATATAACTAAGTCCCCCGGAGGGGATGAACAAGCACCGTGATGGGATACCATCCTTATTAGTTTCATTCCTTTAACAACAGTTCCAACAACAACAGCTTTTTGCTGAAATCCAGGATTATTAGTCAAGGTTATTAAAAATCTAGAAGAAACTCCGAGAGGGCCATCACTAACCATGGCCACATCTCCCTCTTGAACAAATGTTGTATCAAAAGATTCTTCAGGTATTCTATACGAATAAATTTCACCTATATATACCAACTAAGTTTAAGTTAGATAACTAATATTATAGGAGTTAGGTCCAATATATATAAGTTTGTAGTTAATGAGTGGATTGAATTACCGTCTGGAATATATAGTACATGAATCTAACGAGCTTTTGTGATCAAATAATCTACCACCTAAAATGGCTCTTCCAGGAACAATCTTATCAAATCTCGTGTTATAATAGCCAATTATCTTATCCTTAACGTGGAAACCCTTACACATGTGGATAAAATTCTCGACAGTGAGAGGTAAAAGGCGGCCGTAAAGACCAATAAGAATCCTTCCCAAATATCTGTTGTCCATCGATATATCCATGTAAACGTAATCTGTGATGGCTCTTTTATGTATATTTTCAGCCCTAAGGGCAGGGGCTCTACTATAACTAGGCCATAACATTAATCCTCCAGCTGCTAATCCCTAAAAATCAAAATTATAAATGAAGAATCTCACCATGTAAATTTTAGTTCTGAAAGTTAATTTCGAGAACTTGCCATAGGCAAATTTGAACAGATGATAAGGAAACAGCAGCGTGTTCTTAATCATTTTTTCTCAATTAATTTAAAATTCATCATTTTTATTTTTTTTCTAAAATAATTCACATTCTTGTGAGGTCAACCATCTCCAAGCACATTTCAAAAAAATAAATAGCAAAATTACTACAAATAACAGAATAATTATAAGATTAAAATAGTATTGAAAAATGTATTGAGTTATTTTTTGTTTTTATTAATATAATCGTTGATGGCGTGCTTGACAGCGTCTTCTGCCAATAGACTGCAATGTATCTTAACAGGAGGTAAATTCAACTTATCTATAACAATTCATTAATATCTGCTATAGAATTATGTATCTCCTTGGAGATAATTAGTTATATAACTATATAGGAGAAAAGTACCTGAAATATCTGTATTCTTAATTGCTAATGCCTCTTTACATGTTTTGCCTTTAACCATTTCCGTTACGTATGAACTACTTGCTATTGCTGAACCGCATCCAAAAGTCTTAAAACAGGCGTCCTCAATCACTTCGTCCTTAATTTTGACCTGGAGCTTAATCACATCTCCACATGCCGCCTTGCCAACTATTGCAGTTCCTACCGATGGGTCATCCTTATCAAAACTTCCAACATTTCTGGGATTGTTGAAATGATCATTTACCTCAGGACTATAACGACGAACCTGTATTCTCCCGAAATTTAATAAATTACCTCCACCAACAGTTTTAAATCTTGTAAAAGGATTAATGGGCCTAACTGGAAGCGTCATGATGGCAGAGCTGAATTGGTGACCAAATTAATCCTGTTAATTCCAAGTAATAAACTAGATTTTTCTGGCACTTGGGTGCCTGAAAGTTCTAAAATTGAAATTTGTTCGAGGGATTCTAGGATTTTTGATAAAATAAATTTCCTAGCTTGGTGTAATGTTCCTGAGACGCGAACTGGAACGAAGGAGATATCAATATTTTGGATTTTTTTAATAAATTTAACAATTAACAGTGTTTCCTTCAAAAATGCTTTTCTGCACTGGAGGAGTGCCAGGCTCTCTGTTGAATTTGCGAAGGGTACAGTTATATTATTTGAAATAAAATTACCCTGAAGTAGCCCAAATAGAAATTCAGCGCTTTTATCAATTTCAGGTTTAATTACTGAAGGTTTTAAAATACGATCTAGACTATTTAATTTATTATGATCACTCAATTCGACTTTGAATATTATCCAGCGATTTTTCACACGAACCATTCACCCACATGTGATTCTTTTTTTACAACAAATTACTATTATAATATAATCTCTATTTAATGTATAATATTTTGAAAAAATTATTTGTATAATAAAATAAAACAAATTATGAATCCCCATAACAATGTACGAATTATTATTCATTATTCCACCAGTTATAATGATGATTTCCCGGCATATCTATCCTTCTGAAATTATGAGATCCAAAACAATCCCTTTGTGCTTGTATTAAATTGTATCCTTCCTATACCATTTCAACAACCAACCAACTAACTAATTAAATTAAATAAAAAATTTTATTAACATGTTTGTTGAACAGAATTTGTATATATTGTAAGCTGTTTCCGATTCCTGGCACTGGAATATCATTTTCCAAACACATTTTTACAACTTTTTTCCAAACATTCATGTTATCCCTTAATACTCCGTTAAACCTATAAATATTACTAATATTTATTTATACTTTGGATGGAAAGGTAACATTTGATCATTTTCTTTAAATGATTTTGAGATTTCATTTAGCAAATCACAACTGATTATGGCATTTCCTACTCCATTATTAAACTCAACAACTTACTTGACCATATATTAGCTAATTTACATAGGTTCAGGTCCCACCCAAACTCCCTTGACGCCTCACTAATTAAGTGGAATCCTTGAGAAAAAATGCTTATTAAAGTACACATATATGTTATTTTTAATTCATCTGACACTTTTTATTATTTCTTTTAAAATTACCAATTTTATATTTTTCACTCCTTTCACTAGTTTTAACAGTGTTATTAGTGTTAGAGTGATGAGACAAATTACTGAAACTTCTCATATCCACAGAAATTGCTATAGAAGGAACTGGAACACCCCTATCAAATGAGTCCTGAACGGTCCACTTCCCCGTTCCATTTGATGAAACACATGGCATAATCTTGTCCAACAAGTGTTCTAATACATTTGTTACCTATGTTTTAAGTACCTTCTCCTTCTTTAACTTGCAATATCATCTGTGTTATTTGGAGCAAGTAAGAATAATTTTGAGAGTGCCAGCTGTTGAACACTGAGGAAATCTCTAAATTACTCATGAAGTTTTCAAACTTCATCAGCTTGTACAACTCTGAAATAACTTGCATTAGGGCGTATTCTATGCCATTGTGGACCATTTTAACGTAGTGGCCTGAGGACCCGGGCCCAACGTAAAAATCCTAAAAACCATATAATCTAGAGACTAACAGTATCAGCTTGTGACATTATTCGCTTAAGCTTGTTATAATCCTCAAAATTACCCCCAAACATTAGACAGGGATGTGTTAGGGCACCACGTTCTCCTCCGCTGATTCCCATCCCGGAGTATCGAATTCCCTCCTCTTTACACCTCAGAATCCTTCTCTCAGTGTTATTATACCACTCATTCCCACCATCAACCACCAAATCATCTCGGTCCAAGAGCGGAATAAGTTTGTCAAGCACACAATCAACAGCTTCTCCTGCCTAAGAATTATAAACCAGTAAATAAATTACTATGATTAGGATAAGAATCATTCTCGGTCTATTCAAACTTAAAACCTAAGAATTTTATGATTTTTATATAAAAATACAAATTCCTCGAGATTCATATAGCATTTAACTCTGGTCAAATCAACAGAATCTGCATCCAAACCATTAAATTTAGGTTGTTCCTTAAGTTTTTCATTGAAGATTTCTATTTCTTTTTGACTTCTGGTCCAAACCGAGACTTTGAAGCCTCTGAAATACAAATTTGTGGCATATGCCGAGGCCATTACGCCCAGTCCTACGATTCCAAATTCCGATTCTTTAGAATCCTCCATTTATACCCTTAAATATTTATTATTTTACAAAAAAATTATTTGTAGAATCCACATAATTATTAATCCACACATTACTTATTTACATTATTTAATAACACATAAAATCAATAAATAAAATAACAACCTGAATGTTTACAAAAAATGGATAAATATATGACAAAAAGTGCTAAAAATACGATAACATCAATGAATATATGTAGAATATTGTTAAAAAATTGACAAATTGAGTAATAGTAAAAAGGGTGTAAAATATTATTTGTTGTAACTGAAGGTCGGACCCTTACGATTGGCAATGTTAGGTCCATGCTCGTTATATTCTAGCCTAGAAATCCAACATTTATGGAAAGAGCCAAGACTTGATAAGATTGACGCGCCAATCCAGGAAGCATGCCTGCTTGCTTGCTTTGAATTGAAGGTAACGAATTTACATTTTGTGCCTGAAAGGGTTGATTCTTGTGGTGACTTCCCAGAGGCTCTATTCATCTCCATGGTTAGCCTTTCCTGTAATCCTGAAGCACCTGAGAAGCCCCCAACTAGGACAATCTGGCCAAAAATATCCCTTCTGTAAGTAGAGTTATCCCTCAAAAGATCTTCGCAAATGGGTACTACTCCCCTAAAGGAACCCAAATCAATGAATTTGGGTACGTAAGCAATTTGAGGGTTGAAAAGAACTTCGCAAGATATTCCAACTAGCTGAAAAGGGTTAATCCTATCTAGGCTAATTATGGTCTTGGCATCCAAAGGTATCTCCGGCATCAAACCCTTACCTTTAGAATTCAGCCTCAATTTTGATCCCTCATCAGACAGTTCAAACGCCTCTCCATCTGGGAGCTGAGCTGTCATGTTAAGCTCTGAATCTACAACTAGAGGCACTGGTGAGACCCTCAGTATACTTTCCTTCAAAGTCCTAACATCATGATGAATGTTATACACATCCAAGCTCATTTCCTTATTGAGTTGCCTATTTCCTATCTCAGTTGCGTCGTTAACAGAGATTTTGGAGAGGGTCGAGACGCCCAAATTGTACTCAGGATGATTCATTATGTAAGAAAAATTACTCTCACTAGTCCCCGCTAGGAGGTTCAGGATAATTGAGTCAACATGGTCTCCTCCAACACTGTGTTCCTTCCAGCCTATAACCTCATCATCGGCCAAAAAGGTTACTGAGGTAGTGGAGCTTCCAATGTCAATCACAACTGAGCTGAAAAGGCCGAGTGAATAGGAAGCTAACTGACCACCGTGTCCAAAGTACAATCCCGGGACTCCCAACTCCTCAAATAACACCTCAGTCTGAACCATCCGATTCTTTTTAGTCGATTCGTTTCCTTCAACTATAAAAACCGGTCTGGACCCGGTAACCTCAGATAATCCAGAGGATACAGAGTTAAATGAGTGGATAAAATCAACGACGTTGGAGGGAGTCAAAACGTCCCTTTCCGGAATCTTGTCCAGGTTATCCCCTGATATCATGTAATTGCTAAAATTATCCCAGCATTCTCCATCATGTTTGTGTGCTCCCACCAATAACGAAACCTCCTCAAAATCATTACCATTACATGAACCCTTCAAGTGCTCAATCATCGCTTTGTCATAAACTCGTCCTGAAAGAGTCCCTCTCACTGCTCTAGAATATGCATTCCTATTAACCACAATTCCATTACTCTCGGTGTCGTAGTATTTAATGTGTTCTACTGACTTAATGCGATACCTGGAACCTGGAATAACCGGGAACACGTCAGCACCAGAGCCTATTCCAACTGAAGAAGACCACAGTTGGGAGGGCAAACTTTCTCCTGAGTATCCCGCCCTTATGGTTGAATGTCCAACGTCCAAAACTAATGCTCCTACATATGGGCCCTTCCAATTCATTATTATTCCTACCTTGTTCCTACAATTTACAATAATTTACAACAACAGTTATAATTTCACTGTATTTTTTATAATTTAAAGACAATTTCCACGATTTTAATAATTTACAGGAAAATGAATGGGAATTTTACTATTCACATTTTTGAGTATTACGTGAATAAAAATATTATACAAAGTGGAAATGGAAAATGTTAAAAATTACAATAAAATATAAGCAGGGGTTAAAATTTACATGGTTAGCACAACAATATTGTAATAACTCTAGAGGTTATGTTAATCGGTTAATTAGGAGACTGGGGTATTGTTACACATTTTTTCATAATTCATCGGGAATTCGCACATGCTCTAATAATTGATATAAAGGGTACAAAAATTAAATTATTTTATAAATCTTCTTCCTTTGGTACTTCTATTTCTTCTTCCATTTCATAATCTTCATAACTACGTCTCCTCCTTTCTTCGTTTAGCTCCTTTTCGGCTTTCTTTCTTAGTTTATCTAACCTTTCTTGCTGATATTTGATTCCTTCTTCGAATTCTTTAGGATAAAGTATAGGAATCCAGTCCTCTCCGTATGCGTTTGAAAAATCTCTAACTTCATCCATATTTACTCCCATCTTCTTCATTTTTTCATCATTTATAGCATCTCTTCTCTTTCTAAAACACCTTATATACACCAATATGTTTAAATATTTGCTAATACTCTTAAATATATAGTTAGGGATAAATATGTATTATAAATGTGTAGAACCTGTACTGCTCTAATTGTTCTTCATACAGATCCTTTAGTGTTTTTCCGGCTTCCATAACCATCATGGGCTCGTTATATCTGATTAGGAATTTGTGCCTTTTTACTGTGCTCCAGTAGGTTGATCTAAGCCACTTTAGGGCCTGGAGGTTATACTTCTTTGAGGCATGAATTTCAGCGAATAGACGCATAAATTTACGCAGAAGCGGGAATTTGTCGATGAATATTATCCTCCTAAAATACACTAAAAATTAGTATTTTTACCTTGAATAGCGATTTAATAGCCTACAAGCTGTGGCGAGGTCCTGTTTATTAACTGCCTCCTCAAAGTGATCAGTATAAATCTTAACTATTTCATCAGTGCAACGCATAGGCTTTGAGAGGAATGGTGAAACCCGGTCAATGTCAATTTTCTGAAAAACTTAATTTCATTTAGACTTACATTAGCAACTTTACGTCTGTAGGACAGTGATTTGAACGGCTTTAATCTCTGGAACCTCCTCAAAGACTTTGTTAGCTTCTTCCTCTTGCACTCTATAAGCCTATGGAAGAGGTCCCTAACAGCGCATAGCCTAAGGTTCTCGTCATAGTTCTCTAAGCGGTTCATAAGGGAGCGGTAGGCGGCAGTATCTCTGACGTGAATTGGGTTCTCTGGGGAAGCCTTAGGCTCAACGTAGTCTTCGCTATACTTTGGAAGCTTTTCTGGTATTTCTCCGGGTTCCAGCCACTTGTAATTGAGACGAGACTCCAGATCCTGCTGCAAAACGTGTTGGAGAACGTATCTGGAAACCAGAAAGGGCATTGTTCTATCCAAATTCTCAGGCTCAGGATACTCATATTTCAGCCTTGCGAACATCAAGTGGTCAAAATCTTTCACCAAAAGATCGCAATCCCTTCTGTTAAACACATCCCTGTTATATTCCATTAATCTCCAGATGGAATTAAAATCATCTCTTTCCAAAAAATATCTCATCTGCTTCATCAAAACACGCCGATCGTAGATTTTACCATACAAGTTATCTATGTCCCGAATTTCAACGCCAGGAAAATCACACAAACGAGTATTAAAGTTAATTTTTGACGGATCATGGCTTCTCAACAAATTTTCGTAATCCAGGTGGATGCGCTTTGGGATTAACGACTTTGGTGGTGGCATAGTTTCATAAATTGGCTTTTCAAACAAAAGCCAAACATTACGTCCACTTCCAAAATCGTTTATATCATTTTTAAAATTATGTGTATTAATAAATGCAAAGAATCCATCATTGAGATTCTTGATAAAATTTAAGTTTGATGTGTATATTTTTTTTGTTGGCAATGAAACTGAATTTGAGTAATTTGGTATCAAAAATATAAAAATTAGTGTGTATATAATTAGAAAATTATTGTACAATTTGATAATTAAGGTGGACATTTACTGAACATATCATATCATTTTCTTGATTTATATTTAATAATTAATTAATATAAACACGAAGAAATACAAAACATTTTAAAAATACATACATACATAAATAAATTAATAATTATGTCAATTTTGTTATTTTTTACAACATCATGTCACTCATCCCACAATCATTATCTTCTACACATTTAATTATATTATTTCACTTTTTAATAAAAATGTATAATTTCAAAATGATTTATTTGTACTATTTTGCCTTAGTACTAAATTATATCTTTTTAACAAAGAATTTAGGCACACATTTGAGTTTCGCCGAAATTTCTTTTTTATCGCACTTATTTAATCCTAGATTATCCATTTATATATTTAGTAATGGTTAACTAAATACCTTTATAACCTTTAATATTTAATTTTTAATTCAATTTAATTATTATTATATGATAAATGTATAATTTATGTCATTAAAATCATATAAACATTGAATACAGCTATCAGTTAAAATATCCGATTAACCTAATGAAGCTCAATATAGCCCTTATATATGTTTTTATTAACTTATCTCTCATAAACTTTTGCTCTGGAGATAACCCAGAGAGCGACTCGAATGTTCCAGGTAAATTAGCTCGGTTATAAATAGTTTTATTAGATGAAGAAACCAAAGTTCAGGGAGATGAGGATGAAAACAAGTTGGTCGAATTGGGGGATGAATTAGAAGATGACAAAAGGGTACGATTTTTGAACATAAATTACGTTTAGATTCAGGCACTTGAAAACAATGTTGAAGAAGTTGATGGAGCGGATGAACGCCAATTAAAAGCGAAACGAAGTAAGAAAAATACAAACAAGGGTTTGAGGAGGAGTAAAGCCATCAAAAAAGGGAAAAAACCGAAACAAAAGAAAGGAGCTAAACGAACAAAAAAGTCAAAACCAAAAAAGAAGAACAAGAAAAATAAGAAAAGCAAGAAAAACAAAAATAAAAAAAGCAAAAATTTAAAGACCGATCCACCTATAGATCCTGAAAATGAGAAAGCAACTGAAGAAAAGAATGATCCAGAGTTAGATGCGGAGGAAAACCCCGTGTTACCAGAGTTAGATACCGATGAAACCTCCTTACCAGAATTAACTGATGAGGAAATTTTAGATACGCAACTTGATAACTCACTAGATAAAACTAAGCGGTACTGGGACTCAGAAATTCTTGAGCCTCAACACGTGATAAACGAGTGGCTTGCAATTTCTGACGGGAAGAAGTACGACTCTAAATCTGCAGGGAAATTCCCCTTCTCAACTGATGATGAAAATGATTATGACCGATACTATTTGTCTCAGAAGTTGAAGAAATCAAGGAGCTCACACAACAAATATGCTTCTGGATCTAAGTTCAAGTCTGAGGAAGGACTGAATACGAATTACGTGATGCCTGTGATTATAGATGGCGAATTACTCAGATTGACACATCCAGACACCAGAGAGGATGAGTTGGAAAATATGATAATAAATAAAAAATTTAAGCAAAATTACGGAAATCAGATACCAAACCAAGGCACAATGCCTGATGAAATGGAATCTGGTAGTGGAAGTTATGACTTACAAGAGTCTCAGGAATCATATTCTCCTGAATCTATGGGAACGTACTCAAAATTAGATCCTGAAAAATATGAAAGTAATTACGGAGAAACGATTCCAAATGAGGATGCCGAAAGATCAGTTGATTACGAGAATAATTTAGGAACTCAGGGGTCTGGAAATATAGGGGATAATGCGGAAATGACTGAGTCAGATATGTCAGAGTTCGTAAGTGGACAGGAAGACCAATTGAATGGTCTTGATAGTATAAACCAAGGGGATCAAACTGAAAATGATTCAGAGTGGCCCTTTGCAGATATGGACGTGTTTGATGAACAAGAAGGTGATGAGGGTATAAATACTTCATCTAAAAAGGATTGTAAGAAAATGATAAAAGAAGTTAAAAAAAGTTACGAAACAAAGCTTAAACAAATCAAGAAGTTAGCTTCTCGTTAGTAATCATGCAAGTTTTTTTGTACTTCGGCTTTAAGAAGAGCCACAATACCACAAATCCATCCACAAAATTGTACAAAACCAAATCACTCACTTAAATTGTCTTTAGTCTAATCAAATCTTCAATGTATACTATTTTCGAATTTCTGAATAATACCTGAACTTACACATTATATAAACTAGTATTTGACCTACATTCAGCACCTTGATTAATAAACACAAATTTTTAAAAAATTAAATTAATATTTAAATTAAAACTATACAATCTTAGATTCGGTTTTCTTCTTTAGAGCTATGTGAGAAATTGACAATCGGAGCTCATTTATTCCCAAAAGTCTGGTTGCAGAAGTGGCGTATACGTATTGGTCGAAAATTTCGTAGTCTTTAAGTATATGAATCAGTTTAGAATATTTCAGGTGAAGTTCCTCAGGCTATATGCCATTAATATTCAAATCCTTACCTTCAAACGGTCACATTTAGTGAGTACTACCTGAAAGGGTATTTCCATTTCGTTCAACATGCTCCAAAGCTTAAAATCTTCCTTTACGGGCCCCTTTATTGAATCAACCAGCGAGAAAATACGATACAAGCTGTACATTTCATATATTTTTTATTTTTTGATTACTTATCAGTCCTATTCAGGTACTTATTTACAAGCAGAGACCACTCATTTCTAACTTCCTACCACTCTTATTAATCAATAGACTTACATCTGAAACTTTGGCACATCCATATCCAGGCAGATCCACAAGGGAAATATTGTTCCCCAGGTCAAATGTAAACAAATGTCTTGTTCTCCCCTATTGAACTTATGAAACTTATAACTAACCGGAGTCTTGGAAACAGGTGCAAATTTGGGGTTCTTCAGCATTTTAGAGTTAGAAACCTAGTTATTTAATGGATAAAACAACATACTATGTTTCTTGCAAAGAGGGGAATATCAGCTCCGTAAAGAATAGAGTTAATTAGGCTCGACTTTCCAACGTTTGAGTAACCAACAAAGGCAATCTAGTGGCGAATTAGTAGTTTTTATTTACCTGTGGAATCTTCGTTAATGGAGCCTTATCTATGGTTTCAGAGACGTATATAGGATTCGATGTTACGTTTTTTGAAAACAATGTTTTTGAAAATGCGATCTAAACAAATTAATAACAAACTAATAACTCAAACATTGGGTTCAGTTATCCATTTAGGCATAAATTCACTTCTTGGATCATTAATATTGACAAAAGGTCTCGCCAAATAAGGTTCTAGAAAAATGTGTAGAATCCACAGAACGTACCCGTTTGGAGGACAAACTTATTGAAAACAAAGAGTTTGTGTGACAATCTCATTTACACTGGTATAAATAAATGTAAAATACTAATTATTTTAAATCAAATTACATTACATAATTAAAAATTATTTCTACTTTGTGGGTGGAACCATCTACAATATAATTACACACTAGTCATCATCTTTAGACTTCCTGACGTCATTTATAAACTTTTCGGAGTGCTTTTTCAGAAGTTGTTCTCTTCTCAGGGTCATCCTATCTATAGCTGAAAGTTGGTATTGTGACACACTCTCAGAGTCTCCTTTACTCCGATTCCTATCACTTTCATACTCTTTTTTCCTCATTTGATATAATTCATATTTTTTACTGGCATTTAGCTTTGATTTCTGGTCCTTCTTTCCAAATACTTTTTTATTAATTTGGTATCTGATCCTTCGTCCAAATTTGTCAGTTTTATATCCCTTGTTTACCTTTTTTCTATCACTTGAGTCATCACTTCCCACCGATTCTACAATATTAAATATTAAAAATATTAATTAAATTATATATTAGTAAGGGTGTACCATCATCTGATATGAAATCTTTTAAATCTGGCTTATTTTCACACAATTCATCTTTGGTTTCTTTATTTACACATTCGTTTTCTAAAATTTCCAAAGGGTTTTGAGAACCCATTTGGATAAAAAATTAATAATGTGTTGACATGAAAAATAGTGCTAAAATATAACTCAGGTAAAAAATTTATGATTCGGTTGTTGCTGACTTCTTTGCCTTTGCAGCCTTCCTTGCGACACGCAGCTTGTGATAAACATTGGTGCTGGTGTCTTTCTCTGTTACTTCTCTTGGGGGTTCTGAAACGAATTCCTGGACAACAGGCATAACCTTCTTAACTGACTGCTTTGTGAGGGCCATTGTACGTAACTTTTCTCTAGGAGTGTCAGATGGAAGTCCTGCGAAACCCTTCTTGGCATGCTTCTTCCTTGGGAATAGGACCAACTTAGAGAGATAAGTCTTAAGTCTATTTACATTGAGGTTTAAGCTTTCTGAGCACTTGTTTGTTCTTCTGTGATCTACTGAGACTCCTATGCTTCTAGCAACCTTCTTTCCCAAGCCAGCAGCCTTTAATTCCTGTAAAGTAAAACCACGTCCAAATCTAAGCTTATAGTTATAACGCCTAGTGGGCATATGTACTAGAGGCCTTAGATATCCGGTGGGTGTTAATCCTGAAGCAGCTGCCTTCCTTTGACGTGCAAGCCTTCTTCTTTTCTTTTTGCCTGCTTGATTCAAAACAGGTTTCACAAAGCGGTGACTACATTTCACCCTGTGAACATCCGATAACATATTATTGTGTTTCACCATCTGAAAATTAATATGCTTTTATTTTAACCCACCTTGATATAAAATGTATTATACAATCAAAAATGTTCAACCTATAAACAATATTCAGACAAAAGCAAAATAATAAAATGATTAATAAAAGTGTAAAATTTGATTAGAAAAGAAAAAAGGGTATTTTGGTCAGGATGAAAATATGGAAGGCTAAATAAGTAGATCACGTCTGGATATCAACATACCGATAAATCAATAATAAAATCGAAATAATAATATAAAATTATATTAAAGAGTAGTATATAAATATATACAGGTGTTTATTTGTTTTATTGGATTCTGTTTGATCGATTGTGTTACTGTTAGAGATGGGGCTTTGACTTTTATCAAAATACTCAATAATTATTTCCAATTAATTTTTAACACAATTTATATACTCATAATTTTTATAATTAAATTAAATAATTAAAGGTATTAATCTTAAACTATATTCAATAAGCTAGTTAGATTCCTTTGTCTATACTCTGTTAACTTTATTTCCTTTCCTTTGGTCCTTATCCACATTATATTGTTATAAATCTCTAGCTTATTACCTTGGATCCAAATTAATATTTTAGGATGGTATCGAATTCATCTAAGAGCCAGAAGGTTCAAACATTTGGACGCAAGAAGCGCGCAGTATGTGTCGCTTTATGTACAAGCGGCACTGGGGTCGTCCGTGTGAACGGGAGACCTTTGGATTTGTTAGAGCCGGTAACTCTACGCACAAAGGCTCTGGAGTCACTTTACATAGTTGGCAAGAAGCGCTTGAGTAAGTTGGACCTGAGGCTCCGCGTCCGTGGTGGTGGGTTTACATCCCAGGTCTACGCAATTAGGCAAGCTATGTCTAAGGCAGTTGTCGCATACTATCAGAAGTATGTTGACGAGGCCTCAAAGAAGAAACTCGTTGACGAACTCGTCAGCTACGACCGTTCGCTTTTGATCGCGGATTCTCGCCGTTGCGAGCCTAAGAAGTTCGGAGGTCCTGGCGCTCGCGCACGTTACCAGAAATCTTATCGTTAATCTCTTTACAATTTGTCTAATATATACAGTATGTAGTACATTAAAGAGCGTTGGCTCCCGAGATGATTTCTATTAGTTCCAGAGTTATCTTGGATTGTCTGGCTCTGTTATACTTTAGGGTTAGTTTACTGAGCATATCAGTGGCGTTTGAGGATGCGTTATCCATAGCAGACATTCTTGCAGACTGCTCTGATGCGAGGGAGTCTAGCATACAACCGTAGATGCAAGAAGTCAAGTAGAACTCGTAAAAATCAGGGTAGAATTTCCCAATGTCCGGCTCAGTCTCAAAAACGTTCAATTCCCGTTTATTCATCTAAAACAATGTTTAAATCGAATAATCTAACCAATGAGTATTGTTTCCAAGTTAATACATCCAACACTTGAGTTTCGTAGCTTATTACTGATTTGAAATGGTTATAAATAATTTTTATATTGTCATGGTTCCCCTAAAACAACAATTAAATAAAAAAATCTTACGTTGCGAAGAAGCTCTGCAATGTACGCTGCTTTTGCGTAGTTAAATGGCGTCTTTGTAAGTTCAGTGAATACGTTTTTGAACATTTTTTGGTAGTTTCTCTGGAGAGCGCTCCTAGCCTTCTCTCCGATAACATACAAAGAGTATGCTGAAGACTGTGAGTCAACGTTTTGAAGTAGATTTCGGGTAGCTTTCGCAACCGAGGAGTTAATACCTCCGCACAAACCCTTGTCTAAATAAAAATTTAAGTTTGTATAAACTTATAATTACCTGAAGCCATTATGACCAAGGCTGTGTCTTTATGGCCCGTTTCTGTAGTTGAGATTGGTAGCAAGTTCAACACATCCTAAGAAAGTGTCAACAAACACAAAAATGACTAGGTAACAAACGTACCTGAGAAGGTTGAGAAAAAGGTCTCCCTATTTCAAGTCTTCTCTGATCTGCTCTAAGTTTTGAGGCTGCAACCATCTTCATTGCCTTAGTAATCTATGAAAAATTTATCAATTCTCTTTAATTAACCTTTTGAATGGATTTCACTGATTTAATCCTTGCTGCGACCGCCTGGATGTCACCGCTTCCAAAACCACGGGTCTGTATACAGTTCAAGTCATTAAGGCCAAGTCTGTTGTAGTTGAAATAGGAGTTGGAAATTGGCCTTAGAGAGGAAAGTCCCTTAAAAAAGTAAGACATAATTGAAAAAACAGACTAAAAATTTGTTACAAATTATTTTGAGAGAAAATTTTAAAATGGAATCCAATATATTCTGGAAAAATAAAACTTAATTAAACACATTTTGAATTCAAAAGATAATCATTTATGTATAAATAAATAAAACTAAAAGTAAATTGAAAAAGATTATACAATTATGTAATAATAATGAACAATAGAGGCTTAATTTGGGTATTGGTGTAATGGGTGGGGAATATTATGTTAATGAAATAAACATATTAGGGGTTATATTTAGGTTTTATTTGTTTAAAACAATTTTACATCTCTATTAGATGTTATGGGTGTAATATTGGCTTAATCATTTAGAATCTTGTGAATATTTTATGTACCCTAAATTGTCATACTCAGACTTAATTAACACTAAAATTTACATCTATAACTCTTTTTTACACCTTTAAAATGGAAAGAAATCTTGATGTGTCTAGCGACGAGTTAGTTTCTACTATACCAATGAATCTTATTTTCATATTCAATAATTTACTTAATTAAAACTAACATAATTAATTTTAGTGTTGTGAAATTAATTCTACAATATCTGAAAGAAAATAACTTAAAGAAAACACTACTTGTAATGCAAGAGGAGACCGGAGTTTCCCTAAATAGTGTTTCGAATTTGGAGGTTTTGATCTCTGATGCCCAAATGGGCAGATGGAGCCAAGTTTTGGAGTCAATAGACACAATGAAATTATCGCAGGATACATTATTTAAACTATACGACCAGGTATTTTTAGTATTAATTGACGCTCTTTAAGATAGTGAGAGAACTAGTTGATTTGAAGGAAAGTAAACTGGCTTTAATTTTAATGGAGAACTGTTCTCCCCTAGTTTCAATGCAAAAAAGTGACCCTGACAACTATAGAAGGTTATTAGAATTATGCAAGAATAGACCGAACGATTCAAAGGAAATTTACGCAGGAATATCAACTGAAACATCTCACCAACATCTGACCAAAGAAAGGAAGAGAAACATCGTAGCAGAAGGTTGTGGAAATAATTAATAAATGTTTTTAGCCCTTTCAAAGGATATAGAACACGTGCCACAGTCTAGATTACTTGCCTTGTTGGGAATGGCGTTGAAATGGCAAAATCACATGGGAATATTACCCCCTGGAGAAAAATTCGACGTCTTTAAAAACATTTCAAAAATGTCTGACGAGGCTCCAGAATATGTTAAAAACATAAGCAAAATCATTAAGGTACAATAATTATCCCAAATAATCATGTAGTTTGCCGAAAATTCACATCCTGAATGCGTAGTTTTTACGCCAAATGGCCAATACTTGATTTCCGGGTAAGTTATTGTGTGATACAAGGTGTAGTTCTTCGGATGGATTTATCGAAGTTTGGAACTGGAGTTTAGGAGTTTTGGATACGGAATTGTCATACCAAGCGAATGTAACTAACAATTACTATATTTTCTGTTTAGGACCATTTTATGCTTCATGAAACGCTAATCACCTGCTTGGCAGTTAGTAGAGACTCTGAGGTTCTTGCCAGTGGTGACCAAAAGGGTAATATAAAGGTCCGTATTTCAAGTTTAATGTGATTTAGATATGGAAAATTGATACTGGCGAATGCCTAAAGACCATGAATAACTCCCATAAAGGAGGTTAGTTAACAAATATACAACCCTTTTCAGCCGTAACATGCGCTACATTCAGTAGAGATTCATCCTGCCTTTTAACAGGATCTTTCGACTCATTAGCAAGGTTCTATTTGACTAGTTAATCCACATATATGTAGGATCCATGGACTAAAATCAGGAAAACCACTGAAAGAGTTCAGAGGTCACACATCAATAGTGAACACAGTAGTCTATTCAAGTATATTAATAAACAAATTGTAATCATTTAGTGGATGGAACTAGAGTTATCACAGGTTCGAGTGATGGGTTTGTCAAGGTGTGGGATACAAGGACCTGCGAATGCCTCAAATCATTTGCAGCCTATACTCATCGTGAAACAGACGACAAAGACGGTCCTTTGATATCAAAATCGGTCAACACAATATTGAACTTAACTACAGGGGTAATTTGAGAAATTTCAAAAATCATCAGGCTCAAAATGAAGTTCTTTTGGTATGCTCAAAATCGCCAGTTCTGAAGCTGTTTAACATGAATGGCAGCTGTTCAAGGGAATTTACCCACGAAGATATCGAAAACGTATGCTTCCTGGATGTTTCAGGTACAGATCACAGATATTTTACCTGTTTAGTATCCAAGAGATTCGATTGGCTCTATGCCTTGGGAGACGATGATCAGGTTTATTGTTTCAACTTTAAATCAGGAACATTGGATAATGTTCTAAAGGTGAGGTAAAGTTGGATAACATTTGGTAGGTTCACGACAAGGAGGCAATTGGCCTTGTACACCACCCATATAACTCATTAATGGCATCCTGGGGACTAGATCGCACAATTAAAATATTATGTCCCTAATTTTAATGTTATTCTATTAATTGTCTCAACACAGGATTCTATGTTGTTGTGCTCAAGTTATACACATTTTGTAATTTTCATAATTTAAAGATTAAAAAAGTTGTTTTGTGTTATATATTAATCTTCTTTTTTATTTTCAATATTTTTTGGGGGTTTTAGTTGTCTAACACTGGTAATATAGGCTATTCTGTTTTTAATTTAATTTTTAATCTTAACAAATGTTAACCGTTAGTTATAAATCGCATCAGACACAATGATACAACAATTCTTGCCACATAAAAGCCAAAACACAAAAAAACTCAACACCAAAAAGGAATGTGTCAACTTCATTCTCCACTTCCTAGCATGGAAAGGATATAACGCGTGCTCAGTAAGTGATTTGCTGAGATCTCCACCACTGAAAGTTCTCCTAGATATATGGAACTTTCTTTTCAGGTATTTAAATCTACCATTATTAGTTATTTTAAGGCTCGTTGACAAGAACGTGACGATCACGAAGGAAAATATGGCAGTGGAAGTCCCAAAATTCTATAACGATTTCGGATACCCGCATATAATGACAACATCGCACCTAAAAACACCAACAGCAGAACGTCAGTGGGAGTCAAACTTAGTGGCTCTTTCATGGCTGTGCAAGTTACTATTATACGAACACGAAGTTTGTTAACTAATGTTAAAATTTTTTCAGAACTTCCATAAGGATTTCGAAAAGAAAAGCACCATGACGCAAACAGACTCATACATGTTTGATGCAGCATTTAAGATGAACATAAAGAACCCTTCAACGTACAAAACAGTGACAGAATGGGCAACCGAGCACCTACAATTGTACATTAACGTGGTCGAGAAGAGAAAATCAATTCCAAACGACTTTGAAGAGGAATTGAACAAGGTTTTGTCGAGGCTAGAAAAATCAGTTAACTCGAAAACGAAACAACTTAACCACCTAAGAACAGTTTCAGAAGAACTCCAGAAAGAAATACAAGAATTTGGTAAGAATAATCTTGATGTAATGTGTTAGATGATCTCAAAGAGAGAGTCAATACAATTAAAATAGAAATAAAAACAATCGAGGATTTGACAAATAAAGTTAAGGATTATTGCAACAGAATGGTATCATAGAGTTTTTACATTTTTTAGAAGAACGAACTTGAGTTGAGAGAATCAATTTTGACCCAGGAAACCAATAGTTTAATTCAAATGGAAAACAGTAACAAGGAATTTAATGATAAAATGAACCTAAAAATAGTAAGTTCAAAGAGTTATAAGATAATCCAGGATGGAAAAAATATCAAGGAAATAAACCAAGATATAAACCAACTAAAGTTGAACTTGAATAATTGTTCAAAGGTTTTATCAATTTATAATAAAATTTTTTATTAGAAAATGAGGGAACTGGAGAACGATCGTCTTTCCTTATCCTCAGAAGTATTTTTTTGTTGATTTAATAATGTTTAGGTTACTACAGCGAGACATAAACTTTCAAAATGCCTGACAATAGTATTAAAATCAGTTTTCTTTATCAATTTTAGGTCTCTAAAAATTATAATCTTATAGTGAAATCGCTATCTGCCTCAGGCATTGATACTGAACCTTGGAAAGAATTTGAAGTTTTGCTTAAAAAAATCGACCCTCACTCACCAGACCACTCAGTATTGTTAATTAAACTTATTTCATTTTCAGAAATCATTGTCTGACGATCTCATGAATCTGGCCAATGACATTGTAGTTAATGAGGCCCTGACTCTTAAACATGTTAGTTTCATCAATTTTACTTTCTTAGGATTCTGAACTCTCACTTCAAGGAGGAAGTGTATCTGACTTGCAAAAGACTCTGAAATCATTAGAACAGGTACTTATTCTAGTTTAACTGAATTTTTAGGAGATTGAGGATCTCAGAGTCACGGAGTCAGACTACTCGAATTCTACAACCTTTAATAAGGAAAAGTCACACTTGATTTCTGAGAACGAGTATTTAGTCTCGGTAAGTCCTCAAACTAATAATTTCTCACTCAGATGATTAAGTCGAACGCCAAGGACCAGATGGTTTTTTGTTAAGATTTACAAGTTTTTAGGAGTTGACCAAGCGAGAGTTGGAAAACACCAGGAACGACCTCGACTTGGCCAACAAACGTCTATTGGAGTCTAGGTCTCAGGCAAATTATGATTTGCAAAAGTATATTAAAGGGTTGCGAGAAGTAAGTTATTGTTTAAAAAGTATATATATAATATAGGTTGTTGAGCAAGTAGAAAATTACAAGATGAAGAACTGCAATTCCATCAGAGAGTGAGTTGTTAAAATTTTAAATGAAACAGGCTAATTGACTTCCAAAGAAAGTCAGCTGAGGAGGCTCTTGAAACGCAATAATATGCTTTATTTAAAATACATGGATTAGTTATTTGTTTCCCATCATTGGTTTACTCCTCTAGGTATATTGGGTTTGGTTCCCACCAAGGCAGGAGGCTTAGTATGAAGGAGAAAAAGACCTGGTACACAAACTTTTCAAAGTAAGTTGGTTTCTCTCTAACGTTTTCGCACTGGCCTGGTTGTGGTACTGAGTCATTTCTTTGCGACGGTCTATGGCTACGGCGGAGCAACTCAATCCTTTCCCTAAAAGATCTGCTCCTACTTCTTGTTGACGACTGCTCAGAGTTTGAGCTTGAAAATGTTACTGAACAGTTATTAGTTTAATATATTTTTTGATAACATACCTCGTAACAACCCATTTTGAGAGATAGTACCTTCAACTCTTGCGGTTGCTGGTCTCTGGCGAACTGTCGGTGGGCTCACCTCTTGTTCCTATAAACACATTTATAATAAAATAGACTCACTGAAATGATTGGTGCGGTGCTGCTTCTTGGTGGAACAACTTGACTTTGCTCAGAAGTATCAGGAGTTGAAATATTCGTAACTGTCTCTGGTTGTATTTCCTGTGTTTCTTGTTGTGTTTGTTGTCTTAAAGTTTGTGTTTGAGTTTGAGTTTGAGTTTGTTGCTGAGTGCGATGTTGCTGTTGAACTCGTTGTTGTTGTGTCATGTCTGAAAATTGTTAATTTTATGCAAAATACCCTGATTTAGTTGAATTAAGAGAACAGGCTCAATGTTGTCCATAAACCGCAAAAAGTATCGAACAACCGTCTGGGCGTTCTGGTTGTTCCTCAAGTGCTGAGACAGTCGTGCCACCAAATCGAAGAACCCGAAACAGTACATGATGTAGACCACAGTAGTGAATATGTAGCAGAAGTATGGCAGTTTTAGCAGGAATATTATGAGCATTGCCTTGATGTAAAATTCTATGCGATATCTTCTCCACAAGGTCCTCAACAGCTAAATGATCATAAAAAATTACTAAAATTACCGAAGTTTCTTGAGTTGTTGATTCTGTTGGAGGTTGTGAGGACGATTGGCTTGGTTCTGCATCTTCCTCAAGAGGTGTATTTAAAAAAGTGTCCTGTGATTTCAGTAATTTTTTATATAGCATGAGCTCTTCAGGTGTAGGTTCAGTCCCTTTAATCTTTTTGGAATCTAACATCCCCTTATATTTTTCAAGGAATCTGTTTTGCAGATCATTGAACGTAGACAAACACAGCAGAAATAGCATGGATTTGCTCTCGTGATTCAGGCCGGAAAGTTTTTCTGAACATTCCAAAATTTCCTCTTCACTGAGACCACCAGTATGGTGGCCTTTTTTATCTTTATTTAAAAGCGGTTCATTCTGGGCAGTATCCATTTTTAATCATTTTAACTAATATACAAAAAATTCGTTCTAGGTTATAAAATATGTTAAATCAATTAAAATTAAATTTAATACAATATATAAATTAAGCGAATTTGATCGGTTAGAAATATTATTTATGATTTATTATAAAAGTTCATACACAAACCTACCCCCTTATCTCTGAACAATAACATATTAGGGTTTATGACTTGATTTTTTTATTTTACTTTTACTTGAAGTCATTTATTAATTCCAGTAGATTAAACATTTATTTTTATTTTTGTTATTTTTTCTTTACAATTCAGTTTTTGTTAAACTTCTGAAATGTTCATGTACAGTAGGAGATGTTCTTTCATTTTCAAGAACCTTTCTTTTAAAAGGTCAAATTTCTTTACAAACCCTAAGATTTCTTACGGAAACAAGTCTTTTTATTCCAACTTCTCTGACAACAGGCTGAAAAGTTCCCTAGAATCCATTAGGTTCACCAAGAAAATAAAAAATGGGTTTATTTTCCCCAGATATGACCAGGTCAACTCTGTTTTGAACAGATTCAATATAGCTCTTGTTTCTCATTCTTTGGACTTCTCAACCGCCTCCTCCAATATTATTGAGCTGACCTCAGACGACCAAGTCCCAGGTTTGTAGCTAGGCATTGGTTTACACACTTCCCACTCAAACATCTGTTATTAATAACTTTACAGAAATGACTGACGAGGCAATACCAGTGAAGTCGAAAGTTTGTATTTCTGAAACCGAATGCAGTTCTAAAGATAACGAAGATGTAATTTGTAACTTTAAAGGCCATCCTCAAATAGGAAAGGAGTATGGATCTGTGTACACCAAACATGAGCCCACAATGTTTGGTGACTGGTCCCACATGGGTCGTGTTACTGACTTTTAATTTTATGCAGTTCATATATATATAATACTTATAAAATTTGTTACACATTAAAATTTTACAAATTTATACAGCAATTTCGAGGTTGTGTTTATCCGATTCTTGTAGAATTCAAGCTCTAGATTTCCGAAGCACTTTATCTCAACCAGAAATGTTGAGGGGAAAAGGTCCTCATTGTCTTCCTAAAATACATTTATTTTCAGTTTTCTTACAGAATGATGCATTACAGACAACTGCACATAGTTGTTAGAGCCATAATTTACGTGAAAGACTTCGCTATAAACGTTATGCTTTTTAGATAACCTATGAATATTATTGAGGTTGTCTTGTACTTGAATCCCAAGGAGGGTAATACTTCGAGAATATCTGAATTTACTATCACTGAGTTCACCGTCTTTACCGTCAAATTATCAATATCAGCAACACCAGGAACTCCCTCAATTTCGCGCAGAGTACTAAACAGATAAATATAAAATCTAACCAACCATTTATCAATCATGTTGTAAGGTTTTTTGTGGACTAAAACTTCATAGTGCTTTACGGTATCATCAAAAAACTCTGATCTGCTGAAATTAACTAAAAGGAAATAATTAGAGACTTTGAATACTATTGTTTGAGGTCTGTGGTTTGTCCTTAACGAAGAGATAACGAATGTATTCATGCGATGTGTGGGCATCAGAGAGGTTCTTTAGCGTGGATATAAAATCCAAATATTGGCTAGAATTATTGAATTCACCTTGTGAATCAGAAGGCTCTAATCAAATTAGATTACAACCAAGCTTACTTTCATCCTTGAAAATTCCATATTTGGTATATTCATTCAATAAAGTACCGGAATCCAAGTTGAACTGACTAGAGAAATTGCCACTAAAAGCATCTAATAAACCCAGTAATTCATCATCAGAATTTATTTCGGGTTCATTTCCCATATTTTAAATGAGCAAGATGTAAATGTGTAAAGGAATGTTAGATATACTAAAATATGTGCGATAAAAACCTAAAAATGTTAGAAATCGGGAAAGAATCAAAATTAATATTAATTAAAATAGAAATAGGAATGAGTGTCATAAGAAAATTAGCATTTTAAAAATAAGATTCATAATCAAAGAAGAAGAAGATCTTCCTAATCATGGAAAAACCCATCCCTAAAAACATCTAAAAGAATCAACCCAAATAACAAATACATTAATCAAAAAATAAAGGTATAAAGAATCAAAATTAGATTATAATATGTAAATAAAGGTAGTTGTAATTAGTACGTATCATGGGGTATAAAAACCCTTATTTAATACATTTCCCACCCATTTTATGTTCATTATTTTATAATTCTAAATTAGAATTATTTTAACCAATACCTGGTTATTGTTGGAGAAATATATTTCTCTTTGTTCCTTTTGTAACAAGATGTATATTAGACCAATATCTCTAGTTTGTTTTTGTTTTTTGTATAGCTTATCAAATTTCAAATAAATTAATCTCTGTTCGCGTATGTGCGGATTTAGTTTATCTGGATTCGTGGCCTGATCTAATATTTAAATCCATTCCCAAACCAAATCTCTTTTAAGTTTTGTATTTCATGAAATTCTCCAAAGTTTCATAAGATAATTATGAAGAGTTTTTGAAGGTCAGTATAATTTCAAGATCCCACTTGATCCAGAAGTTTGAAAGTCAATTTGATATAAACATGTCAACAGAATCTTTGGTACCAACTTCCCTCCATAGAGGAGAAGTTCTACTTACACCAGAAGACGCAATGAAACTAAACCAAGATTTGGAAAAGTCAAATTATAGGTTCGAGGTCATAATTGAAGTCTACAACCCTCCAAAATTGGCTCCAAAGAAGTCAAAATCAGTAGAACTACACCTCCGCTCTAAATCCCAATCACTTGGAGACGAATACACACCCTCCAGATCAACAAAAAAACGTTTTATCACAAAACAGGAATCCTCATTAAGATTGGATTCGTTTGGAAATAGCTCAAGCGAGTATTTTGAAAAGAGATCCTCAAGACCACGAAAACAGACGTTTAGCTTCACAGACGATTTATTCGACGATCCCTCTAATTTTGCATATTCAGAGCCCTACAAACCTGAAAAAACTAAACCAGCAAAACCCTCTTCACAAAAATCATCACAAAAAGATAATAAACCAGTGAAAATCCTCTACAGAACGGTACCAATCTCTACAAAGCATCTTCCGAAGCTGCCGAAAAACACATGGGAATATTCCTGTTATCGCATCCTCCAAATGATCAAGTACATGGATACAGATAAGTGGTTTTGGTACCCAGTGGACCCAGTTGTGGACGGAGTACCAGACTACTTGACAGTGATTAAACGTCCAATGGATTTCCATACAATTACCGAGAGACTACACACAAAGCACTACTCAAGCCCATATGGCTGGCAAACAGATATGCGTCAAATATTTTACAACGCATTTCTTTTCTATCCGACAGATAATATCATTTGTCAAGCAGCGAGGACACTATCGTTGGCGCTGGAAAACAAACTGAAGTCTTCGAGGTACATTAACCCTGACGAGTTTTATCTGACTTTGTCAATGGACCCAGCAAAGCTGAGGGAGGAAATAGAAAATTTGTATGCACCAAGAAGTAGAAAAGCATATGATGCATGGGTTGCACCAGTCCAAACACTGGAAGATAGAAGATCTAAAAAGAAATTTGGACGCCTTGGAAGACTGGATGAAGATAATTACACAGACCTGGACTCCATGGATACATCAGGTGATTTTACTGACGACGACGAGTACGTGAACTTAAATTCAAAATATTCTAAAAAGAAGACCGTGAGACCCGATAGAGGACTGAGACAAGATAGATCAAGAACTGAGTCAGGAATGAGAAGAAGGAAGCCAGTCAAATTTGGAGGAACAATGTTTGGTGCTGAAGAGATTCCACACTATGGGTTAGTTCCCCAACCTCCAACAATACAGAAAATGCTAAATGACAAACCATTGACACTTTCACAACAGAAGACACTACAGGCTAATATGTTCAGACTTGCACCAAACCAACGTAAAGCAGCCTTAGAACTAGTTCAAGATGAACTTGGAATCCTGGCTGACAACCATAAAGACGATCCACAATTCTTTTTCGATACAGACCTACTATCAATTGAAAGACAGAAACAGTTCTTTACATATGTAAACCAAATGGCCAAGACTAATATGGAACACATGATCAAGAGCGATAAGGCAAAGGTTGCAAAGCAAGCCACAGATGTTAGAATCATGAGTCGGCCTGAAAAGTTCAGAACTCCATCAGGAATGTTCAGTGACTCTTCTAGTACATCTTCCATTTCTGACGTCGCCTCCAACTTGTTGAGCTCAGATGACTTCTTTAGCTCCTCAGATTCAGAAAATGACATCGTCCCCGAAAAACCTGTCAGAACAGACAATCAAAAGGGTAAGTTCACTTCATTTAAATTCATAAAAAATCATTTAGATACTGGTTTGCCTGAATATCTCCCAGTGGATGAGTTTGAAGGTGACAAGCAACACCTGAGCGAAGGCATTATGGGAAACCACGCGGACTTCCTAGGGAAAATAGAAACGCCCAGTGAGAGTGACGTAAGTTTACATAGATATTTATGTCTTCAGAACATGTCAACCAGCGGCAAAAAAACCGCATGGATGGACTGGAAGGGTCAAGCAATTCACCACCGAGACGTGGCTCAGCAGACTGGAGTTCCTCCGAGAAACGAGGATGAGCAAATCGCAGAAAGTTTTGATGCAAGAATCTAGTGCATAGATAGATTCCTTGTATTAATGTATTAACTTAACTTTACATATTTGGTATAATGGTATGGAAAATTAAATCACTTTAATACTTAAAAATTACAAGTTTTGCACAGCCTTACTGTTGCGCTCTTTGTATTCGTCGAGGGCAATATCTTCCCACTCTAAACCAACTTAAAGTATTGAAACTTACGGTCAGAGACATTCTCTTCAACCAGCTTCTTCAGTTTAGATATTGATCCTGCCGGGTCAAGTCCTTTGGGACAAACCTTAGTGCAGTTCAGGATTCCGTGGCACCGATAAAGCTTCATAGTGTCATTCACTTCCACCAGACGTTCTGTTGTGTATTCATCCCTGCTATCAGCAATCCATCTGTAAGCCTAAGGAATCTAAAACCAAAAAAGCAAACCTGCATTAGGGCAGCTGGTCCCAAGTAGTGTTCTGGATTCCACCAGTAGGATGGGCATGATGTTGAGCAGCAAGCGCAGAGAATACACTAAAATATTTTATAATTAGTTATTTATTAATTTATATATTTATAAAATTACCTCGTATAGACCATCAAGCTTTTGTCTATCCTCTTTCGACTGGTAATACTCCTTATCTCCCTCCTAAACAACTTAAATTCCTCTCACGGTACCTTTGGAGTTTTCCTCTTCAGCCAGGGCTCCACACTCCTGTACTGTTCATAGAAGTTGGTCAGGTCGGGAACGAGATCCTTCAAAACGTACATTCCCGGGAGCGGCTGGATTTCCACAGTACCCTTCGATGCATGTTTCTCTATATCCATGAGGCAAGCTAAGCCGTTTTCTCCGTTTATATTCATTGCACAGCTCCCGCAAATGCCTTCTCGGCAGCTCCTTCGGAATGTGAGCGTACTATCCTGTAAAATTTACCATAAAAAATTATTTCAGTACCATTTCGTTTTTTATCTTTATTAGAGCGTCGAGAATCATCGGCCCACAGTCGTTCGTGTCGACGGTGTAGGTTTGAATCCTCGGCTTCTCCTTACTGTTTGGGGTGTACCTGAAGACCGAGAAATTGACATTTTTCGGGCTTAGAACAGGTATTGATTTGAAAATTACGCCAAATCTGCTAGCAGCCATTACATTGTTAAATTATTTCAAGTGTTGAGTAACCATACACCACATAATATTTTAAAACTTGTAAATATTTATTAAATTAAAGAATTCTTTAAATGTGTCTTCCGAAAATTATTCGGAGTATATTGAGAATCTGTTCACCCACGCGTCGAGATCCTTAATTTGGTAATTCCTGCACTTCAGCTCCATTGCCTACATTTCATAATCTCAAATAAATCTTACAAATTGATATATTTCTTCCACACCATCTGTCGGTGTATTCGATGAGCAGACCAAAACCTCATTTATGTCCTAAATAATTAATATTTTGTTATGGTTTTGTGGCTTACCGTTTCCATCTTTATGATTCCTATGAACTTAAACACTCTCTGAAACTTTTCCAATATTGCCTTTCTTGTTTCCTTACACCTTGTTAGCATATTTAACACAAAAATTCCCTGATTTTCACGCAAAATCTCACTCATTCGATCCAATACTTCATCTTCTAGGAACAATGGGTTAGGCGACATCAGTGTCCCGGATTTTAAATTATTTTCCTCTCCTGAATCTTCTGTGTTGTTTATATCCAAAATCACAGCGGAATATCTTCTTGGAGTCTTGAGCACAAAGTCCAATGCATCTCCTTTAATGTGTAGAACTCTCGAATTATTCCTCAAAAATTCAGAATCGAGTGAATCTTTAAAATCCATAACATTTTCAGGCGTGTATCCAAAGTGTTTCTCCCCGACTTCTAGAACCGCCTCGTCTAGTTCCACAACTTCTAGATTATTATCCACCAAATCACACAGAATTTTAGTCAGAACACCCGTGCCTATAACCGTTTTAGATAAATTCATAATAACTCACCTCCACCCAGAATTAAAACAGTCTCCCTAGACTTGAGAAATGCCATTGAAAGTGATATCGCGATGTGATATTCGTTGTTAAAGTGGTTGAAAAGGAATATTTGTTTCGAATCTTCTTCGTAATATGTGATTTCAGACTGTATAACTTGTGGGTTTGAAGAGAAGATCATCTGTCTAGAGTATAGCTGCCTCCCATTCTTCTTATCGTCTTCATTATAAAGATCACGAACTATAATTTTCCCACAATATTTAGATTGGACTTCACAGACCCATCTTCTGATTTTACACGACTCACCCACCTTCATTATTGTAACACCCTTTGACGACTCCAATGAGAAGTTATCTAGAGCCTCACTTAGATTACCCTTAATGTATTCCATGACCTGGTCGTCACTGTATGCGTCCAGCGGGCTAGTTTTTAGCAAGTTTGATATGTTCTTTACGTACTTGAGCCAGATTAGCAGGATCCTACTCGCGTTAGCGCTTTTTGAAAGCTAAAATTTACTAAATTTAGGTAAAACTAACCTCCTGGTTCCCGTCCACTGACGAATACAACCACAAGTGCTCATGACCCTAAAACAACCCATAAAATCCTAATTACTATTTAATAATACCGTTGGAACTATAATACATGCGTTATTGAGTTTATTCTTTATAGTAGAGTCGTAAACCACAACCGTGAAGCAGGTTTCGCTTTGGTTACTTGGGAAGATATCAAATGTAAGTCGTCTTCCTGGAGTGTGTTTCTTAATGGTCGGTCCCAGGTAAAGTGTAGTTTTCGCCATTTTTACCTTTTCTAAAATCAAAAGTATTTTTCTAACTTTTCTTACTTAATAGCTGTCCTAATTCGAAGTATTCACACGGCATATTTGGCATATCTACAATCTTGCACTGTTTCCTTTCAATCTGACTTCCTTTATCAAACTTGTATATTGCATATATGAACTGGATCATATGTGCCTTTCTGTCAGATTCACCAAACAGTGGGTAAATATCTATGAACAGGTTCTTCATCAGCATGTTTCTTATCAGCTCACTTACAACATGGTCCTGCGATACTGAGATTATTATGAAAATATCGTCGGACTTCATCATATTCAGTGTACTTTCCAAATAAACTTTCGATCTCGATTTTATCAGCTCTTTCGACTCTCCATCATCTATTGATATGAATGCATCCATAAAAGCCTTATCCACTATGATTTTGGGTACGTTTGGGTACTTTTTATTCAGCATAACTCCGAAATCCACGTATTCCTTTTTGGAAACATCCACGTTCAAATAAAACTCCTTACCTTTACTCTTCGCCTTCATCTCATCCAATACTTGTTGTGAGAAATCCAGGTTATACACAATCTTGAACCCATCTTCTATGAGTACTTCCGAAACTTTAGAATTCCCACAGCCTACGTTGACAACTATAGAATCCTTGAAATTTTGTTTTCGTTCATTTTTAGAACTAACATCTCTTTCTAATATACATTTATGGAAAGTTGGGAGTATTTTTTTAATGTCTGTATACCTAAAAATTCTTGATAAACAAACTGGTTACCATTCAAAGTTTTCTAGCTTTGGGTTACTATAAAACTGGTTCCAATATGCTGCTTTTCTAAATGATGAAACATTAGTTGGAAGTATATCCATTTCTTTATCTATGCTTTTGTGACCAGGAGCCCATTATTTGAATCTATATTGTGGAACTTTATTGGTAACCGATCTACTATTGCTCTCTTGAAAGCTGGTAAATTTTTTGACTCCACCAAGCTTATACAGATTCCTGGATTTCCTGCTCTTCCTATTCTTCCGCTTTTGTGTATATATGAATCTGGGTCTGAGCGTCCATATTTAATAAAGATCGCTTACCGTGTGGTAGATCATAGTTAATTACGTGGGTGTAACCGCTGAAGTCGATGCCTCTTGAGTTCAGTCTGGTAGATATCAAAATATCTTTTACCAGTTTTGTCGTTTTCTTATTAATATTGTACAAATTTGTGTTATCTATATTAGTTTGTATTATATTACTGAACGCTTTCCTTCTGATTATCCTGTTTTGTACGCTGTTCAAAATCTGTATTGATGAATCTCCAAAAATTCCACTCAAGTACTTTAACAAAAAGCTTGCAGTTCCCTAAATGTGAATTTATTTGGAAGATTTAGATAATATATTAATTTAAGTAGTTTTCTATGATTTTATTTTCAACTCCCCATCTAAAACTAACATTTGAATCACAAAATATCAAAACTGACTTATTGTATGGGACTGATTTTAGGATTTTCCTCAATAATGATAATTTAGCGTCCGGCACTGAATATATTGCCATGGTGTGTAGGATATTTTTCGGAAATTGATACGAGGTTTTTGATTTTGTGTGTTTTTTAACTTCATTGTTTTCAGAATCACACGATTCTTTAGAATTCTCATTTTCCTTTTCATTTTTTTCTCCTTCTTCTAGAAAAAACTTCCTTAGAATCCCTGGCATTGACATCAAATTATCTGATGCTGAAACACACATGACATACTTTCTTCTCAAATTTAGTAGATTCTCCTTTAATTCTCTGCCTAGGTCTTCTTCCATCTCTCTTTCATACCTATTACTCATATTTTTGAACATTTTATTTATAAGGTCCTTTGTTCTAGCATTTTTGATTTTTTTACCAGAATCACCTACCATTTCCAGGTAGCTATCATATTCATCAAGAACCACGTATCTAAAATTCTTCAGATTCAATAACTTGTGGTCGAATAGAATTGAGTACAGACGGCCTGGAGTTGCAAAATACATTGCCACTGTTCTTTTTATAGTGTTTGGAGTGGGATCGATCTCTTTGGTAAGAAGCATTGACGCTGTCATTTCCTGTATTGTGGTTTTTGCTTCTTCATATTCTTCTGCCTTTTCAGACATTATCTTCTTTATATTTTTTTTCTGATACAGAATGTTTGCGTTTCCTATTAATAGTGTAGGCTTTATTTCAGTTTCAACTTGGAGTGTACCAATCTCATCACTTTCTTTGTCTTTAGAAGGTATTGCTAGAATTTTTGAGAAATCTGAGTAAAAATCTCCAGTCCTACCTTCACTTTTTACAGCTTTGTACTGTTCATATATAGTTTTTGCTACTTTACTAGACTGAACGCAGAGTTCAAGTGAAGGGCATATTACCAGAATATCTTGGTTTATAAGTTCCTCAACATAACCCAATATCGCCTTTTGGTTGTAGGTTGACCATCCTCCAAACAGTGGTAAGGACTGATTCAAACAAGATTGAAATATTGGTAACATATACATTAATGTTTTTCCAGAGCCTGTAGAGGCATGGACAACACTTGTTATCAAATTTCTAGACTTTTCTGTTAATTTGGTATTTAAAATCTCAGTTAACTTAGGTATGAACTTTTTCTGAGCGTATGTTGGTCTATCAATTCCCAACAGCTTTAATGCCTCAATTAACTTCTCATCGTATATTCCCAGCGACTTGAACGGAACTTTAATGAATTCAGAATCTGAAGTTCCACCACCATCAGTTTTACTTTTGAAAAGTGAGTTCATGTCAATTATACCATCGTACCCCAACTTGATTAGCGACTCAATTTCTTCAACTTGGACATTCTTCATTGAATCAGGCTCTAGTGCTCTTATTCCTGGTGCCTTTAGTGGCAAGAAATTCAACTCCTTTTCAGATATTTTTGTCCTCTTATAAACTTTTTTCTCTACTTCATCTTTTGCCAAATCACTTTTACTTACTTCAGAGTGAGGTTTACTAGTAATTTTATTCAAATCACTTCTATTATTGGAATCACGTACTTTACTTTTCTTTTCAATTTTATCCGGTTTTTCTAACAATTTTGTTTTCTCTTTCAAGCTTTTTACATTAAGGGTTCCTGCTCTTTCTGCCAACTTTTTGATTTTTTTACTTGAAATTATCTGATTACTATGTTCTATTTTCCTCATCAAAGGGTTATTTTTCTCACTAAAATATCTTCTTGATGCGTTTATTTCCTTGATTAGCTTTCGTTCGTCGTTATCCTTAGCAAACAATGAGTCCAAATCTTCTTTATTTGTTCCTGTTTTTTTCGATTTAACGTATTTTCCTGATTTATTACTTGGAACTTTATGTTTTGACTTATCTAGAGCGTTAACACTAACAAATTTTGAATCATAGTGTTTATCATTTACATTATGAATATGTTCATAGTCCCTTGATGAGCTGTAATAATTTAAAAAACACCAACTTTTAAAATTTATGTTAAAATAAACAAATATTAACGTCAACAAGACTCTATTCATCATATAAAATCTATACATTCAATATTCACTTTCGTGTATTTTAGTTGTCGATCTCATTTTCTTTATCAAAGATCTATTCTTTTTATAAACCATTCTCAGATACTTTGATTTCTCCGACAACTTTCTATTTCTCATCGCTTCCTTGAAATTTTCTCTCTTTATTTCCATAATCTCCTTTTCTTTTATTTCGTTAATTTTAGCGATTAGTATTTCTGTAGCTTCTATTCGGTTCAAAATTAATGTTCTATGTTTTTTACACTTGATATTGATTTTAATACTTCCTGAGGGGTTTGAATAATTTAGTTGTACACAAATTGCTGATTTATTGATTTTTTGCCCTCCTGGGCCACTTGCTTTTATATATTTCTCTTCTAATTTAGAGTTTGGTTCAGAAATTTCAAACACTTTATTTCTCAATGACTTTAGTAACAATTCTTTGTGGTCTTTTGTGTTATCATAATCTTCAAAATTATAAGAATACAATCTTCCAGATTTTTCAAAGGGTTTGTGACTCAAATCTATGTTAATATTAAACTAATGTTAAATTTAATTAATAACTTAGTGTGTAAGTAGAAATACCGGCTCTTCTATGAGAGAATGGGCAAGAATAAGGAAAGAACTGAAGCATTCGACTAAGATTATTAGTTATATAACTGTACGAAGTTAAGAAGGATAGCAAAACAATCCCATAAACAGACAATTTCATACAAATTTGGTAGGATTCTATAATGTACAAGATTTATATATTCATAAACTTAAAATGAATTTATATAAATATTTTTTAAATTTAAAATATTTTACAAGAATTATAAATTCAAATACTTAAAATCTCATCGAATTCTAATGTGTATTGACTTTATGGTGTATTAATTTACAATTTTAATCACTTTAATTTATATATCAACACATAAATAAAATTTATTTTAATTTTTTACTTTCAAAACTGTTTGTTATTATTATTATTTTGTATGTAAAATAGATATGTCAGATTCGGATTCTGATGTTGACGCTAAGGTTAAGAGAAGAAAAACCGAATCATCTGATGATGATGTTAGTGATTTATCTATAAATTTATCTATTCTATATTCATTAATATGAACATATGATAATTTCTAAATTTTAGGATTCCTCATACGGAGACGTTGAAGCTGAGTTTCTTTTCAATGATCCTTGCTCAGATGATTTAGATGGAATTTTTACATTGATACAGGGTAAAATAAAATCACTTGATTGGAATTTACCGAAATCCGTAAATAAGGATTTATACCTCTATTTATCGGAACTAGTATCCAACCAACCAAATATCGGCACTTTAATAAAGGTTGAAGACGAGGAAGACAGTTACGTGATGGCAGTTTTATCACTTTTGAATATAAAACAATATGAAGGGTTAGATAGTTTGGTAGAAGCAGTTTTAAAGAAAGCTGAATCTCAATGTGACAAAAACGATCTCAAAAGTCTCAGGGATGTTCTATTAGACGAAAAGAATCAAGTTGGTTTATTAATAAATGAAAGAATGGGAAACGTTCCATCACAATTACTGGGAAAACTCCAAGAATGTGTTAAGGAAGACATTAAATGGTCGAGAGAAAACTCAGAAGATGAAGATGAAAAGAAATTCTATAATTTTACCCACATCTTGGGATTAAGTAGGCTATATTCACAAAGTCCTAGTGATAAGTCAAAATACGATAATTTAGTTTACCAAAAACCTGAGGAAAAATATTATTATGATAATTCATTTGTTAGATTCATGTGGCCGACAGGAGAATCAAATACAGTAAAATTTTATGAAGATGATGATAACAAAAAGCCCACTTCTAAGGTACTCCAAGAATACATGTTTGCCTATTGCCTTAAATTCGATCGATACAATTTCGTGGTTAAAGAAATATCAAAAAACTTTAGAGAATGATATTCCCAAAACATAAATTTATTATATCAATATTTTTTGAACCTCATATTTTTTCTACAATGATTAATTTGTTAGGTATTAACTATTGGGGGTTTTGTTTGATTCCTAAATAATAGATAATATTTTTCCACATTTTATTATTATTAAGACCAGAATTTATAAATTGTTTTTTTATGCTATTTTTTAATTTTATAGTACACACCTCCATGTCATTATCTCTTATTCTGCTTCCACTCTCATCTGCTGCTTTCCCACTATCTCTAACCATTAATTTTCAAAAACCCAAAATATAATGAAAAATGGACCACCCCTGTATTATGGACCGACTTTCAGGGAGGAAAGAGGAGATTCAAAATCTGATGATTCCAACAACAACGACTTGCACATTTTGAAAGATGAAGAATCCGTAGATAACATCAGCTTCCCAGAACTATCAGTGGAATCAATAGCATCTGAAGAATTAAGAAACCCAGTTTTGAATAAAATCACAACATGCGACACGATAGATTCGCCAATCAGACTAGATACATCAGAACAAAAACCATGCGGCTTTTCATCACTTAAAACTGAAACATTTGATAATAATTTCAAAGATATACATAGATTGAAACGTAAGCATGAGCTGTTGGCTCTATCGAAGAGAACATTATACAGTAAACTGTACACACCAAAGCTGGAAGCGTTACAGAGACTGGTGGAGCCGGGAAAATATCTGATAAACAACCATTTTGATTATCAAGATAAGAACCTATCCACAAGTTCATATACAAATTATAAGGGTTACCTTCCAAATAGACTGGATTTAAATAACTCAGAGAGTCTAACAAAAGCAGATGATATCGACCCATTATATACATTTGATTCGAGGTCAGACACAGCATTTGCAAGCTCAAACAGAAACACATTATCGGATTTGAACTCAAATTTTGACTTCCTAGACTTTGAAAAAATCACGAAAGAGTCTAGGGAAGTATCCTTTGGAGACGCTGAATCGTTTAATAAGCCACAACTGGATTCATTTCAAGTTGAAACGTATACTTTGAATGAACACTCGCCCAGATCGGAATATAAAGATAATTATAAAAGTATAACTAAAAGACAAGAATCTGTAGAAAAATCAGATGTATTAGAAAAAACAAAACAACAGACGCCAAATATCCTAACGTTGAAATCGTGCGACGAATATGTAAATGGAAGGAAAAAGAAAAGAGTACAAATACCAGTAAATGCATATAAATCAACACTATCTAGCGATGGATCAATAGATAAGTCACATAAAATAGTACTGAAGTTTGTATCACACGATTCAGAAGATTTCGACTACGAGCCGAAAAACCTACTAGAACTTATAGAAGAAAGACTTGAAAGTATTGCAAATTCAACAGAATTGTATGGAGACAAAATAATTAACCCGGAATTTATAATTGAACAATTAGAGTCACTTAGACCACCAAATATGGATAGAGAATTGTTTTTATTGTTATGCCTTAAGCCAATTGGGATGGGATATAATGAATATTTTAAAATTTTTAGCGAAAATGACTTCGCAGAATTATTAAACCAGCTGTACAATTTTAATTTACTGAACACCAACGCAATGGGATATGTACTTGATGCAGAATATGAAATACTAAAAGAGTTCAATCGACTGGGAAGAATTCACCAAAAGTTGATCAACGAGGATATAATATACTCAAAAATCTTGGCAACAATGCAAGAAAACTTCATGTCCCAAGCAGAAGATTTACTCAAGACAACGAGACAGGATTTGAGACTGGAAGTAGGATACTCTCACCTTAGGTGGGGAAGAATTAAAAATGTACTATCGTGGAAACCAGGAGACCCTATACTGAGAGAGAAGGGCTTTGTACAGGACATGGCCTCAACAATTAAGATGAAAACATTACAAAGGATGGAGCAGGCGTTTGGAACACAAAACGCAGCCTCAGCATACTCACCAAGCTCACAATTACCAGCAAATGAAGCACACTATATCTATTACATTAAGACATTGCAAAGCTTGGAGGAGACTGAACAAGAAATGTTACAGTTACAAGTGTCTAGAGACAGAATGCAAACGTTATCAGAGTTTTCAGTAAGTCCAAAATTTTATATTTTTTCATAGGTGATTGGACCATACCACAAGCCAGAAAATTCACTGCCATGGAAGTGCATAGGACTCTCCTGTAATTCAGTAGTGTGGAAGGTAAATTAACCATACAAGTTAAATTAAAAACTTTAGATGTATAATACGGTCGAGTGCACACCTATAGTGTACAAATTCAGAACATTAAACGACATTACACCAGAAGAAGCAAAAAAATTAGGGCATTTGTACAACTCTGTTCTGGATAAATTAAAAGAATTGAAGTTGAAAGTGCCAAAGAAGGTTAGCAAAAGAAAATAAAAATATATTTTAGAGTCAAATTCTATTCTCAAATTCAGTGAAAGTCCATAAAAACTGCGTGGTTGAGCAAATTCAGTTCATTAAACGTTAGACACAATAACTTTCAAACAACTGTAATATTTGTTTAGATTCTCCATTCTCACTCCTGCTTGAAAAGTCCTCTCAGTTCAATTCATCTGAGAGATTGAGGCAAACACAAGTGGTAATAAGAGAAGTGATAAGGATGGTCAATTACATGAAGGACTTGAAATTCATTCTTCCACTAAAGTCAAGTAGAATTTACTTCAATAATGGAGGAGTTATACTATCAGGAGGAGTCCCACTAGTTTGTTTCGTGAAAACTCAATAATGTTATAGTCGCTTCTCGGAACCTGGGGAGTTTCACTCCTTAAAAAACACTCTGTACAAACTATCGCAACTCTTCTATGGGGGAAGAACATTGAATGGTATTTTCATTTTAATGGATCTCTGTTTTAGGTACCTACCACCAGAGTCTGAAGGAGATCCATCCTACACACAAGACCCTTTAATGGTCTCGAAAGCACACACTTGGATGATAGGTAAATTGTTATATGAGTCAATTTGCTTGTCAACAACGAACAAAAATGAACTGGACTACTCTAAAATTGAACTCTGTGAACACGAAGATACAAAAGAATTTATGAAGATATGTCTGGAGCAGAACCCAGATAATAGACCAACAATAGAAGCATTAATGGCATTGCCATATCTCAAAAAGGTCAAATTGAATTATGGTATCTACACATTTGTGATCTAAATTAAATTCAGGAACTTTCGTTCCTATGGATGTACCCAAGGTCAGATGTGCAGTGGAATTCCTGGGAGATATAGAGACGATTGTGCTGAATAAAATGAGAAAAACTGAAAAGGGAGTAGCAGATTACGAACAATACGACGAAGGCGAGATCAAGTTCGTAGAAAGTAACGGTTAGTGATCAAGGAGAATCATTTAAATTTAGATGAGAATCTCGTCCTGCTTAACAATAATGATAAATACTTTTACCACAAGAAACTTTTAAATCTTTAAAAATAATTTTAAAAAATAAAATAAATGAATGTGTAGACTACTTATGTATGTTGTGCCGCTTCACATTTTCATTCATCATGTGTTTAAATGTAAAAGTAAAACTTTAACCTAAAATGTAGTATATCAAATTACAAAAATGATAAACTCAATAAATCTATCAAAATTAAAATAAGAATGCCCAAATGGTCATATTCAACAACAACACCGTCCTCAGATGGATGGAAGAGTCAAAAATTACATCAGTGGCCTGGTGTCATGGAAGAATTTTTCTAGGGAATAATTTAGGACAGATTTTTTCATTTAAATCTCCTTCCATAAGTGTAAGTCAACACCATTCATGATCAAATACACATATACTCATCAAAGTCATTATTCTACAGACTATAGTAAACACAAATGAAAAAAACAAGATTAAAGTTTCAAAAAACCCAATTGTTAACATAAGCTCATTGGAACCCAGGGAAGAATTATTAGCACAGGATTCTGAAGGGGATTTGTTCATCGTGAATATATTTCTGAAAACTAAGCCGATAATTTTGTGCAAAAAAGTCTCATGTTTTACAAGACAGGCAATAGAAGGATGTGAAGAAGTAAGAAGCTCAGACAAAATCTTACCGATAACATATATGGCGAATATATGTGTAGGATTAAAACAGAAAATACAAATATACTCAGCAATTGGAGAAAATGTATTGCATCAGAGAGACATTTCTATATCGGATATACCACTGACAATCTGCTGGTTAAATGATACAATAGTTATTGGATCATCCACATCCTACTCGATGACTAATGCGGAAGGAACGGTTTACACAGAACTTTGTAGGAACGACCTTTCAACTGATAGAAGAATGCAAAAACCAAGTCCAGCAAAGAACATAATAACGTGTACATGTATAGATAACGATGTAATGATAGTGTGCGATAACATAGGAGTGTTCTATAACGTAGAAACGATGAACCTGTCAAACAAGAACACAATTCAGTGGAGTGGAACCCTGGAATCTCTGGGCTCATGCCCTCCCTTCATAGTTGGCCTAACCTCGAAAAAGAAGCTGGAAATACATGGAATTAGAGACCAATTGTTATACAAGACACTGGACCTCAGAACCTCAGCAATAACCTACTTCATGCCAGACAAGTGCAATTTTTTGTGCGCAACATCAACGATTGTTACAGCAGTTCAACCCTCAAGTTATTACGAAAACATCTCAAATTTCCTGGAAAACGATAAAATCAAAGAAGCACTCCAACTTGTAAACCTCTACTTCTCACAAAATGATCAGAGAAAAAAATCGGAAATAGCAATATGCCATACAATAGCAGGCTGGATATATTTCTCAAAACTAAACTTCCCAGTAGCATTTCTACATTTTTCATACGGGAATGCCGATATAGTATATTTGTTGTCATTTTGGAGCCAGTACTACCCACTAGAAGTTCCAGAAACTTACCAGTTCAATAAGGAAATACCACAATTCCTCCATCATCTAATACCGAAAACATTAGTAATTAACAAATTTGTCGAAAACAGAATAAATGATCCAGAGTTCAACAAGTATAACCAGATCGAGAATACAAAGAAGGAATTGATGGAACTGGCCAATAGTTCGTTTGCACTTTTTTTATTCCGGAATTCGGAATTAAAAGAAGGTGAGAAGGAAGGAGAAATGGCTGAATTTTACAAGAAGGTTCAAACAGCAGTAGAAACAGTAACATTTCTACTCTTTTCAGAGTCTGACGATTTGAGATATAACCATATACTGAGAAAAGATAAAAACAGTTCGTTTGTGGATGTAGATGCAACTAAAAATCATTTGATTGACATGGATAAAAGTGATTTATATGCTAAATTGCTTATAAGAGATGGGCGTCTTATAGAAGCTATGGGAGTACTTTCTGATCTTGTAACATCAAGAAATGTACACTCACACCATAACTTGGAAGGAGGTTCTGACACACCATGCATAGAGCTAGCTTCATGCATTAACTTGGTTCTAGATTCAGTAGGAAAGAATAAAAATTCAGGTATTACATAATGAAATTTAAAAGAAGTTTTAGAACTCTCACCTAATTTTACACCAGAAGAAACAAAGGAGATTCTTTACACATACCTCCCGCTTCTTTTTGAAAGCTCACCGTCATCAGGTACTTGATTAGGTAATAACTGGTTTTAGCCTTGAATGTACTCACAAAGAACCACACCACATTGCCTCTGAATTCTGATGAAATTCTATCAATGATAAATGAACACTGTAAAAAGGTATAATTACATAAATATATAATTAATGCAGAGCTCACACGGACACACGGATATGCCTCAATTGCAAATAAAATATCTAGAGGACCTGGTATTGAAAAATAAATCGGGAGGAGTTCATGAAAACACTCTTCTGGTCAAGTATTATATACAATCTCGTAAGTTTAACAAGATTAACTCTTCGTTAGTTTCCTCAACACAGGGGAATTTTAATGTTGACAATAAGCAAGGGTTCGAGAGCCAGAATGATAGAAAGCAGGCGTTGTTTCAGCTTTTAGAGGGAAACTATACTTTCGATTTACCTAAAATAGAAAACTTGATCTGTAGTCTGGACATGCCAGAGGCAAGAGTAATACTGTATTCGAAACTTGGAAAACATTATCAAGCCCTTGAAACCATATATACCAAGTGGGTTACAAACCAAGTTAAATTATGTGAGGCATACTGCCTCTGTTTTGGAGATATAACTAAATTTGATCAGCTGAACAAAGATAACCCATACAAGAGACTTTTTACATACTACGATTATTGGACTGAGAAGGCGGAGGAGTGGCCGCTGGCAGACACAAACCTATACATCATTAACCAGGAATCTGAGACTTCCATAGACAATTTGATCATGGATCTCTTAAAAATTATAGTTTCTCACACTGGTACCGAAAACAAAACAACGATAACGAAACATTTGATATCTAAATACATACACTTCTGCGGTTATAATTCTTCACTTAACGGAACAAGCTTGCTGGAGGTTATACCAGGAGATTGGAATTTCAATGAATTTGCAAATCTATTTAACCATTTGCAACTGAGAATGTTACATAGTCAGAGAACTAAGTCAGTAAAAAAAGGACTAGCAAGATCTTTACACTCAAAAACTTCATTGTCTCTCTACAAGCTGACATCATTGCAGCCAGTGAGGATAGATACGAATACACTATGTATGGTATGTTCAGAGCCAATTAAAATAGGAACTAGCATCGCAATAAAGATACCCCCCCAAAAGGATACCTCAGAATCTAATAATTCAATCAGACAACCCTTAGTTGTACACGAATATTGTATAAGGAAGGGCCTTATGAGCTGAAAACGAGTTCATCTAAGTAAATTAATGTAACAAAAAATTTTAAGCTAATTATATCATAAATTGGTGGAAAATCTTAAAATTTTATAAGGGAAGAGTAGATTTCCCCAACCTAAATCAAGATTCCCGTGCAAATGTACAATTTGGTGATCTAATAAATTAATTTTTTCAGAATGTAAAATGTATGATATTAATCATCAATATTTTAGCATTGATCTTAAATCTTTTATTATATTTTATGCAAAAGTTATATTTTGATATCCCCATTCAATAATTGATTTTTTTGACTCTTTTTACTTACACATTTCTGTTTTAACGTTTTATTTATCTATGTGAGATATATAGATCTCATTTTCTTGATTAATTTACCTTTAATATTTTGAGTCCTTCGTCGCTAACGCTGATGGAAGACGTGAAAGTAAATGACCAGGTTATGGTCTACGGCTTTAGAGGTGTTGTAAAATATATTGGCAAAAAGGAATATATTAAAAAGCCAACTGGAAATGTAGTAAATCAACTCGTCGGTGTTGAGCTTGTCAAAAAACTGCCTCAGTGCACTAATGGAAATCTTAATGGAACTAACGTGTTCGATACCAAGGCTGAAACAGCCTTGTTTATCCCCTTAGAAACATTAAAACCCTATGATGGTTAGTGATTTTAAACATTTTAAAAATAAATATTTGTTACACATTTCATTTTTAGAAAAGGAAGCAGCCTCAACGAGAATACAAGCGACCGTGAGAATGTTTCTAGCAAGATCCAACTATATTAAGACCATGTCGTTCCATTTTTGGAACCATATGGAAAGCCTACAGGAGTTTAGAACACTTGAATCTAAAAAGTAAATAAGAAATAACATTATTTTAATTTAGGAATGTATTACTGCCTATTATCGAACGTTTGAAATATCATTATTCAAAAAAGGATTCTTATTTGATCAAATCAGGAATTCTAAGAAGAAGGTTTTCTGACCAGACCTTCGAATTTGAAAGGAAAGATTATCCGCCTTCAGATTATAACGGACCGAAACTGGGTAAGGTCGTAACCCTCAAATTTGCCCATGAACTATTGGACATGTACAAATCTGGAGCTAACGTAAGTTAATTTTCGAAATTAATTCTTTAGATCCAACTTCCAATAGACTACGCGCAAAAGATTATGCTTGATATGTTAATGTGGTATCAGAATAATGATGAAGGGGTTATCAACCATATTTCCATCCCTACACACGACAACAGTAACGTTATCATAGTAGGAGACCTTCACGGTCAGCTTAATGACTTGTTGTGGATATTTTATAAGTTTGGCCCTCCGTCTAAAAGAAATGTGTACTTATTTAACGGAGATATTGCCGATAGGGGCACCTTTGCATCCAACATTTTTCTGTTGTTGTTTGCATTCAAATTGGCCGAACCCACTTCTGTTATAATTAACAGAGGTAATCATGAGTCTGACGATATGAATGAAACGTACGGATTTACTGGTGAGGTTAAATCAAAATACGACGGTCACATTTACAATTTATTCCAAAAACTTTTTTGGGAGCTACCACTAGTTATTATCATAGAGAAAAGAATTATAGTCGTTCATGGAGGACTTTTCAGAGAGCATAACGTAACTTTGAATGAAATAAGCCGTGTCAATCGTAAGAGGACTTGTCCAGCAAGTCCAGATAAACGGGAAGATAGCTTAATGTTTGATTTGCTATGGTCAGACCCGCAACGTGGAAAAGGAATTGCTTCAAGTAGTAGAGGTGCGGGTTGTATAAGATTTGGGCCTGACATCACAGAAAAATTCCTAGAAATGAATAATTTGGAAATTTGTATTAGATCACACCAGGTTCCAGACACACTCAGGGGAATAGATATTCTACACAGCGGGAAATGTATTACTTTGTTCTCAGCCTCTAACTATTGTCAAACTACCCACAACACTGGAGCTATTGTAAGTTTTACAAATCTTATGTTTTTTAGTTGATTTTCACACAAGGTTTAAAGTTTGAAGCGCACGAATATATATCACCCTCACTAGAATCTATTCACTCCCTGGAAAATAGCACAAACAAAGTAACTCAAAAGCTTCTTGAGTCCACCGTTTTTGGAAGGATGGAACTTGAGGTAATTCTAATTTTCCATATTATGTTTATTAGGAGAAAAACAAAAAGAGGAAACCAATTTATGAAAATTGTACCCAGGATGTGATGATGAAAATCTGTGAACTTATTTGCGAACACAAGCAGAAACTATGGCTTAACTGCTACAAACACGACAAGAATAAAAATGGAACTATTTCACCTGAGGCCTGGAGGTAATTTCTAATCTTAAAAAAATTTTCAGGAATGCTCTCGACGATTTGGCCAAAACTACCATACCTTCACTCTTCAGCATCAAACAGCTTAAAGCTGTTTGCGAAAATACTGGCCTCGTCCACTACAACGAAGTGTTAAAAAACATTATCATAGGTTTCGATCCAGTTAGACACGGCCATCAACATCTAAGAAGAGAGTTCATTTCACATGTATTTTTAATTCACACACTACCAGATAATTTATCACTACTTTAACTATTTTTAAATTTTTTTATAGATCTTTGACACAATGGTTAAATCTGATTTAAACCTAAGGGAGTTATTGATGATTTTTGATAGAAACTTGGACGGCTCAGTGTCATATTCTGAGCTTGATGATGCCATCAGAAAATTAAGCATTGGATTGTCATATCCGCAAATCAAGATTTTAATCAGAACTATTTTCTCGAGTTGCCTCGACGGCACCAGTCAGGGAAAGGCTGACATTGTAGAATTTTTAAGTAAGCTAAAGGTAATATACTCCGCTTCAATCAAGTATCATCCAACTGAAGAATGGATGGAAAAGGCTCTTCCATCAATTGGTCGTCTAATTTTATCAAATAGGGTTGAATCTGCTCTTAAGTACTGCAACCCAAATAATAACATTGAAAATTTGGAGAAGGAAAGACTCGAGATTAATAGGAGAAGATCCTCTGCAATAAGGGCATTTGCACTATTCCAAAAGTTCCAAGAATACGATAAAGCTGGAGAAGGCCTGCTTTCCTATGATGATTTCGTCAAAGCTTTAAAGACTCTAGATCTCTCCAAAGCAGAAGAAGAAATAGGTGTAAAACTCACTGATCACCATTTGACTGAGTTAGCAAGGATGATCGACTTTACAAACTCCCAGAAAATCAATTATCTTGAATTCCTACAGGCATTTTATGTAGTTGACGAGAGCAAATACTCAGTAGTTGACGAGGTACAAAGTTATTTATATTTTTTATACAACACAATGTTGTTTTATTACCTAGATAACTAGGGGAAAATATTATGTAGATGTGGCATCATATATGCGCTACTATGTACAATCATAAAAACAGCCTTAAAAGGGCGTTTAGCTACTACGATAAGGAGCACGTAGGGAAGGTTTACGTTAATGAATTCAAAGAAGTTCTTTACGTATTGAACGAGATTATAGGAGGACAAGAGTAGGTTTATTCTTATAACATGATTTTTAGAGCACCTCTAACCATGGAACAAACGGAAGTTTTGGTTGAATGCATAGATACCAACGAGGAGGGAATGATTCTATACGATGAGTTTTTGGAATCTTTCAAACCAATGTACACATTAAACGATTAACTTTCCACCATAATTTACCACTACATTTATGAAAATACCTGTTTATTTATTATGTAAAATGGCTCAGCGTTCCGAAAAAAAACGTGCAGATCGAGAAAAAAAAGTTGGAAGATATTACACACTAGTTTTTTTGTTTTCAGTTGTAAGTTTTCACCACTAACACCTATTCAACTCTTTTATTCCAAATTAAAGTTTATACTCTAATAAACCTTTTATTATTTAATTTAATACTTTTAAAATTCAGATTCTTTGGGCTCTTAAGTTTGCCAGAGACCTCTATCACAAAAAACTCCCTTACACAAAGCTTGGGTATTTCTGGCGCGTTTCTCTCATACTTTTGGGATATTCGTTTAGTTTGTATAGTATTTTCAGCAACTTGAAGCTTGGACTCGAGTTCAGCCTGTCTAACGACCTTTTCATAGTAACAACCGCCGCCACTCTTCTGTCTGTTTTCTTTGACTTTGCATATAAGCTGTTCCTGACTGTCCCCCTTTATGGTATATATAAAGGGTCAGTATCTTTCTACAAGTGGGCAACAACTCCGTCTCCTCAAGTTCCCCAAACTCCTCAGAATCAGGAACCTAAAAAGAGAATAAAGTACAGGACAGTAAGAGGGTAAAATGTCAGAAGATAATTTGGAAAATTCTAGAGGATCACCAAAAGATTCCAAAGAGATGGATTTTAGTGAAAATGATAATTTACTTGAATCCGAATCTCTACTGACATCCACTGAAAATCAGGTCAGTAATTCTGATCTGGATACAAGTGGTTCGTCCAACACACAAAGTGTCTACGATACTAGGGAAAAGGGCAACGAGTTGTTTTCGAAAGGCGACATTGATGGCGCCATTGAAAAGTGGTCAAACTCCATAAACTCACTATCGTACATCTTAAACAAGTCTAAGAGTGAGACCAATTCAGTTACGGAGGAGTCACTGAACGAGTACACCAAAATGTACGTGGCACTCTGTTCTAACCTGTCGTTGGCGTTTCTGAAAAAGGAGGATTTTGCCATGTGCAAACAGTACTGTCACTATGTTTTAATGTACGATGAGAAGAACCTCAAGGCTCACTTGAGGATTGTTCAAGCTGATATAAAACTAAAGAACTTTGACAACGCCTTGTCGAATTGCGAGAAGGGTTTGAGTTTGAACCCTGAAGATAAGGAGTTGAAGGGTCTAAAAACCGTCATCAACGATCTCTTGAAGAAGCAAAAAAAGGTTGACGCGCTTTTCGCCAGGAAAGTTTTCAAGAAAATCGAACCCGACCCTCGCACCGAGCCTGACCCGTTTGAGGAACTAAAGAAGTCCAAGTTTTATCGTTTCAATCACATGATTTTGATGATGTACTACAGGCTCTACCTGATTACCAAATTTGGCTGGGACTGTTTCAAGAAAGCTGTTTTACTTTCTTTCTCCTATTATTCTAAGCTCAGTTCTAGTCTCAGACGGTTCTTCGACAAATACAAGGAGGACTAGTTTCTTATTTTAATTTACTCTAAGTTTACTTAATCGATTAATATGTTACTTTACTAATTATACATACATATACATATACAGGTGCATTTTAATGAAATTAAAGCACTTCTTCGCCCACTTCTTGGTGCTGGGTGCGGAAGATTGGCATGAAGTGTTCTCTGATTAAACACAGTCGCGACGTGTCGGTATCGATTAGGACCTAAAGATTCTGAAAACGAGTTAAATACCCTTGGGAAAATCGAGCCCAGATCAGTTAAAAATGTGTCTGATACTTTGGGTCCCATCTTGTGTACAAAGTTTCTGACCTAAAAATCAAGTTAAGTTTTGGTTGCTCACTAGAATCTGGAGTTCTGTTCTCATGGTTATCAGTTCTCTTTCAGTTTCTCTCCAAATGTTAATTCTAAAAGTGATGTTTTGTTAAAATCCTACCTTCCCATGATTATTAAGGGCACGACATGTAGTTGTCTTAACAGTCTTGGGATTTTGCGGGCATACTTTAGGTTAACTAAAAGATTATTAGAATAAATTAATGGTGTTTTAGGTTCATTAAGTTTACTAGGTTTATCAAGTCAATTAGGTTTATTAGAAAATAACATATATATTTCTTACCATAATATAGCATTGGGAGAAATCCAACGCAACAGAATATTGAATATATTGTACGCTTGAAATCTCTATGGAACCATTATTCCTAATTAACTAACCGGTAGAAATAAAGTCCTATAAAAAGTCCCAACGAGAAATTGAGGAGTGGGACTACTACTATCAGAACTAGACACTTGTAGCTGACAAACACGTCGGTTCCGACAAGTTTTACTGAACTGTTTTTGAGTGCCTTGACTCTGTGTCTTTCCGCCAAGTAGTTCGAGAGGAGATAAAGTGGAACCCAGAGTGGTGCAAATGACAAGCCTATTATACTGTAGCAAATTAAACGTATGGTGTCCTCCAGGAAGGACAGGAATGCTGAATACATCGACTGCTTAAGCAGCCAGATTTCATCATCATGTAGGTATCCGTTATCTAATCTTTTTTTATACACTGATAGTTTATCAACTAGTTCTAAAGTCTCTGGGCTATCTCCATATTTCCAGAATATTTTAGATATGAACTTTCTCAGGTCGAAGGCTATATTTACTGGCACTTTTGACCTTTCTGGCGGGTACAGGCTCTGAAAACACTTTATTTTGATCTAAAACTTACTGCACACAAATCTATCCACTTCTTAATTTTGATATCTGGTGCTGTTATCATACAATTATTAATTTCCTAAAATTTCTTTATACTTGTTTAGTTACCTGTTCTATTTTACCCAGCAGTTTTGTTACCACTGAGCGCCTATCTCTTTCAAATTCGGCGCATTCTTCTCTGGTGATCTAAAATTCTTTTACGTACTCAGCACTTACGCTAATAACGTTCCCGTAGTATATCGTTGCATCAGACTGGTCCTTCTTTACATTATTGTACACCAACCCAACTGGCAGGATAACCACATCTTCTGCTCCATCCAGGATTGAAAAGAACGCCATTAGAGCTATTAATTATCTCTAAATATTTGTGCACTTACCAACACCGGGCTTCAGGGGAAGCAAATTAGTTCTATCATGTGAACCACCCTACACAATAATTATTCCGAGAATACAACTCGCTTATACCTCTGGGAATATAACTATTGCGTTTCCATGTTTTAATGACGCAGAAACCTGCTCGTAGGTTTCAGACTGATCCATTTTAGGAATCACCTGAAAACAAATAGTTTAATTTGACTTACGGAGAATTGAACTCCATTTTTATCAGGGCACTCCAACTGTAGCGGTGTTTCTAACTTCAATTGCGTGTCGCTTATGATCTCTGTAATTACGATTTTTTCCAGGTCAAATTGCAATTTATCTCCTAAATTGAGATCTAGTGTGAATTTTGTATCTCTTCCGTGAATCAAATTCGTTCCCTTCTTCCAGTGTATCTTTCCCACTCCTGTATACTTGAAATCATCCGGTCTGTACACTGAGATGCAGCCGGCTAGTGAGCACAAAGTTCCTATCAACTTCCTTTTCAAAGTCTAAGCTCCATTAGATCTGTTTAAACATACTTTAGTGGCCACTAAAAAGCACATTTGGCGTGGTATTGCATATATTAAGAGCGCTGCGTCCACAAATTGGTTGTTGTGGTTACTGACTACGATAAGTGGCCCGTACAGGGGTAGCCTTTCTTCGTGAATGATTGTGATATTGGTGAAAATCGAGGAAATCACTACTCTGAACGCATTTTAGCTCTATCTAACACTTATAATTATATATTTTGGTAAATTTAACTCCTAGTTACCTGCAGAGCCATTTTATAAAGAGGTAACAGTTAAATGCCCTCAGTTCATAGGGGCTGATATTCATATTGACTTTGTGTACAGAATATAAGCACAAGTCAACCTATGTGTTTTAAAATTTTAAATTTAATTTCATAGTTTCTTATTATTATGTATTCAGGTTCAAATGATATGATGATGTTCGAGGATGATTTTATTGATTGAAAAGGAAGAATCTAGGGGCTATATTAAGCCAAACATTCAAACTTACTAACATCCAATTAGTTTTTAATAAATAAAATGTAATCAATGAATAAAAACGAATTCTGCAGAAGATAACCCTAATAATATTAAAAAAACATTCTATTTCTAAAGATAAAACAAAAAAACATTAAAAGAAAATTATTAAATATGAGAGTATACTGAAATGTGTCAAAAGATTTTCTAAAATCTATCTAATAAACAGATATTTATTTCTTTTGTTTCAATTGATTCTGGTTATGGGATTAGTGGTGTAAACTCTTTGATACTAGAAAATCATACAAACCAATTAAATATATTTTTAAAATTATTATTTAAATTCATCTTTTTACACACAATGTATTGTATCATTCGTAGAATACACTTTGGCTATTTTCCTGGGTTACGATTCCAATCAAGTTCATTCTTGAATTCCTCCTCATATCGCAACAAAAACCTACACACTTATCCTGGAATCCGGTACGACAAGATACCAAATTTCCATAAAGAGGATTCTTCGGATGATAATGATTTGAACGACGTCAGTAGACTCTCGATTAAAACTCTTCCCTTTCCTCCCTCTGTTAAAGACAAGCTTTTTACATTAATTAAATCCATATCTAAGAAAAAGGATATTGACAATATCGGATCCTACATTTCGAAAAAGATGGCTTCCAGAACATGTGTAGAACTTCCGAAGATTTTACCCTCAGGTTTTACCTTTCTACTTACGAGTCAATTCATACTTTGATTTAACTTCTTTTAGTTTTGTTGGACTCTAACACACCTGAAAATAAGTATTTGAACCAGGCGAAGGATTTATCCAATGATTCCAAGTTCCCACATCTCTATAACCTACTAAACAAGGGCGCCGTCGGACCAAACGAGCAGGCTCAAATCAACCTAAGTGAAGCAGAAGACTCAAGGCACAAGGTATTTAATATGTAAATGAATGCCTTTTAGAAAAGTAATATAAACTACTCTCCACAAGTATCTGTGGCGTATACCGCCCATACTTATTTTGGCCATTATGCAGTTTTCCTAAGAATATTTCACGAGGTAACACTAAGATCAACAATTATTTATATTAGATAAACAAGAGGGTTGAAAATCTAAAACTGTCGAAGATCATGTTTTACAACCCTGGTCACGGAGCTTCGTTGGTGTATGTTTCACTTTTTCAAAATTTTAGTTCAGCAAATACCATTTGGGACCTGAAATCCTCTGATATACTGGTAGTTGAGCCGTCACAAAATCTTTTGAAGATTTGCCAACATCTTATATCAGGTACTCATTTCTTTATATAAAATTCTTAGATCTTATTAACCCAAGGTTCCAAAATGATATCTACGAAATAACAGAACACTTTGATTTAATTGTGCTTCCATATGTGCTCTCGAACACACTAGGACATAAGGTAATTTACTTCCAAAATAATCTTCGATAGTCAAGGACTCTTTTGGTAAAAAATTTGTGGAACAGATTGAATGTTGGAGGAATTTTGGTAATTTAATTAACTTTACTTTGGGTTTAGGTGGTTGCTGAACCTGGGACTCCAACTGGGTTTAGGATGATTCATTCCTTGAGAGAGTTATTCATATCACAGCTACAGGATAAATCTTTTCATTTCATAGCTCCAGTTAGTTAAAACATTTATAACTGATTAGTGTCCTCACGAGGGGATTTGTCCATTGGCGCTGACCGGGAAGGACTGGTGTCACTTCTCCCAGAGAATTTACAGAATACCTCACTACATTTATAAAAAGGTTAGAAACGAAACGTCTAACAACTTAAATTTAAACTAGGGTTCAATTTCGAAGTCTATAGATGACGAAAAGTTTTCATACTTAGTTGTTGGGAAATATACCGGGCCAAGGTTTCTAGACTATTCAACTAGTGCATGTTATAAAACATTTAGGTCCAAATATCCAAAGGAGTCTTTATCAATTTCGCCTGCCGAAAGATCATACTTCTGGCCCCGAATCGTAATGGTATTCAGTTACTTCTCATAAATAATATAACTTCAGCACCCACTCAAGGTTGGAAGGAGGGTACTTATCGATGTTTGTAGCAGTCCAAATCACTTCAAAAGACTTGTTAGTCACCCCTTTCATTATTTCATTTACTCTCCACTAATCTATATAGATACTATAAAATCTTAAACGTAGTTTGATAACTGTTCAGATTGTTCCAAAGAATACTCCAGAATCTAGCGGATACCGGTAATTTCTTATTTTATTAATTTTGTCTGTATAGATACGCAAGAGACGCTCTTTGGGGTGATTTATGGCGTTTTGATCAGAGGGTAGAGAAACCTGTGGCCAGGGGTTACACACCACCCAAGGTGGTGGATTATTTGCTTAACGAGTCTGCTAGGGAGCAGAAGGTTAGAACCCTAGAATTTTATCTTTAGTAGATTAGGACTCAGATTGATAAGACTGAAAGCTCAATAAAGGATAAAATCGAACAGGATATGATTCGAAACTACTCGGCATAAATTAACTAATTTTGTTACTAAGAATCCATCTACATTAACTGGGTACTAAAACATGTTAAAGAGTTTCTAAGAGTTCCAAAACACGAGATGCGGATTTTTCTAAAAAAAATTGTTAAAAAATTGACGTACCTGCGTTCACGCCCTTTTCAAAAGCCAACACCTTCCCTTCCTTGGAAAGGACCAAGTGGGACCTGTGCACGAATAAACCGAGTTTTCTGCAATCAAGGTGGTCAACTACCTTCATTTCCTTATCCACCAGTGTTGTAAAACTAAGGTTATGCTTCTCGGTCCACTTCCACTAAGTGAAAATTACTAATATTTATCTAAGAATACTTAGATATAATATTGAGTTTACTAACGGCTGGAGTTCTTTCTGAGCTGGTTAGTCCGTACACTTCGTAGCCTTTATCTTTGAAAGCCTTGTAGTTGCTTGTAAAGTTACAGGCCTGTTTTGTGCAGCCTGGAGTTCCGGCTGACGGGAACAGGAACAGGACCAGGCCTTTGTAGCCTGGAGGTAGTTCTCCCAGAAGTTTCTTGAGCGAAGTTTTTTCGCTCTTATGTGTGGTTAGAGTTTCACTTAACGCTTCAGCAGACAAAGTTGTACCGACTAAACTAAGTTGGTTTCAAAGACACTTACCCAGGGGACTCTCTGACACCATGCTCTTTATTGGACTAAGAAAAGAGAAACTTCTGTATAAAAAATTCATACAATAGCAGTTATGGACCTTTTTATTCAAGTACAAACTTATTATCAGTAAAAGAATCCCCAAATCCATGCAACAAATTATTCGGAGTTGGACTTCAGTTTACCTAAGACTTGCTCCCTTCACTATGGGCTATTATAACCAATTAATTAACTTGTTTAATATTTTTGTATATTATGAATCATTCTGTCTAATTAGATAAGGGGTAAATACATACACATTATGTGGTCGTGATTAGCTAATGAGCTTGGTTTCAAGATAGCAATATTAGAAAAATAAAAAATTTATATTAAAAACTATAATTTTATATTAAAATCTAAAAGATTTAAAATACTTTAAAACATCGTTTTTTAAAATATAAAACTAGTTGGCTATGTCGCTTTCAAAAGCGCCTAAATGATCTGCGTTTATAGTTGCGATTGCAAAAAGATTGGAGTTATCGTACTTTATACCCTGAAGCCTCATTCTTACCTCAGACTGAGGTTTTATGCTTATGGTCCCGTCGGAATAGCAAGGGTATGCTGAATCACTATCATATACAAAGTTAGGGTGTATGGAATTTCTGGACACAAACGCCTTCAACGGTCCTGCCTGGGCGAAAAATCCAAGCTTATTCACATCCGTCACTATAGCATCCAACACCTATATAACTTTTATTAGCTTAAATTATATATAAACAAGTATAAAATTAGTATAATATAATAAACATCCAATTATATATAAAAGTTTTCTAAGTAAGAAATTTATTTTTATTACCTCGTCTTTAAATGGCTTAAAAACAATGGCTTGGTATTTGACGTTAACTACAATCATGGCAGTTCCATCCTGAACTCGTCCCATATCATTTTGAACTATACGAATAACACAGACCACATAACCATATTTATTAGTACAATGACCTTCCACCTGGTCCCTAAGCATTTCCTCTATGTTTTGTTGGTAATTTGGACCAAGTTGGCAAGGCTTTAGATTAATCAATTTCCATTGCTCTACAACAAAATACATATTAACAAATCAAAAAAAATTAATAATTTTTAAAACAATGGAAGTATAACTCATATAAACGATGAAGTTAGATAAACATAGTATTGGTTAGGTTGTTTTGACAAATTAAGTTTTAAAAAGAATAGATTAAAATACAAACTAATCTACAACAATATTATAATTATACTAAAAAAATTAATAACAGTAATAAAATAAAATAAAGAATAATCTCTGACCCTATATAGTAATTGGATACCATCAAATCATTAATTATGAACCTTAGTTCAGGAAAATTAAAAGTATTAATCAGGAAGTTTTTTACACCTAGCAGAAAGAAACATATATTACCAACTCCAAAGTATCCTAAGAAGGTTTGGCACTTATCACCTTCCATAACTAAAAATTATGATCTGAGTACTGTGGATTCCAAAATTATTTCAAAGTATCACGCTATTAACAATGTATAGATATTTATATATACCTATTTATATTAATTTAACTCAAAGTATTAATAATTTCATAGGTATATTAGAGATAAACGGCGATATTAGCCCATTTATATTTATTATTTTAAATTTAGTAACTGTTCCAAACTATTTTAAATATTATAATATGTTTCTTCGTATTTAACTACTTTATCTACACTATCCAGTTTATCCACTATATATTGTGAAATTCCTCCTGGGTTTACACACTCTCCGACTGCCTCAATTTCTACTTTTTTGTGAAGGTTATTCTCGACTTCTTCCCTTAACTCTGTGTTTAAAATTACTCTAGGGTCCGATCTTAGCCTCTTTAAAACAGACAACTCATTTGGAGATAAGCTTAACAAGTTCTTCACGTCATACCTCAATACATCATCACTCCTGATACCAAGCCACCTATACCTTGATACCGTTCGAAATGGGTTGTTTATATTATGATCTTGATTGGTGTTTGAATCACAATAATTTACTTCATTAACCAGTTTTGAGGAGTAGATATAAGAAAGTAATATTAATATTCCATGTGGATCATAGTCTCCGAGGTAACAAATCTAATTATCCATTCGCTGTATATATAATGACAAACCTCAGATTTACTATTGTCTGATATCTTATTCACAAGTAACCTGGTGTTGTTGCTGGGGAATCCGTTCCCCGTAATCATCACTAGAGGTATCGTCTAAACAACTTGAAGAAATTCTAGCATACTTCCCAAATTCTTTGAGAACACAGTTGAACAAATATCGAGTACTTCTCAACTATGAGGATGTAATTGCCGTAAACCTCAGAATCGAGTTCTAGCATATTCGAAGATATGCAAAGTCCATAGGCTATATCAATAATACAATCCTTAATACACGAATTATATATAGTTTTAACTAAAAAATTAGTCTAACGTCTGTTTGAAATATCTATTTCTTCATCAAAAAGAGTAAACTTTATTAGTCCTGCTATACTCCCTACAACATACACATCATAATTTATAAAGTTTTTATTATGTATAGTAACATTAGTAGTACCTCTATCTGTGATATTAACTCCAAAATTACTTAAAGAAAGGCCAGTAATATCAGAAATGTACTAAACAATCATTTCAATTTTCCTTTTAAACCTTAAGATAATACTTTATCTCAGACTGGGTTTTGATGAAATTTCCTAGGTTATAAAACAATTCCCTCTGCGTACAGGTCCTATTCTGTCTTGGCATATTTTTCATAACAAACGACCTTTTTATTCATTTTGTATATGTATTTCATGACTACAAGTACTAAAAAATTTAATTTCACTGAATCAAAAACCTCTCGCAAACCATGTTATTACATTTCTAAAGTTTCTAACACACAGGAACCAGGTCTCGGAGTCGGTTGAATTTGTTTCTGGTACCAGGCACTTGATGAAATAAAGTACAAAATTTTCTATATCTAAAATCTCATCTCACGGTCACTTACTAAGTAAAATACTCATGTTTTTAAATTATTATTAATATTATCATGTAAATTGTTGAAGTTAAAAATTAATTCTTACAGGGGAAAATTTGGAAGAAAATACAAAAAACTCCGAGAAAAAAATCATTAAAAAATGATTAAAAATTATTAAATCAGTATAGGCTGGTTTGTCTCATTATATTGACAAAATCCTCCTTGGAAACTAAAGGTTATATTTCTAAATAAAACGAACTGGCTCCGTCTCGGTCATTATCAAACTCCTCAATCATTGCCCTCAAATCATCGTCGCTTAAATTATGGCCCTGTATTTAAAATAAGCTAATTTTATGCACTTACAAGTTCCATTGAAACTCTTTTCAGGTCCTTGAAAACTATGTTACCTAAATTCAATTAATACTGAATTTATCCAGTAAAATTTTTATTAAAGTGTTTTTAATTATACCTTTGTTATCTTCATCGAACAACTCGAAGGCTCTGTTAATTTCGTCCATTGGATCGCGTTCAGCAAACTTCTTAACCACTAAATGTAAATATTATAAATAACTGAGGAAAACGAACTTATTTCCTTAAAATTTTCAAAATCAATATATCCAGTGTTCGTTTTGTCGTATTTCTGGATCAGGTCCAAAACCTCCTTTTTCTTGACATCAAAGCCGAGAGCCCTCATTGCAACCTATATTATGTGTCAAAAGTGTGAATAGAAATAAATAAAATAATATTAACAAACCTTCAGCTCATGGTAATCTATTTTACCGGTGTTGAGGGAATCCAAAAGATTGAATGCAGCTTTGATCTCCTTTAGTTGCTCATTACTGAGATCAAAGCGTCCTTTTCTATTATTTTGATGGTAAGGGATCTTTGATGGTGTGGTATAAGAAGCTTCCGACTTTCTATTGTTCATTTTTCAATAAATCAACTAATTTGAAAGGAAACTGATCATGAAGAATATAAAAAATTAAACCATATGTATGGAATATAAAACAATTTCAATTTTTTGGAAAAATAGTGGTGATAATAAAAATAAAATTATTTAGTGAAACATGGTACCATATCCAACATTACACCATACACACTAAACAATTTAATAGATTCAAACTATGGACATATTGAGAATTCATTAGCTTTACATTATTTTATTTTAAAAATTAATTTTTGAACAACATTACCCTCTTGTACCACTCTATAATTAACCTATCTAATTTGTTCTTAAACACACATATAATTTTTCAATAACCTAACTTTAAGATATTAAAAAATTATTTAATATGAATATTTTTTATAGGGGTTTTCTAATTTCCATAGTTTCTTATTTACATGTCGTTTTGACCTCGGATTCCATCCATACACAAATACATTCGACCTTCTTAAATGAACCAAACACATAAAAATTAAATAGAAATAATTATTAAAAATTAAATAAAGAATATATTTAACATGAATTATGTAGAAAATAGTGACCAGTCACTCAAACTGCAAACTCAACAGTGAAACTAAACTAATTTAAAAAATAATAAATAAAACATTCTAATCTATAAAAAAAATTTTTCATTTAAAATTAATTAACTATAATGTTATATATTGCAATTATATGTGTAAAACATTGGTTATATATACAGTACACTGGGGCCTAGGTTTAGTTGATCTTTCATTTTATACAATAGCACAAAGTATTTTTATCGAATAATTGTTCACTCAAAGTCAAAATTTCTAATCCAACATTTGTAAATTATTTAAAAAACAATCCATTTGCGATTTAACAGTTTGTTTATTTAATTTAAAGTATTATTTTGATAATTTTAATGATTCTAATTTTAAATCAATTTGAATACAAATAGTTGTTTTATCAAACCCATCACAAACTTATTTTTAATAGTTTTACGAATTTTAAATGAAAATTTGGCTCAACCTACACCATTCGTCAAATTTTATACTCCATTCTACACAAACATGGTGATATAGAGTAAATTAAAGCCGAACAATATTTCACTATTAGCCAAGTTATTTTCAATCTGTTTATAAATGTTTAAGTTTAAACAATAAAGTTCGTTGATGAACAAAAAGTCAAAATAAATCAAGTTTGACTTAAACGAAAAGATTGATAAATAACAATAAAAAGTTTTTTTGAAACAAAATCAATACTGAAGTTGATTTGTTAAAATGAAAATAGGATACCCGAAAGGAGATAACTATAAGTTGGTATTGGCATCACTTCAGCCATGCCAAAGAGCCTTTATAGAGTGCTTAACGACATGCTCAGATGATGATCTATTAATACACCTAAGAGCATTTACACAATGGGTCTGGGAAAAGGTAAGAAATACATACAATATATATATTTAGAGCGATGTAATTTGCTGGGCCTCAGTTTTGAATCGATTCGATGACATATTCTCACATTATATAAAATTTTCCCGGGATTATATAAAAGGTTGGTGTAAAAATGGAATAGAAATTTATTTAGGAGAATGTGAAGTTGATGACGAAAGTTATTTTAAGGAGGTGGAATTGGTCAAAAGTGCACTGAGGACGTCGATCATGATTGTGGAAAACTGTGGATCTAAAAGCACGTATAATTCTGTGGACCTGCTCGTGCACCTGCTGGACGATTTGAACCTGGAAATTGTATATTTATCAACCAGAATGCTGTGTGTCTGTTTCAGTATAAGGAACCTGAGAAATTCAGTATTGAAGGAAATACCGTCAGTATCACAAAGATTATCAACGTTTGTCGCAAACCCACTTCCGGACCGAAATCTGAAGATTAAATCGAGTAACCCGACGAAGTACTCGAGGAAGTTTAACCAGGGTCCAGACTCAGAATTCTCAGTGTCCTGCCCACTTGTACTCGAGTATTACATAAAATCCCATCAATACTGGGTGTCCAAAGAATCCGAAATAAAAATAGAACTTCACAATAAATATCAGGATAACTTGATCCACTACTATAAAATACCAGTACGCGAAATTTTAAACCTTGAGTCACTATCGCAAAACGAAAGTAACGAAAAGTTTGTAAATTATTTCTCTAACGAAAAATTCGTTAGCCGTGCAAATAGTATTATACACTCAATTGACGATAACCAACTCTACCTGCACATTCTAAAGACCTTCAAGTACCTCGTGTCAAAGAAACTAATTGATGAAAAAGATTATAGCGTTAGTTTACATTTTAATCAGCTAATAATTACACACAGATACTCCGATATAAAATGCTAAAGATCTTTTCCCTCATTTTTGTGCAATTACAAAGACTTTTAGTTAATACTCGTTTCTCCTCAGTAAGTCTATAATACCGCAAATTTGATAATAAAATTTTAGCTGATTTGCATGCTGTTGATAAATACAGCATTTTACACTCAATTTCTAACCCACAACCCATGCTTTCTGCTAGAGCTGTCTTGGTTCATCAAGTGCCACGAATACATCGACTACTCAACAATGGTATTGTTTAACAAAGATATTTATAATTGAATAACTACATAATAGCTTTATAACAACAATTTTGAAATTAATGATTATACAGATAGTGTCAACTGAGTTGTTATCGGCGATGATATATGACGGGATCCAATATAAAACCCTGTCGAATTTGTTAGGATTTGGAGTCCCACACGGAATATACGTTAAGGTCCTGAAGAGTTATTTACACCACGAATACGAATCGGAGCCCCTGCCGCCGATACTGAAGATGAAGTGGCCAGAGCAGTCAGAGTCGAGTACGGCGGCATCTAAGGATTTTGACTACAGAACGAAGGACGAGAAGGAAATTTGTATGTTACAACCGAGAGGTTACGTGTGTGAGAATTTAGAGGATGATATTGATTGGAAAAGTTTGGTACAGAACCCAGAAACAAGGGAACGGATACTTCACGACGAGGAGAGAATGAGAGTTCTGCTTCAGCTCCTGGTGGTTTACTACTCGATAATTAACTATCACGGGAGTTGTAGCGCCCTGACGAGCCTGAACGTGCTTGAAATGTTGGTGAGATTTACGAGGTGCAGGAACCCAATATACACGCCAGTGATAATATACGTGGTCCAGGTGTTGGAGGCATTATTGGATTATAATCAGACGGTTTCAAGACTACTTAGAACGGAGCTTCATTTGTACCACGTTTACATATCGAGAATACAGTTCGACATGTGTAAGGTAGAGAAGTCGTTGCATTTTGGAAGTGAGTTGTGTAACAAGAATAGTTGGCCAAATGGCTGGATATTACCAAAAACAAACGATGAACAGGAACTCAGAGTATACTGGCTATCATTTAGTGAGTTCAGCGCAAGAAAGTTTCTGTTCAAGAGCATAATTAAGGATATATATTTGGCAACAAGACCCTACTCAGGAAGAGGAGAGATAAACGACTATGACTTATTTGCACCAACTAGTCCGATGGTTCCAATATTTCTAGAAATACTCAAGAACCCATTGAGTTACGGGCACGGAGTTTACAGCACAGTGATTAGCTTAGTTTTGGATACGATAAGAGATGATCCGGTATCCCAGGAGGAGATGCATAACCTGGGAATTATACCAGCACTTTTGAATTCAATAAATGAGGATACCCTGAAATCCGAAGATAGTCTGAACCTGGTTCCAACAGCCATTTCAGACTTGTTTCTACATAGGACAGCACAAGAGTATTATAAGACCATGAAGTATTCGTTTGTACTAAGACTAATAGACGTAGTAGTAAAACGCGACTTCGTTCTGTTCCACATGTTTGGAGAAGTAGCGGCATCAATCGGACTCTCACTCTGTACAGTTGTAAAACACCACGAAACAGCACATTCACTCTTCATCAAGAGACTAATCAAGGTCATTTATAACCTTTTGCTGGATGCACTCACATATCCAAAATTTAGGCCCATTTCACGTTATGTTAGCAAAATTGAAACTGATGAATATTTGAATCAGTTTAGAACTAAATCACCACCAATGACGTTGGAAACGCTCTCACTGCTAGATAAAGTAAAACCAAGTGACTTTTATGCAGACAGGATAGCAAATCTGGGCAAATGCCTGTCGACCTTCCTCTCGCTGAAACAAAGCGTCTCGCAGTTCATTTCCTGTGACGGGATCAAGTTACTAATGCAGTTGTGTACAGTACCATGCCTACCACCAATGTTCCCACAAATCTACCCGCAACACCCGCTAGTACTCATCATCAAATATCTCACATCGCAAGCAGCAATACCCTCAATCATACATTTTCACACCATATCACAACATTATCTTAACAGCAACGATACCCACTATGTCTTGGTTAATCACAAAAGTGCTGATATAACCGGCCCAATTGATATTGTTGACGTCATTAGTTACGTGGATAGTGGATTAGCTGAGGATTGGAAGAGGTTGTATATGACATATCACTTCCTGTATATGATCCACAAGGATAATTTCAGCCTATATTATACAGGATGCGCAGGAGCATACCAACTAAGTGTAGAGTTTGAGAATTTGTCGACGTGCGAGTTGCACAATACGCTGACAATGTGTTTGAACACTCTGATCAAGGAGTACCCGAGACTTTTATTCGAGTTGTCCACAAAAATCCGCGATGATAGTGCTTTGATGGCTGCGAACAGTTACTTGGGGCATGAACACCCGCAAATTAGAGCATATAAGCAGTACACATCTGATAAGAAAAATGAACAAAATGACTTAATTTTCTCAGCAAATGATTTGTTCTGGTCGACGCAATGTTCCTACGCGTACTCAACAGATGTTACAGTAGAAAATGAAGTGACTGGAAAAGTACAAATGGATAAGTGTGAAGAATTGCTTGGGCTGGAATTTTGTAGGTTGATGATAGGGATGTCGAAGTCACTGCTGTTGTCGCTGAACATGTCAATAAACGAGGCTGTGGGGATGACAAGCAACGGAAATGAGTGCCTAAAGACGTACATCTGTAAACACTCGCACCAAATAGTGTCTTTGTTCTTCAGTGTATTCAACAATCTCAATGACATCACCGCATCACACTCTTCAACTAGTAGCTTGGAGTATTTTAGGAATATTAGGTACATTTCAGACATCTTGGAGTTGGTGTATAAGTTGTTAATAGACGATAGAACGAGTGGATTTTACGTCCTGACAGCGTGTTTGTTCTCAAGCAGTGGAGGAATGAAACTGGTGTGCACGTGTTTTGAGTATGTATCCACACTGCTCATGGCGATAGTGTTTGCAATGGCGTTAAAGCTGAATAATGAACTGACGATGAAGGAGCTGTTGGGAACGAAACTAGAGTTGGGATCATTCCCCAATATCGTTGGGCTTATGTCAGACTTCAAAAACTTGGAATTTTCAGTACTAAGGAATTTGTATAACCCGACCATCAAGTGTCTCCAAATCTGCCTCTCACTCTTCTCCAGATGCACTAACCCAAGAACAATACTCAACACAAACATTGATTCCAATGTAGTCAATTTGCTTTCCAAGTACAATAAGCTGTATTTCAGTGGTTCAGAAAAAGAAAACCAGAGTTTGGATGAGAAGTGTAATATTGGGAGACTGTTTAATAGGATGATACTGACGTGTGTGAAGTCGTGTTGGAGATGGTTTGGGTTTTTGGTACACATGGAGCCATGTACACCATCATCGAGTACCTCAAATCCATTCTTTTACATACCGACAAAGATTCTAACGTTGCTCCTAAAGGTGCACATTTACTACCTGGACTATCTCTCACCGTCAAGACAGCAGGCATTGAACCTACACTTTGCAAACTCAGTTACTTCAACAACACAAAATGCTAACTCTGAAGTTTCACCAGGAATAACTGTGGCCAGGAGGTCTAGAGCGAGGCCAAGAATGGTTGTGTCGACAAGTGACGACAACTTTGGAATGTATCCAGAAGGTGACCCCCAGGACATCGAGTCTGTGAGGTCATATCTATCAGAAATGGGCTTTAATGAGAGAGAGATAAATAACGCAATTTCACATTGTGGAACCTCAGACATCCCAACACTAACTGACTGGTTGGTTAGTGTAGGAGAATTAACACCTGAAAACGTAGAGGTTGCAAACTACTCCCAGGTGCCCGAAGATGAACATGTTAACCAAAAAATACTCCATCACCTTAACTCGTCATATCTACTACACCTCAATAATGCTGATTTCGACACTAAAATGGATACAGGACCTGATTTGAATATGAATAACACAAACTCAAATTTACAATTGGATGGTGCAGATTCGGATGACACACGGTTTAATGATTTACAGTTGAATAATTATGAAGATGAGGATTGCGTTAAGTTAATGAATGAGTTGTTTTCAGAATTGAAGACCCAAATAATACCCTACATACTAAAGTTGGCGCATTTGACACCAACGTTCCTGCAAACGGCATATGACTCGTTATTCAAGTTGCACTCGTTCAAGGCTAAGTTTTTTTTATGTGTTGATAGTGCTGAGGGAGACGACGTGCTAAAGATGTTTCCACACTACGAGAAAAATTACGAAACTGACTTCAACTTGCTAAATTTGATGAACTTCCTCATGTCAAAGGTAATAAAACTAAACAAAATCCTGCAGGCAAAATCACTAAATGTAAAAAATGAACACCTATTATCACTTTTTAGCCCATTAATCTTCATCTACGAAAATGAAAAACAATTAGCCCTGGAGCAACTGCTTGATAAATTTTCCAAACCTAATAATGGAAATATTACTGAAATTTTGGAACAAAACAAGGACCAGGATGATATGATGTACAATTATGTGTTGGGAGTAGAGCACGAGCATTTACTGTGTTATTTTTATTTATTGTCACATTTTATGGCTGGAAAGGAGAATTATGCGCACCTGTCTTTGAAACTGAGAGATTTGAACACAGGCAGACCGATAAATATTCTTAACCAAGTGTTGGAGATAATTGATTTTTTTATCAATCTGAGGTCTCAGTGCTTTTCAAAGGGTATTTTGACTGCCTCGACATTGGGATTGAAGCGGAAATTCGGCTTATCGATTCCAATACCAGAGTGGTGTTTGTCAGGAGAGACAGAGTCCTGGTTCATTAAGAGAGAGTCTACTGGAAAATTCGAGTACAATTCACTCAAATATGGTCTCTACGCAACTAAGTGTGTTCCACAGATTTCATCGCCTCCGCCGTTTTTCAAGTACGCCCTCATCTGTGTTCACGAAATCTTGAAAACTAGGATTATTGAGGGGTTACCAACCCACGAACTCATACTAAACTCACCGTCAGCCTCAGTTGAACCCCAAAACTCACAACAAAACCAAAAGGGGAGTCCAGTAAGGAATATTTTAAACATGAATTCCAGCTTTTCACTTGATACCACAAATTCGCAATCAGATAGAGGAGTTTCTAGTCAATCGAGTGGTTCAGAATTGAATAAACATAAATTAACAAAGGATAAAGAAATAAAAGAGAGTCCGAATAAGCTATATAAGGAGTCATTGAGATATTATAAGGATTATGAAATACCGGAAACTGTTCAGGAAAAACTTATGTATAGTTGCATGAAGGTACTGGAGATGTTTCCAGGATCAGATAAAGATGTAACATTTTCGCTCCTATCGATTCTGGATACAATTACCGTCTCGTATAAAAACGCAGAAAAGCTCGTCAAGTTCAAGTCGACAGTTAACAAGTCAACAATGGATTTCCTCAAAATCCTATTAACAATTCCAAGATCAGGTCTCTGTGTTGGTTCACTGAAAATGGTTTCCCATATCATTCTGCACGTCATGGAGGATTATTCAACGCTCAAAATAGCTCTCAAAAATAAAATCATACAACTTCTCTTACAAGTAAATTATTATAAATATAATTATAATTAGTTTAATCTTCTTAAATAAAAATATAGTTAACTCTCTAATTATCAAAATAATTAATTTAATTAATAGGGCCCGATAAGTTTTGATCGTTTAGTGGATGAGATAAATGTGTATTACAAAAAGTGTCCAATGATTCTGATACAATTGCTAGACTCATTGTGCGTAATCACAGTGGACGAATCACTGTACCCAAATGGGAATATATCAAGTGAAAGTTTGTTAAACGATATTAACCAGAACGAAAATCCTAATAGCGAAAAACAAGTAATAGAAAATACTTTGATAAATTCGGAGAATAAAGTATACAAGGTGAAGGATCTATTTATAAGCTTGAAGAACCATGATTTTGTTAAGGACATGGTGTCATTTGAGGAGTCTGATTTCACGGTTTCTGATACTTCTGAGTACAAGCTAGATAAGAAAAGATTATTCCAGATACTCAAAACAATAATCGAGTTCTTACACATGGCCTCAAATCTACAAGGAATAACATACTCGGAAAAAGATTTAACCATTAAAGATTCACAACACTTGCCCATTAACTTAAAAGTAAAATCAGATAGGATGCAATACCCGTATTCGTTTGATTTGAACAGTTATTTCTTCCTGTTTAATTTAATTAACCATAACTTCCCACTACCACTGTTATACCCAGAGATGGTTTCAACATTGCCACCTGAAATACAATTGAAGACGTTCCCATACAAGTTGGACAAGCTTGACAAGTATAACGTCAGGTCGCTCCTGATATACGTAACGAGGAATATATTTGACATGATTTGCTCATTGGTGATACCGAGTAACATGTCAATGCAAATTACAGACCTGAGCTTTGATTTGGTGCAGAAGATTATTACAGATTCTCTGGATAATTATTCTACAGCACTAATGTTATTTTCGTCCAAGAATGTTGAGACATGCACGTGCGTGATAGAAGAGATAGCTCACGTTTTGCACTACATTTCAGGCCTAAACACATCTGACACTGGACCGTATTTTGTACCAATTGCAGTATACACGCTCTGTAACCTACTAAACAACTTGTTGCTGCTGAGGTTTAAGAAGTGTTTTGACCTTACGGAAGTCCTGTCGAAGCTGAAAAGAGTGCTTTGCCAGATAATAGGAAAGCTTGAGATACCAAGGAACGAGACGAGAATAGTGTGTTTATCAATCACGAGAGTATTGGTGCTTTTAACAGCTTCAGGAACGGCATCTTTTGGACGCTCAGTTGGTTCAGAAAGAGTTAACCATTATGGAGAAAGAAATGGTGACTCGGATTTAAGTGAAGGAGAAGAGGATGAAACAGCATTGGTGGTGGAACTTGAAGAGTCCGACGAAGATAATATGGATATGGACTCACATGAATCAGATGAAGATATTGATGAAATGGATGAAATGGAAGAAAGTGAAGAAATTGAGGAAAGTGATACAGGAACTAATTCGGGAGACATGTTAATAGATGTAGACAGTAGTGGTGAAGAAACGGGAGAGTCGTCAGATAGTGAGAATGTAATGGATGATGTAGAAGTTTCAGATGATGAGGCGAATGAAGAAGTTGCACTGCCACACGAGGTTGAGGAGGACTACAACTCAAATCAGTATTCAGAGACCGTAACGACATCAAGTATTGAAGATTTGGAAGAGGAAGAAGAAGATGATGGGCCCAGGATCAGAGTTGCAGGAGAAATAGACGAAACATCGAGAAATGAACATAGTCAAATTATTGACACCACAACTAACATTTCAATACCTGAGGATAACGAATCTGACTCCAGTATTGATGAATTTCAGGCTGATTTTACCGTTAACACAGATAATCCAAATTCCTCAAATATGAATAATATTATTAACAATAATAATATTAGAATTAGTGATCGAAGTGATGTTCAAAATGGATTAGATGGGCATTCAATACAAATTGAAATACAGTTGACAAATAATCAGAATCTGAGTATAATTGATCCATCAGGAGCTCTTTTCGGGTTAAACCAGCCAGTTTCAGCCACCAACAACTTCAATAATGCAACTTCAGATAGGATATCAAATGACAGAGTTATTTCATTCAACACTTTTGGAAATATAAACCTTAACAATAATAATCAGAGGGACAGTAATACTTATAGGGTTGATTTAGGGAATCAAAGGAATCAAGGCGTTGACCAGAGAGTTGATCAGGGTGCTCGAGGTGACACTTGGTCAAATGTAGGTGATTTAGACTTGTTTTTGAAGAATCCGGTTTTACCCCAATTTAAAAAATCGTCAAATTATGAGCCATATGACCCAATGCATCCACTATACCTACTAATCCTGAAAAAGCTCAAAATCATCAAAGTAAACTCCAATCAGCCAGAAGAAAATATACAAGAGGATACTGAAAAGGTTGAACAAAATATACAGGAGGACATAGAAATAGTTGATCAAAATATGCAACAAGATACTGAGGTCACTGAACAATCTACTCAACAAATTCCAACAACTGAACAACCAACTGAACCTACTGAAAATGCTTCAAACAACACTGTATCAGAACCGCAACAATCCAATCGACAAGAAATAGATTCTGAAGGTAGATATTATAATAGAGCGTTAGAAGTGATAGCAAATGCATTGGGAATAACATACGGAGACTTGTTCACATTGGCGAATATGGACCCAGGAGTAATAGCAGAACTACCAGAGGATATAAGAGAAGAAATCATAGTACACCAACTGAATACTATTACTGTAGATGCAGTAGCGACTGTAAGACAGTCAAGATTATCTTCTGGGGAAAGAACGACAACGCCACTACAAGCTGAAGGCGAGAACTTGAGAATTGATATGCAGTATTTGGAATCACTGCCAAGAAGCCTGAGATTAGATGTGACGAGAGCTTTGTACGGAGAAAATTCAACCGCAGCAAATGAAATCAACGCATCACTTGACCTGGAAGCAGACCACTCAAGTTTATTGGCAGCACTCGGGCCTTTTTTCAGATCGGAAGGGTTTGGCTCAGTAAATGATTTCTTGAACAATTTGGCATCAAGTTTAGGACAGAACAGTGATGATAATGTACACCCAATACTCTTTGAAGCAGTAAGATCAAGGTTAGAAATACCAACTAATCCGAATTCCAACAACTCTAACGCGGCAAATAATACCCGAAACACTGTTAATACCCATAGCACTAACGTGAATCCCAATAATAATATGTCGAATCGTGGAATAGATTTAGACTCCCGCTACTTTTCCAGTGAAGGGTTGATACTTCCACTTTCGGAAGACGGAGGAATAGGTGGACCACCAATTGCAGTGGTTAGAGATTTAAGTAGGAATACCACAAACCAAAGACCTCTAAACGCTTCTGAAGGAGAAACTGGAAGAACAGGACTAACTCTGGGGTTCATAATAGGAGAAGTGTCAAGACAAAATAATATTAACCGTAGAATTAACAGGCCGTCATTGGGTTCAATTAACAGGAATTCAATGAGTTTGATAAATAGGAATTCAGTAAATCCAGTTAATAGGACATCAATAAGTGGAATTAATGTTAATACAATCAACTCAGTTAATAGACCAGCATTAAATTCACTTAACAGAAATACGCTAAATGCATCAAATAGATCAGGTTTAAACCCAGTTGGTAGATCAACAATGAACCCAATAAATAGAGGAACAGTTAACGGTATAATTAGAGGAGGAAGATTGGAATTGACGGATGAGATGTTTTTAATGCCTGGAAGGGGGTTTAGAATGGCAAGGTTGAATGAGCCTTTGAACCAGATCTCATTTTCAGGTCCCGAGACTTTAGGTTTAGATTCAGTTGACGATAGACATAGTTTGGACGCAAGGTTACTTCAGACGATTCCCCAAATTCTGAATTCAATTGATCCAACGATGTTTGAACTGTTCCCCCAACGAGTTAACCAAAATGAAAATAACGACGTCCTGCTCAATGAAAACTGTGATTCCATTTTAGAAAATATAATCAAACTCATCCCCAAATCCATATGCTCGACACAAACGAAAAGTACAAACACTATATCAAGTCAATCCAAAAGTACAACAAATGGTACAACACAACCCACTGTTTCAAATGTCGACACTGACGATTCAAACGAGGATCAAATTGATAAGAGCATTGGTATGATGGGATGTGGAGGTGATATGGACACAACGAGTTTACTGAGTATATGTAAGATGTTCTTTTTGCCAGTGGAGATGAATAAAAGAATCTTCTTCAAGTTGTTGCATAACATATCATTAGGGCCTTCACAAGGAGATTTGATGAAGATGCTCCTGTACATTTTGAAGGAGGCGATCTTGGGAGTAGATACTGAGTATGAATGCCCAGATATCGATGAGACATTTTTCAGAAACATGCCCAAATCACATTTCTCAAATCATTCAGACTGGGTTAATAGAACGAAAGTATCACTTGAACCGAATTTTACAAATAGCATAATGACAGTTTTTGACTCAAAAGTCACAATTGACTATTATAACTTCAGTTATATATGCTCAGAAAGAGTTTTGGAACAACTCAGAAGTATCCTAATAGCGCTTCCAACGACGATCATAACACTCTCCAGACCAATTTTCCACAGTGTAGAAACATCAGTCCATGACCTTAAAAGAAAGAAAAAAAGGTTCGGCCAAGTAATCACTAATTTATCAGATATCGCAAATGTCTCAGTAGCGGTTTGTAACCCGATAGATTTGTTGTTTTACGCAACAGCCACAAACTTGTTCCAATCGAGTGTCAAACATATGAACCATTTGTTGATGCTGATACACAATTTAATAGTGTACAGATCAGGAGTTAACTTTAATGGCCTGGACGATGGAATTTTGCCAAATGTAATTGATAGACCAACAATAAGCGAGAATGAACATTCTGAAATATTAGAGTCACTAAGCGAAGAAGCACTGGGTGCGTTTTTGCGAATATACACTTCATTCACGTGCCAAAGCACATGGCTACAAATGTGTAACACCAAGGACGCAAATGCACAAACACAACTCGAAGTCATATCACAAATTATATCAGTGCTGCTTAAAGGCAAACACAGACATTTCGTAATTGAAGGCTTGACTGAAAAGTTTCAACTCATATCATCACTGCTGTCTGAAAGGCTATCAAACCTTACTGGCTCAATTGTATTTGATTATCAAATTGAGCCACTAATACACACATTACTGAGGATCACACAACTGGTCAACAGCATAAATATTAGAGTTTCCGACAATGATGATATAGTTCAACCGAACGATAGCGTGGGTTTTGAGTTTTTCAGGAAAATGGATTCTGGAACATTGGAGACGTTGTGGAACAGGTTGGATGAATGTTTAGTATATTTGACGGAAGAGAGTATGGCAAGGAATTTTACGGGAGATTTTTACAAGGAGACGCACATTGAGAACCAGCACTACTTTGACATGCTAAGGAGCCTAATTCCACTAATCGAGGTCCTTTTCATTATTTCGCAGCTGTTCATAGCGCACGATTACGGCGTCCCTGACCTGAAATTTGATATAATTTTGGCAAACTTGAATTATGAAAGTTTCTACAAATATCAAAATTTATCTTCCACCTCATCAAACAGAAAATTCAGTAATGACATGAGTCAATCAGATTTTAATGACATGAGTCAATCAGATTTTAATAAAATGAGTCAATCGGATTTTAAAATGGGTCAATCAGATGTTGGAAGAATGAGTAATTTGGCTGACGATGAAGATATGATAGAGATAAGTGAGAACCATTTACTGATGATGAATTTCGTGGAGAAGCATAAGCGTTTGTTGAATTTGTTTATAAAACAAACTCCATCACTGCTTAATGGTACATTCATGCCCATGATAAGGCTGACGCCAATGTGCCTGAGCTTTGATATCAAGAGGCAGTACTTTAGACAAAAGTTAAGAGAAGGAAGAGTAGGTTTGAGAATAGACCCAATAAAGATAAATGTAAGGAGACAACATGTGTTTCTGGATAGTTACCACCAACTTAGGCTGAAAACAAGTGACGAGATGAAAGGGAAGTTAAGTGTTTCATTTGGAGGAGAGGAAGGAGTTGACGCAGGCGGACTTACTAGGGAATGGTACACAATTTTATCAAAGGAGTTTTTTAATCCTAATTACGCACTTTTTACTCGGGAAGGGAGGAAACAAGAGTTTAACCACCCAAACCCACTCTCAGCAATAAACCCAGACCACCTAAACTACTTCAAGTTTATCGGTCGAGTGATTGGGAAGGCTCTGTACGACGGCCACCACATGGAAGCATACTTTTGCAGATCGTTTTACAAACACATGCTTGGCTCGAGAATCACACCTTGTGATGCTGAGTCGGTGGACCCGCAGTTCTACAACAACCTTATTAGCATTAGGAACTGTAGCTTGGAACAGCTGGGTCTTGAGTTATACTTTAGCACTGAAATCGACGAGTTTGGCAAGGTCAAGATCATTGATTTGGTGCCAAACGGCAGGAACATTCTAGTCACTGACGAGAACAAACACAAATACATCCAACTGCTCTGCAGACACAAGGTCACTAATGGGATCAAGGAACAGCTCGACGCCTTTATGCAGGGCTTCCGTGAACTCATTTCGCCTGAACTCATTAGCATCTTCGATGACCGGGAACTCGAACTGCTAATTTCCGGCATTCCCATCATTGACCTTGAGAACATGAAGCAGAATGTTGAGTACATTAACTACACTGAGGAGAGTCTACAGATTATTTGGCTTTGGGAGATCTTGTCTGAGTTTGACCAGAGTCACCTTGCTGCCTTTTTACAGTTTGTCACTGGCACCAGCAGGGTTCCCATTGGTGGTTTCAAGAACCTCATGGGCATGCGTGGTCCTCAGAAAATTTCAATTCACAAGACTTTCGGTCAGGACCGTCTTCCTACCGCTCACACCTGCTTCAATCAGTTGGACTTGCCTTGTTATCCCAGTCGTGAGATGTTAAAATCTAAGCTTTTGCAGGCTATTTTAGAGGGCAAGGAGGGTTTTGGCTTTATGTAATTTAATATTCTAAACTATATTATATATTATTTAGTATATTTTGGGGGTTTGTACTTATGATATTTAGTGTACTAGACTATTCCTAATATACCTTTTATATACCTAATAATATACCCCTAGACTAGTATTATACCTATTATACATATACCTATTATACATATACATATTATACATACACCACTACTATAATTCCTAAAACCTAAAAACTCAACTCTAAATAACATGTATTATAGAAATATGAAAAGTTAAATGTGTTAAACAACAACGACAGGGGGAAAGTACAACAAAAATCCAAAACCAACGAGTATGGCTTGTTAACAGGTTGGCGGTTGCTGATGGGCCTAGTCACGGGCCTTTAGGTGATTGCGAGACCACATCAGCAACGACAGTATAGTAAAAGTTATTGGTTTACTCAAATATTAGTTGTTCCGGAAAGATTGTTCGAATGCTTGGTGGAGGTAAATTTCGTCGTCGTTGACCGGGTCCTCTGTGATTGAAGGGACATCTGTTGAGAGTGAGCTTGGCGAGGTTGAAATGTTCGCTTCGTGCTTCAGACTATTCCTATACCTCTTCTTCTCAACCTTCACTGGATGTTCCTCCATCGCGTTATTACTAACGAACTCATGCACTGAATTTAAATGTGACTCCCCCAAACCGAAGTGTTCTTTCAAAGGATCAATTCCTACCAAATTAATCATTAAAAATGTTTATATTTTTATTATTTAATGTAATTTAATTTATTATATTTAATGTTATATAGTAATTCAATAATTGTATAACTAAGTATATAGTACTTTGCACGAATTGTGTGGTATCATGTACGAATTGGTTATTGGTGTTCAGTCCGAGTGAGCGAGTGTAAGTCTCGTTGATCGTTGAGAGGAAATCGTCTCTGGAAATCAAGTTTGTCAGATCATTTGATTCTGGTGTGATCCCGCCATCGCTTCCTACAAATTCAGTCGAGTTTGAAAAGGGAAGCGGGATATGATCCTGAACGTAGGCATCCCCATAGCTATCGTTAAATCCTCCAAATCCATCATACACATATCCATTTCCTATACAATTTTATTTAAATCTGCCATGAATTATTTGTGTGTTTTACTAGTTTACATTATATATAAGTGATATAGTAAATTTATTGTAGATATATAGAAAATTTTAGTAATTAATTTTTATGTTAACTCGTGACAACAGAATTTATTACTAATATCAATGTGTAAATAATTAATATTGAAAAACTAAATAAAAAGATACGTGGTATGTTGTTGAGTTGTGGATTTGGGAGTGGATATTTCATTGGATCTGGTTTTTTATTGTTGAGAGCGAGTTGGAATTCACCATAGATTGAGGAGTTGGGTTTGTTGGTACGTTTGACGTTACCGAAAAACTCGTGGATGAGAAGAGCTTCGTCGAATACACCCATGTCGTATGCAAGTTCCCAGAGCATGTTGATCTTGAAAAAAGGTAAATTAGAGATCGTGGTAGGAGGGTTTTTGCACTGGAATACCCGTTTGTTTTTCTTGTTGGTCTTGTAAGCCATACGCAAAAGCTGAAGCATGATTTTTCGGCCTTTGGATCCAAGTTGTAAGCAGAATCCATCTGTCCAAAAGTATTTCTTCTTGGCCTTTGCAAGGATCTTAGCCATCTCAGACTTCGATTCACACTTTGCGCCGTTTTTCCTGAATATATCAATGAGTGAATCTTCATCGATATTACATTTATGCGTCTGTTCTGGAACTGGGTTCTTCTTAACTTCAGGAACTTCGTCCTCCAAATTCAAGTATTCCGACAAATCTTCGAAGTATTCCTTCCCAATACGTAACTGGACGTCAGTTCTTGGGCGTAATTGATGTCCATTTTGTAATTGGCGTCTCTTTGTCAATTGTTGCCTACTACTCAATTGCTGACCATTATTCAATTGACCATTTGTCAGTTGAGTTCCATTATTGAATTGACGATTATTCAACTCCATTCTCTTTGTCAACTGTTGTCTACTATTAATCTGCCTATTATTAGTTTGCCTATTATTCACTTGCCTACTATTCGATTGTCTGTTATTCAATTGTCTGCAAGTCATCTCAAAACCATTATTCAGGGGCTTTTCCTTATCCAACACATTATGATCTAGCACGTCACGATCCATAACATTGTGATCCAACACGTTGTGATCCAATACGTTATGATCTTGTAACACAGCATCGAGCAATACACTGTGATCTAATACATTATGGTCATGTAACAGACTATGATCCAAAACACTATGTTCCAATACTGTATGATCATTATCTATTACTGTATGATCATGCAGTTCATTGGTTAATGTAAAATTATCACTTGAGAAGCGGCGTTGGGTATCCTCTGAGTAGGGGAACTCGTGGATAGTTTCCTCCAACTCGCTTTGGGGCAGGACTCTATCGTCATACTGGACGTCGAAATAATTTGTGCAGCCGCGCAATCCCGAGGATGAGAAGTTCTCGAACGACAAACTCTCCTCGATAAACATCTCAACCGAATTACACAAAAACAGAAAAACTTGATATTAAATTCTTCAACTTGTCATACGATGTTGTCAAATCTCGTTGGGTGTTTCAACCACTATTTCAACGTTAGAATAACAAATAAAATATTTAACCCACTAAATCAATATTTTCTAGAGTAATCTTGAGCGGAATACAATCTGATAGACAATTCTGTATGAACTGTTCAAAAACGCTTTGGATGTTGGTAAAAATTAAAAATTCCAGTTTATAAAAACAAAATTATTGATAAATCCGATGAACTTGAAAATAAATCCAAAAAAACAAAACAGAATAAATCTGATCTAAAAAAAGAAAATGTAAAACGGGTTGGTCGGTTTCAAATTTGGTGGTGTTTTGGATAATTTCGGCGGAAATGTAAAATTACGTGAAAATAAGAAATAATAGTAGTCAGAAAAACACAAAAAATCAGCAGTCGACTAAAAAAATGCGCATTTGAAACTTGGTGATTCTACCAAAAACACCACGGTCAGATACGAGTTAAATCTGTTCGACACTGATAAAACACAAGAGTGTCGACAGAAACAATATTGTTTAAATTTTTATAGAGACAATCAGGCGATTTTAGCTTGAATTGTTAGAGAAGGCGGTGTGAATATAAATTGTAGTCAAATTTCTTTGAAAAATGATGATTACATGAAATCACGTTCAATTTATCAAATTGTTAATTTTGGAAGAAAATTTCACAAACAAAAAGTGTAACAAATGTAAAGGAACTGAAAGGACTTTTGCCAAGTTTGCTTCAAACGGGTCACAAATTTGTTAGGATCTCCCATTATTCAGGACAAAAAATTAAAGTTACATAATTATTACTGACAAACGATTCCAGTAAAAATTAAGTACTTCCGGTGTAAAACAAAAGAAAATAACAACTGCGTTTCTATGGTTACACCATAAATTAGAAGGTATTGGAATATTGTCTGTATTGCCTCAAATTATCCTCAAAACCCGTCAATACACTCATATTAACTTACTCTTTTGGATTCTTTAGAGTGGAATCACTATTTGCAAAATTCATCAAAATGTCCTTAACCTCTTGAACACGCATCAACACAGCACTTCACTTTACATTTTTTCTTCCTGGAAAAATTTTCCACAATTATTGGTGAACAACTAAAATCAAAGTGCTGATGGATAGAAATATATTATTGATATGGAAATATTATGGATTTAGGGTGAAAATTAGTCCAATTGGTTGAGAATTGGTTTTTCTTTTTCTTGGGTAACAGTTGCATCTTTGGAGTAAAGTGCTCTGTTAATCTCCTAAAAAATATATTAAAGTAAAATAATTGTTTACTCTTCTTCTTTTGGCGGCAGATTTGGCTTGCTGTATTTTTTTCTGCTTCAGTATCAGTGCTGGAACGTGGTGATGCCTCTGGATCCTCTTAATTTCAGGCAATGCCTTGTACTTATCCATGAGTGCGTTGCGGTAGTCAAGGCTTCTTCTCTCTCTTGGAGGCCTAGGACCGACTGGTTCAGATGCATTTGCCTTCCAAATCCTCACACTCATATCTGAACTCCCAGAGCACACAAATTTACCATCCAATGAAAACCTGCAACATAGCACATTTTGCATTCTCCTGTTAGAGTACACGTCTCTGCTGCGGCCTTCCATGGTAAATAGGCGGACACATTTGTCAAACGAACTTGCCACAAACTCAGAGCCAGTGGGGCTATAGTCAACATCAGTCCTATCATTATCCATACACCATTAAATAACTTACACTGAATTTACAAAGTCCTTATGAACTAGGAGTGCTCTTTGCAGCTTCCTTAGGTCAAATGTGTACAAATTAGAGTCCTCGTTTGCCACTGTGAAGTGGATTGGATTCTGCGGATTCCAACATAACGCGTTCGATCTCAGCCTCAATATAACCTTCCTTATCGGTGTATTGGCCCTTATATCATATAGCCCTATCGAGTTATCCGCTCCCGTCGATCCAATCAAATTTACCTACAAATTTCTCAATCCATTGATTAATCTTATTATAATAATATTCTGAGAAATGATATGATTGGTACCGTTGTGGGATTAAACTTAACGCTATAGAGTGATTGGCATCCCCATTCGAATTTCATTACTGGAAGGCTACGATTTCCGTCCCAAATATCCAAAACATCTCCAGCAGTTGCTAAACAAATTTATGATAGTTTACACTTGCCTATTAGGTTATTGGACCACTGGTGGTCAAGTCCGTTCAAAATACTCCCAGATAAAAACAAATTGACTGCCTAATCACCAGATTAAATTTATAGATCTAACCTTTAAATCATCTTTATATTGTGTAATTAAATCATAATCTGGAATATCTACAGAATCTGCTTCAATTTGGTCCAAATTAGCTCTGTCGGGAACACGCCAACATTTCAGGTACTTATCAGTCCCACAAGAATACAATAAAGTTCCATCATTATTTACACATAATCCTATAAATATTTTTATCAAACCAAAATACTCTTAAACAAATACTATTATTTAATATTTAGTGGTATTAATTATAGTATTTACTACATATTATATATTATATGTTAGTGGACTACCATTAACGAATCCATCATGCTTCCCCAAGACTTTTCCTTTATCTTTCTTTAGTAAATTCCACATACGAACTTCGCCCTTACAGCAGCCAGTAAACAAATCAGTCTAAAAACATTTAAATATAGCATTACTAGAGATATTCTATATGGTAAATGTTTATAGTAGTAAATATATGTTATACTAGTTGAGTTCTGCTGACTGCCATTGTATTAACTGAGTCTGTATGTCCTTCTAGTACTGAAATAAGTGGTTTAGCGAACATTTTGCTCAACTTTGTTGCGATAAGTGCTCTCATATACTCTCTAGCCTAAAGAATTTATTAATTAACAAGCCAATTTACCCTTGAAAATGGGTGAAGGGCTGGATCTGGATTCCTCATTGGCATTGGACGTCTGTTTGGCCCATCAGGGACGTAATCAGATCTTCTTCTATGCAAAACGCGGACCTCCATCGAATCTAGTGGAATCAAACGGAAATCATAGCAAATAAAGGAATTAAATCATTATCTCTCAACAAATTAGATTTATTCTCAGAGATTTAAATTTATTTACAACTACTTAACTCTGAAAATATAATTTAAAGATTTGAGCCAATTTACAGGAATTTAATTTATTTTAATGATTAAATCAATTCAACATAATTTAGTTTTGCAAAAGTAATTAAAAAATAAATATCTTATAATGATAATAAATGAATACTATAACTGGAGATTTTAAGTGGATTTAGATATAAATGGGAATTTTATGTGATTTCAGAGCAAATTTGTAAAATAATTATACTTATGATTTTAAACAATAACAATGGATAAAAGCTTTCAAAATCTCTCAACACTAATTTTTTACCTCCCCTTACCAAATTACTTTCTACATACTAGAGAATATACTGACTATACATTACACTTTGATAGCAGGAATAAAATATATGTTCAAATTATTTAAATAATTATATTTATTAAAAAATAATTTATCTAATTTTTGTCTTTATAAAATAATGAATGGGTATGGAAAAAAGTTGTGTGACTGTTCTGCACCCAAAAGTGGAATTAAAGTTGTAAGAATCAGGGATGATAATAGTTGAAATCTATTGAGAATTTCAGGGCTAGAAGTGGGATAAAAGTGCGAAGGGCAATGACGAAGGACATCAATACACCCTTTTGCATATACAGATGTTAATTCTGCATAGGATTCCAACATCGGCAAGCTATTGGTGCACGGTGTAAAATTAACATTCAACACATTTTGAGATTTAATTATAATTTATTTCCCAGATTTAACCTTAGATTTAACTGCTTTAGCTGCAATTCGACACGAAGGTGTAAGTGACCTGAATCGTAATCGAAACTTATTTTCTCATCTTACACATTAGACCAGGATTTCTTGTTTTAAACCAAAACAAACAAAATTTTATTTGTTCTGACCTTCTGATTTAATTCTTTATCTTTAATCACTGATTTAACTTTATTCACCGATTTAACCTCATTCTCTTTAATCCACTTATGGTGTTAATAATGAACTCAGCTTTAATTTTCTTCATTTTCTTCTTCAAAGCAGCACAGTCCCACAAATACAGACCTAACTTTCTGGGACCCGCAAAAAAGTCTTCTTTCGTCGAAAAAAGCAATGTTGAAAGTATATTCCTACTTATACTACCTACTTATTTACTCAAATTTACTCTCTTGTTAATTGAAATTAGTGTAATATTTACACCAAAATCCAATTATACAGAGATATTTATATAACTATTTACCTGTATAACTATTAAATTGGATTTTAGAGCTAACGAAGGTATTGAGAGAAGACTTGAACTCAAAGGTTGACGAAGTGGTTGATTTGATAGCGACAGACTTGGAACGTGAATTGCTGAAAAATGGACTAACAAACCTTTCGCTTATGCAACAATCTGATGCCAAGGCATTTGGTGGTAAGGCAAAAGAGATTATAAAGAAAACACTGATTGGCGTCATGAGGTCACTGATTCCAGTATTTGAACGCTGGATCCATGACTCAGTACAGCCACCAGTTGTCGACAGGCACGTCTACACCGTCCTTATACACCCCATTGGCTACAGAATCTGCGAACAAATCCACGAAAAACTTAAAATAAACGAACCTAACCCATGGAAAAATGATGAATTTGCTGAAGAAGAGATGGAGGAGGAAGAAGAAGGAGATTCAATATCCGACGAGGCTATTGATCAACTTCTAGACATGTAATCTCATTTATAATTTCTTCACAATATATACTGTGTTTTTATCTATTGTAGTGTAGCATTGTGTTTATTCCATAAGTTTAATTTAACAAATTTTAATTTTAAAATTCATCTATTTATAAAATTTAAATATTTGAAAAAATCAAATAATAATTTTTTATGATCAAATTTGTCAAAAAATTGTATATCGCATCAGAATTTGTAATATTATAATGACGACGGCTTCTTGTGTTTTTGAGGACCGTTTCCTCGTGAGATCAATTGATAATTCTAAATTTGAACGTGTTTCAAGACTTAGTGCTAAAAGTACTGGTTTTGACGCCGAATTACTACTCGATTATAATTCTGACCTTCTTCAAGTTTATAATAAACAAGTAATTTTATTTTAACCTTCTTTATTCATAAATTTAAGTTAATTTTACAAATATTTTCTAAATTTTTCAATAATAATTTAACTTAAATTTAAAACAATTTTCAGGTATTGCATATTTTAATTACAAATTCACTGCTCCCTAGCGGCTCCGACGTGAATTTGAGTGAGTCAGTTGACATTCCCAGCCTACTTGGCGACTATGAGTACGCAATGTACGGCAAAATATTCAAATTCGAAGAAGTTTCTTCCGAAACTAGGTATTTCTAACAGTTTCATTTCTAATCCTCATCTTTCTCATTATTCACAATTTTATGTAGTATATTTAAAGTATTATACAGTATATTTAACTATTATAAACTAAATCAAAGTATTATAATTTAATTATTAATCTATGAATGGAATATAACAGTGATTAGAACAATATATGCATCGTTCGGTGGACTATTGATGTCGTTAACAGCTGACAAACAGGTGGTAGCAGACCTTGATTTGGACATGAAAATATACCTTTTAGTTCGAAGAATCTCATCTAATCGCTAATATACTCATTTCTCACACTTTTCTATTTACTCAACCAATAGGCACAAATAATTTTTATATTTATATTTATATATGTTCGGGTTCTGGATTACATTACGGTGCTTAAAAGTGAATTAACCGTTTTTGAAGATAAGAAAGGCCATTTTGCCTAGGTAAAAGTAAATGAAGCAGTGCTTCTCGTGAGTGACGAAGGAACCGAAGTTCTTTCCGACAATGCAGTGCCATGTTGGCTCGTAGGTCTTGTCGAACTCCTTCTTGATGTGTCCTGCAATGTCCTTCTCAACCTCGAACTTGGTGATTGCATCAAAGGCGACTTTGAGTGCAAAGGCCTTGGTGGTTTCGTCCATGTCGACGTTCTTGATGACAGCGTCTTCTATAGTGGGTTTTGCGTCGTTTCTAAGTGTTGCCATTTTATTAGTTTCTAGTGATATGCTTTATTTGAACAAAAGTTTATGTTACAGGTAAACAGGTTTGGAAAGTCTGATGTGTAGATATTTTACAAAAAATGTTTGTGAAAAATTGAAAAATATTTTTTTAAAATAAAATAGTACTAAACAGAAAGATTCAAATGGAATTTCTAGATCTTTCTGCGTCTCGCAACATCGACACTACAGCTACACATCGGTCAACCACATCTTCCAACCACGTACGTATATATGTAAATATATTAGTGCATAAATGCGAATTATGTTCTCCAATTTCCTTCATCATCACTAGTTGATTTTACGGATTTTACGGCGAAGCTTTTGAACAGTTTACTGGTTGTCTTCTTAAGTTCGCTGCGCCAATTTGAATCATCTGTAGTATTTCGGTTTAGATCCTTTACAACTGGCTTATCTGGTTCTCCATAACTACCCTTTGCGTTTTCCGCCTTGTTTTCTGCCCTTGTCACGTCTGCTCTTGTCACATCTGAGTCATTTCTCGCAACATTTCTGTTAAATGGATCATGTCTCGAGAACCCTGAGCTTCCTTGGCTCTGATTTGCATTACTATATTCTCTCCTTCTACTCTGGTTTCTTTCCATCAAGCTATTTTCTCTCAAAACATTATGTCTCATTACGCTGTTTCTCGCCATAACGTTGTTTCTAACACTTACATTATCTCTCATTGAGGAATCTACTACCGAGGAATCCCTGACTGACATATCTCTCACTGATGAATTATTTAACTCTCTACCCAATCCTTTTTGATAGTTTCTTCCTACATCTTTATTTAGCTGGTTACTATATGGATATCCTGAGTTAACTGTCACTGTATTGTTAGTGGCTGCAAGCCTTCTTTCAATTTCTAATTGTTTTTGTCTTTGGATTTCTGCAATTTCATCTAATCTTTGCCTATGTAGTTCCTGTTCTCTTCTCTTTCTCATTTCCTCCTCTTTTCTCTTTTGCTCTAATCTCATTTCCTCTTCTTTTCTCTTTTGTTCCAATTTTAATTGTTCCTCTTTACGCTTCTGCTCTAATCTCATCTGTTCCTGGTTATATCTCATTTTGGCTCTAGCGATTTTTTCCTCCAGTAACATCTTCTTGAAGCGTGCGTTTTGGGCGTCTAGCTTCGATTGAAAATCTTTCTTTCTAGACACGAGTTGCTTTTCCACCCACTGCTGCTTCTCTGCTGCATAGGACTTGAACAGAATCTTCTCCTGTCTCATCGCCTCTGCATCTTGCTTATACTTATCTTCGCGGCTCTTTTGTACTTCCAGAAGCAATGCAGTATCATTTTTCACCAACTCTTCCAGATATGCGTCATACAGCTGCTTATCTGCCTCCCTGACTGCTCTCAAAAAGTGTTCGACTTTTCTCACTTCATTTCTTCTTTGTTTCTGGAGTTCTTGGCGTTCTCTCACCATATGTTCTTCTTGTGCCTTTTCTAGGTCTTCATACTCCAATAAGCCTTCTATCAGGTCATCCACCGTATACTCGTCCAATCCCTTCCCCTTGATGTATATCTTACTACTTGATGATAAACATAATTTACGGAGCTCCTAAACATACATTATTAAATATATAATTAAATACATTATTAAATATATAATTAAATACATTATTAAATATATAATTAAATACATTATTAAATATATAATTAAATACATTATTAAATATATAATAATTTTAGTCATTTTTATTAATAAATATAGTGATAATTATATATAATTTATAATTATTTAAAAATGAGTTACCTGTAACATTTGATTGGCGATATCACTTTTGATTTTGTAGCGTTCATCCTTTTTACGTTGCAGTTCAAGTTGTCTGAAAGCTTCTTCTCTTCTTTCCTTTTCAGCTTTCTCTTCGTTGATTTTCTGCTGAAGCTCCTGTTTCTTTCTCTCCTCCTCGACTCGCATCTGCTCTTCTTGATGTTCTTGTCTACGCTGGTAAATTTCACTAGTGCGCTTCATCAAGCGAGAACGCTCCTTCTCAATCGAGTTTTTCATGGAGACCAAATGTAGTCTTCGGTGTTCTGCGCTCTTGTTCACGTCTGCTGGGCTCAGAATCCTGATCACGTAATACAAATTCTTCCCCAAATCTGTCAACTGGTGTCTGATCGAGGCTATTGAGTCGGCGTTAGCCGATGAGGAGTTAAAGTAGAGTACTCTGTTCGTATAGTCGAAACGCACGTGGCACAACCCCCTGTGCACCAACTCCACGATCTCCTTCTCTGCATAGTCCCAGGTGTAAAAATCAGCCGGACATATCGACTTGGTGAAAAAATCAATCGTCATCGAGGCGTACACTTTTGACAATCTTGTCAATACCTTATGAAAGACTACGCTCTTCACCTTTTCATAATACTTCTCCAAATCCTCTCTATACACGTTCTGCCCTGCTGTATGCTGTTTATTTGTATCAGTACCGGTTTTAACTTCAGATTTTGTTTCTGATTCTTTAGAATCCGTTAAATCACCTTCTGTATTATTAGAATCATTCAGTATTACAACAAGTTGTTGGCAGAGTTTCATGGAACTATCATTTTCAACGAGTTCGTATAATTTTTGTACATTTTTGTGGGCCAATGGGAGTACATTTTTGAGTGCCAGCGAGTGGTGCAGTGACTCTTTCGTTGGTATCGTGTTATATCCCAGGAGAGTTGACATTCTCTTCTGCATCTCATACACCGCAGTTGAGGACGCCGTCGATGAGCTCTGACTAAGGGCGTGATTTGGTACTGAAAGAACCGCTAGAACACACTTCGAGCATAGGTACGTAATCTCCTCCTCTGTGACCTTCTTCTTGTACATTCGGATGTGCATGACGTAGCGGAGCACTGCCAGTGCGTGGAAGAGTAACAGGTCTGAGGCCCAGAAAATCAGGGCGAGTTTTTCGTAGAAAATGGCAAGCCACTTTAGGAGCTTTTCTTTCTGCTGGCCTAGCACTGAGACTGAGCCCTGGAACGTCTTGGTGATATAATCTCTAATGCCTAGAGTATAGAGGTCCTCTACTGTGTTAAAGGCCTCTTTCCACATCCCCAACTCGCACGCTGTTATCAGCTGATTTACTCTCGTCTCTATGTGGAGCTCCGGCTTTAGCATACACTCCATTTCTGGCTTGTTTTGGACCTTTAGGAGGAACGAATAATGGCCTCGCATAACGTCGCACAGGCGCTTAAACTCAACCAAACGTGCGTTTTCTCTGCAAAAGGTTATCGCCTTCCTTGCCGTTTCGTGGTACACCTTCTCGAGCTTAGGTGTTGCTCTTGATATGTCCAGAATCATCTTGTAAATCTCCCACAGGAACCGGTACACATCGTGGAGCGTCTTACTGCATTGGTCTCGCATCTCAACTTGCAAAGTGCTCGCCATCAAACCTTCTGGCGTCTCGTCGTACTCCATCCCTTCCTCCACTATTCCTCCACTCAGCTGTGTTTGAGACTTTCCGGCGTCAGAAACTTGCAGCTTTGACTTTGCAGACACAAGTCTATTCTCTGCTCTATCTAATAACTCTACTATTACTTTGGCTAATGATGAAACGTTTGCGTGTTGCGATATCAATCGGTACTGGTGGAGCCCTTCACGAGCTAGCCGGAGCTTATCTTGGTCTATACACAACGCCACGTACTCTAACATTATTTGTTCCTGGACCATGTCCCATCCTTGGATTCGAAAAAACCTGTGCCCTATTGCTGAGTGTAAAATTACCAACGCCTCATCACTCTGGCCTATTGCTCGCAACTCCGCTGCTCTTTTCAGGGCATTTTCTGGCTTCTGAAAATTATACATTTTTTAACACAATCATTTATCTATCTTATTTCTAGTGTTCTTGTGTACTATCCAAAATTTGGCTAGTATTTTGCGTTATCTTTGCTAAAATTCTATTGTTGTGTTATTGTAAAAAATAGACGATCGTTTAAATGGTTGAAATTAGAGAAAATAATCCCGGCATAAAAAATAATTCAAAAATGTATAGATTTCTTTGTTAAAATATAAATTAATGTTTTGAAATAATAAATTTCCTGGCCGACCTTCCACGATTAATATTACATCACCAACTCTATATTGTATTCTTAATTTTATTAGCTTATCTTATATAATTTTTAGATTAAAAATAGAAAACCCACAATACAGATAATACAATTGTGGATTCCTTTGTAAAAGGGTTTATACTTTATGGACTCTGATTGGGTTAAATGGGGACTAACTCTTTTGTATATAATATAATAACTTTAATTGTTCTATATTTCTTACACATCATAAAACCTTTTCTTCCAGCTGGAAATTCAGTTCTTCTTTTTTTAATTAAAATTAATTTAATCCCTCTATACCTTTTACTTTTATAATTAAAATTATAATTATTTTCTTTATTCCCTTTTAATTAACACAATATTAATTATTCTAATTTATATACTTTGTTACTATTTATTATTCCAATAGATTTATATATATTTCACTATTTATTGTAGAATTAACCCTGAAATATCATAATCTACTAAGTGTTTAAACAATTTCTGGAAAATTTTATATCTAAATTAAACATATATTTTTAATATCAATTGGTATTATGATTTATTTATAGAATCTTTTTTTACATTTTATATCTTCCCAATTTATCCTATCACATAAAATAATATATTTATATTATTTATTAATTTTAATAAATCGCATTTTTGTGTAAAATAGTGTTAAACAATAATAAAAATGTTAGAAAGTGAGGATTTCCCTAGATCCTATTTAAAAGAGGGAGTGAAAACTTTGGATAAAATAAAGAAGTCAGTTTTATCGAGATTCCAAAAAAATAAAGCTAACAAACCATCAAAGATAGATGAAGAAGATATAAGTGATGGAATTTATGGATCAAAATGCACAGATGACGTGAAATTGCCCACTTTGGATTCCATTACTCCAGGGACGCTTGTTCTAGGATCTGTAGCCTTAGTTTGTCCATCTGGGTTGAGGATTCACATACTTAACAATATTGTCGGCTTTGCTAAATATTCTGACCTATTCGATTCAGCTGATTCCGATACAAACAACGGTGATTTGGCCAATGACCGAGATAATAGGTTGAGTTCTCCAATCAAAATTGGTTCTACAGTGATTTGTTACGTTTTAAAGGTTAACTACAGTTATTTATCACTTAGCCTAAAGCCTTCCCTTATTAATAGAGATTTGAGAGTTGATAATATATACCCGGGGCTGATTTTACCAGCCACTGTTACATCACAAGAAGACCACGGACTTTCAATAACATTTAACTCAGTAAGCGGGTTGAACGGGTTCATAATGTACGACGAGCAAGGCAGAGAGTCAGTGAAAAGTATTTTAAAGTCAAGTTATCCAATAAACTCAACTGTAAATGTAGCAGTGGTAACAGTAAACGCTGAAAGAGGATTTGTTAAGTGTCAGTGGCCCTGGCTCTACAAGACCCCAATTGATACTGAAGCGGGTCTAGTATTTGATACACTAAAACCAGGACTTCTATTAAAAGCCGAAGTGTTAAATGTCCACAATATAGTTTTAGAGGGTTCAAGTAAGTCTGTTTTTGCAGGTTATACTGTCAAGTGCCTTGGATCAATTAACGAAACAATATCTTCACTACACTCATTTGCACAAACTAATATCTCAAATGAAGTTGAAATGGAGGATTTCTATAGTTTGGTAGGAGAAACGGTTGAATGTAGAATAATACAAGTAGATTTTGAGAATAAAAAACTACACATGTCAATGCAGTCACAGATACTTAAGTGGAAAGGACCAATGGGTCAAGCCTTTAAACCCATTAATAATAAGATTATAAACTGTAAAATAACACAATGCTTCAGCTCCGGATTTTTACTGGAATCAATTCCTCCCACTGGTGACGACATCAATAATTCAGATAAGAGAGTTTTACACTGTTATTGCGCTATCCATGATGTGTTGGATGACAAGTCATTGACTGAGGAAACAATATTTTCATCTAGCAAATATTCTGTAGGATCAGTCCATGAATGCAGAGTTATAGAATTTGACTACTTCACAAGGCTAACGAGAGTATCAATGAAAAGTTCATTGATTAGCGAGGAGTACGTAACTCCATTTGAACTATCAGCATCAGATGTTGTAAAGGGTAAAATTATCAACCTTGTCAATAGCGGTGCCATAGTGCAAATTTCAAGCTTAGTGTTCGGAAAAGTACCTCTCGGCCACCTCACTCAAGTTCCAGTGACGAAATTACCCGAAGGCCTTAAAGTTGGAAGAAATCTCAGACTAAGAGTACTTAAATTCGACCATGCCCACAATAAACTCATTTTAACAGCCAAAGGGCTTATGCTAGATGACACAGATCCTGTGGTTAAATTCGAACAATTGCACGTTGGGAAAAAATTAATAGGCTACGTTACGATCGCAAAGGATACTTTGTATACAACTAATGGTTTGGATCCTCAATCTGCAAATTCAGATGAACTGGAAGAACCAAAAGTTGGCAAAGGAAACCAGAAGATTTATGTAAAATTCTATAATGAGCTGAAAACAGTTTTAAGTCCAGAGGAAGTCAAGAAAGCTAAAGAGTTATCTATGGATTTAAATACTGATTCGGTTGTAAAATGCGCTGTTACAAGAGTTGACCGAGCCAAGAAGGTCTTTTCAGTGACCTTAGATGAGCTAAAAATATCAAAATTATTGGAAAACAAGGATACCACAAAAAAACCTAGAAGGGAAAAGAGGAAACTACTCTGTAAACAAATATTTAAGGATTATAAAAGTAAAAAGAAACTCAAGAAAAATTAATTTTTTTTTCAATACACAATTATTTACACCACCGTTAATATACTATGTAGAACAGTTGTGTAGTAGTTTAATAAGTAATTTATTTATTATTTATTATTTGTTGAATCGCAAACATTTTAAATAATGAGTGATGAAAATCACTTAATCGGAGTAAAAAATGATCATAAAGGTAAAAATTCAGGTCGAAATAAAATGAAAAGTAAAATTCCTAAACGAAATAAAAAAATAAATAAAAAATCGCAATTAAATGGAAAGAATCCAAATTTAACAAGTGAAAAAACCAATAATGAAGATAAAAAGGTTGATAAATCTAAAAATAAAAAGGATAAAAAAGGAATTAACCTTAATATAGACTCAAAATTAGAGGTAAAACAATTTAAATATAATTAATCAATTTCAGTATGAAAATGAGATGAAAATCCGTGAATTGGAGGATAGAATCGCAGATAAGGAATGGATGAGGAATCCCAACTCTGTAATGGATTTCGAAAGACTAGTGGTTACAAATTCACGTTCCTCGGCAGTGTGGATAGCATATATGGCGTTTTACATCAACTCAGGTGACATAGAAATGGCAAGAAAAACTGTTAAAAGAGGGTTAAAGGCAATAGACTTCCGAGAAATGGCTGAGAAAATGAACCTTTGGGTTGCATACCTAAACATGGAGTGTATATATGGAGATAAAGTTATGGAGATTTTTAAACAGTAATTCTTATTTAACGTTATATATAAACTAGTTATATAAATGTTAGGTTAATAATTTATTAGGGCTATTCAATATAATGATAGTAAATCAATTCACCTGAAGATGATAAACATTTTTGTTAACAACAATCAGCTTGAAAAGGCGAAGGAGATTTGTGAAAAGGCAATCAAAAAGTTTCACAAGTCCAAAAAGGTTTTACTTTATACAGTTTTATAATTTCATGTAGGTTTGGTTGTCGTATCTAAGATTATTGTATGAAAATATGAAGGATTTCGAAGCTGGAAGGCAGCTCCACAAAGTATGTATTACTAGAATACCCCAAAGGAAGAGAATTTTAATAACATCCTCAACAGCATTATTAGAGTACAAACACGGATCTCCAGAAATGTAAGTCAAATTACGCTTATACCAACATTATATACCGTAAATACAGTATAAAAATGTATTACAGGGGGAAAATGTACTTTGAGAATATATTGCTGGAGAATCCAAAGCGCATGGATATATGGAACCAATATTTGACGGCACACATCAAGTTAAATATGGACGAATCAAAGACGCAGAAATCTGAAGGATTAAAGAACGTTCGAAACCTATTTGATAGAGCAATTACACTTGATCTCAAGCCAAAAAAGATGAAAATCATTTTCTCCAAGTATTACAATTAGAACATATTCTACACATTCTAAATAGTTAAGGATACAGTAATCATGGTTTTTAGATGGCTGGAATTTGAATGCGCATATGGAACTGAAAAATCCAAGGAATCCGTACAGAAGAAGGCACTTAAATATGTAGAATATATCGAAAAAAAGTTAAATGGCTGAAATAATTTTTTAACACTATTATTCATCTTTATTGCACTCAACCTTATTATTTACACTATTATCCATGGTTTTAGTAGATATATTTTAATAAGTGCATTAAAACAATTTTATCGCAAGTTTAAATTAATATAAACCAGCCGCCCTCCTGAAATGTCCGTTACTGGGCCTGCTGCGAACACCAATGCCATTCACCGTTTATCGGAGCTTGAGCTCAAAAAAGGAATCATTGGAGAAGGCTCTTGGCACAACCAATATAAGGATTCTTGCTACATTTTCATAGGTATTTGCCCACTTGGTGTCATTAAATCATAATTAGGCGGTTTGGACCACAGAATGACGGAAGGTGACATTATTATAGTTTTTTCCCAGTTTGGTGAACCAATAGATATAAACCTAAAAAGGGATAAAGATACAGGTAATCCAACTTATAATATTATTGATTATTAATATCAAATTCATAAAAAATGTGTAATTTAATTAACCATAGGAAAATCACTCGGGTACTGTTTTCTAGGTTATAAGGATCAGAGGAGTACTATACTGGCTGTGGATAACTTTAATGGCTCAACTCTACTAGGAAGAAGGATCAGAGTTGATCACGTCATGGACTACTCGGCACCAGTTGTTTACGAGGATGAGGTTCTATTATAATTCCCTGATGGACATATTTTACAATTTTTTAGGTTGACGAGGAGGGTAATAAGATTCGTAAGGAGTATAAGCCTACGGGAGCAGAGGGTCAGGGACTGGACAATTATTATGTAACTGAAACAGAGCGGCTTCTAAAGGAAACATCCAGTAAAAAAGCGAAACAGGACCCATCTCAGCAAATGGACGAAGATGAAAAATGGGCCCTTGAATTCGAACAAATGATTAAGAATGAAAATTCAGAATCATTTGATAACCCCAAAGAAACTAAAGAAGATAGAGAAAGTGTAAAGAAGGAGCATAAAGAAAGGGACAGACGTGGAGACAGAGATAGGAGTAGGGATAGATATAGAAATAGGCATAGAAGCCGTAGTAGAGATAGACATAGAAGTAGAAGTAGAGATAGAGATCGATATAAGAAGAGATATAGAGATGGTAGTAGGGAAAGGTATAGAAGAAGATACAGTAGAAGTTCTTCCAAAGATAAACATCGAAGAGATCGGCACAAACGAAGTCATCGCAGTCATTCTTAAAATTTCATAAAATTTTCATTTTAAACTTTTAAACCTAATTTAATAAACACTTCAATAACCTCGCAAACTTTATATATGCTATTATTCCAGGAATTCCACCACTTACTGCATCAATTTACAAAGAAATTCTTATTAGACCAAAATTTGACTAGAATTGGAGAAGAAGTGAAATATATTGTGTAAAAATACTAAAAATTTTAAAATAAGAAAGGTTTTAGACAGTTTTGATGTTATCGACTATGAATGTAAGCATGTGCCAGAAGGTGCACACAATTCGTGAATCTAGGCAAATGCAGTTTAAAAAGTAAAAAGAAAATTAATTCTACTCTTAAATATTAGTAGGGTTAGCCTTCTTTAAAATTATCTGATCAATATGGTGAAACTGTGAATATTTGTAACAATTACAGTTTTTACTATACACATTTAAGTTTTCTCCAGTTTTTTGTAAAATTTGAGGATTAAAATTTTACAATGTTTTATTGTTAATTATTTCAACCAGAATTTTATGATTTTTGGATCTTTTAACCTTACCATTTACCGTTTTAGACAATTTTGGATAATTTAGTTTCTTTTAAACCAAAGTAATGGCAGTATACGCATTTAATTCGCCAGATGTGCAGGGAGTTAATACACCTCTATCTGGATTGTCACATTCGCCTTTATCTGCCAGACACCAATCACCAGTTACGAGTTATGTTGTTCCAAGTACATCTCCTGTTAAGGTTGTCTCAAGCCCTAACCTATCAAAAAATGGAGGACACGGGTTTTCACAACCAGTAGGCGTTTTACCGCAAAATTCACAGGATACTAGAGAAATTTCAACAGTTTATCTTCCTCCAATAAGGTACAGATATGACAATGCCACAGGTACTCTGGTACAAGTTAGCGGGCAATCACCGAATGCTAACTTTTCAGCCAGTTCCTCCGTTCAGTCACCTTCTGGTCAATTCCCCCCTAACTTTAGCCCTCCGCTCACCTCATTTTCACCAACATTTGAAGGTAATTTATCGCATTTCCTCAATACTAATCCTTTAAATCAGAACAATCAGCTTAATTTTCAGAATCAACAAAACCAGATGAATGGACAAAAAGGTGTTAATTCATTTTGGAATCAACCCATGGGTGGTCCAAATAGATTACAAACACCAACCAATCAGGTATACAAATTCACGAACTTTTCACCCCAAAATTTTAATAAACCAGTTCAACCTCAGTTTAATCAACCCAATGGGACACACTTTAGCAATTTTCAGCCTAATGTAACCCAGTTTGACCCTGGAGTATTTAATAATGCACAGTTTGGTGGAACTCAGTTTAAGCCTTTTTATCAAAATTCTCCTCAGTTTAACCAACAACCACCTGGACCCGTATATCAGCCTCCCAATGGGTTTTATGGGAACTTCAATCAATCAGTTCCAACATTTGGAAGTGCCCAAAATTCAGGGAATACAAGGACAGTTGGTGGAGGGAACTTCCATAGATATGGGAATCACTTGTACATGGACACCCCAAGAGCAAGATACGAAGCAGCGGTCAAAGATTACTATAACAGAATTAACAATTACAACAACTATCCAAATTATGGCGATTATAACCCTAACTTTGGAGGTTTTAATCCCAATTTCAATGGGTTTAACCCTAATTTTAACAATCAAGGGTATACCCCAAATAACTTCAATGGGCCTGATACCAGTCCAGGAGGATTTTCAAAGGCGTTTAGTAGGTTTGAGAACGTTGCAACGAAGTTTTTTTCAAACACAGACTCGTTAGTTTCTGACTTAAGAGATGCAGCCTTCAAAATATTTAACCCCAACTCACCAGATTACATGAGGGCAGCAGTCTTCAAGCTCCAAAGGCTTGAGAATGTACCTGTTAACCCAAATTCAGTTTCAAAGCTGACCTTCAGCGTCGTGGCGTACTTTGACGTCGATACTGAGAACTACAACATACATAAATCAGAACAACAGTGGGCGTTGCCCACCGAGACTCAAGGGATTGTAGACTGCGATTTAAAAGGCGAAACTATTAAAATTCCTTGGAAGGGCGAGGAGTTTGTGTTTCTAAAAATTCTAGAACATGTAAGGAACAACAGATTCGTGCTAGGACGATTACAGCTGAAACTCGATACGCTTGTTACTGGGCACCCCTTGAAGGTAACCATAATAGGCGATGACGGGAAGAATAAGGGATCAGCAATACTTGAATTTGCAGTTGGGGCAGTATCACTTGATGAATTTAACCAGATGAACATGCAGTCCAATGGCGTAAACAGGGACTACACTCCAAGGTATATGACGAGCAGAAACACTGGCAGAAATAACGGAGAATACATGGATAAGAACGAGGAGTGGAGACAAACTAGACTTAGGAGCAAGAATTCTAAAAGAGTAAGTTTATATAAATAATTTGAGTCTTTAGTGTAATATGGAAACACCCTTTAAACAACTTGTCAGCTGGTGCTGTAACATTACGGACCAGGATCTTCTTTAATATTTTCGACACATTCTTAATATTAATATATTATTTTATATATGGGAAAATAAAAGAAATGTGTATAATGTAGTGTAAAAACGAACCGAGTATATATAGCAAATTGTGATAATATTGTAGGGTGATTAATTGAGATAATTTTATATTTTTTGTATATTTTATTTGTTTTAAACCTTCGTCTCTAACAGAAACGAATATGTTATTGTTAAGATGACCAGAGACCGGGGTTATTATAATCCTGGTAATGATTCCTTCGGATATAATTCTAGACGGAATAACGGTATATATACACTAGAATACTTAAACTAATCAATTAAATTTAGACTACTGGTTAGGCCCTAGTAATTCAGGGAACAGAAACGACTCTTACGGATACAAGAATCAAGGACAATCGAGGAATTTCGCAAATTCTTCAAAGTAAAATAAATTATTTCATACTCCCTAACATTTATCTTTAATTTTTATTAGATCTAGATACGGAGATCAAAATAAGGATAGTACTCCAGTGATTTGTAAACATTTCGCTTTACTAGGTAATGATTTTACACCACCGCTTAACCCTTTAGTCAATTAAATAAAATAAAACTGGCTTACTTAAATTAGAAAACTTAAAAATAAAGAGTTAACGTTGTTTTTTGCAGATCAATGTAGATTTGGTAACAAGTGTTCGTTTTTGCACACTGTAAAGCGTATATTATATATGCAAGATGTGTTCAAGGGCGGAGTGTACTGCTCAACGCTGAGAATGACAGCAGACAACGCTATCGAGTTCTTTGCATGTGGTCACGGACCGACAATCAAACGCTTTAAGTTCCATAGCAACAACGCAAACGAGATCCAAACGACAACATACCCTAATATAACTATTCAGATGCCACCAGGACAAGGGAACCAAAATAACACAGTTAGAACCAGAGTTAAAGGCCCTGTCACGGATCAAGCAATTCATAGTTTATTGTTTATGGACGACTGTCTGTTTGCCGGCTTAAGAACAGGGCATATTTGTGTCCACCACCTCCCCAGTGGCACCTTTACAATGCTTGAAGGCCACGACTCCTCTGTAAGTTCAATTATCGTAATCGAAGGGATTGTTCTATCCTCATGCGAAAGTGGCAAAATTAATCTTTGGAGGTTCGATTCCGGTGCATTCACCTGCATCAACTCGCTCCACACAAATTCTAAAATCAATTCACTTTTGGAGGTCATTTGCGACGTCTCAACACCAACGGCCAGCCAACCACGGCTTCTCTGGGCTGGCGGCTCCGTTATCAATATTATCGACCTTGCTTCCCTAACTGTTGTTAAATCTATCCAGCTTCCATCTAACGTTGTCGTTAAGTGTTTCAAGAGGTATTTTCTCAATTCATATTTAGTTTCATTCATTTTTACTCACTTGTTTCCTTTAATTTACTACAAATCTATGTTGTACACCTCTAATACTTTGGTTTAGATATGGAGGACATGTAATTGTTGGATTTTCCAATGGGTACTTGAAGGTGTTTACTCCTCTCGGTGATGAGGTGTACATGTCATCGAACGATAGTGGCAGCATAACTGCTATGGATGGAATGCAAACTTCTGAGGGCGATCTCCTTCTGGTGGGAAGCCGGTCTGGAGAACTGACTGTTGTCCAGCTCCCCTCGTTTAATCTTCAGTACCTTCTAATGTGCCACATTGACGGCCACAAAAAATCTGGAATCAGTAAAATTGCTCCCATTGGGGCTCAACACTTTCTCACCACCGGGTATGACGGAAACGTGTCATTCTTCATGTGGAACAACCCTGTTTGATATACTGTATCATTCCACCTAAATAATCTCCTACCCACACTATTTATATGTTATTGTAAACTCTAAAACTTGCACACAACACATAGATTGTCGAGAGTATGAAATTAATAATTAGCGGCAGAGAACAATATCGTCAATTTTTAAAATCATGAGAACGCTTTCAGTTGCTAGTTTGATGGCTGAGAGAGTGACCAGAAGCGGCTGGATGATGTTATCCTCGAACATATCGGAGATGCTGTTCTTCTTTATGTTTATGCCAAAGTTGGTTCCGCCCTGGACGTGCTTGGCCTTTAATTCTGTGATAACGCTGAGCGGGTACATGCCTGCGTTTTCCGCGAGAGTGTATGGAATGATTTCCAGAGCCTCAGCGAAAGCTTTCACACACACTTGAGAAACTCCCTCCAAAGTCATTGCCCTAATGTGAATTATTAGTTTTTGAATATAAAATATGAATATTGTTGTAACTCTAGTTCCATTCAGTAAACATTGTTTACACATATTTAACTATTTATGTGTATAATAATTAGTAATAGTTTAAAAAATACCATTGGGAAAGTTTATGGGAGACTTCCATCTCAGGTGCTCCTCCACCGGGAAGAATAGATCTTCTTTTAACAAGACATCTAACCACACACAGTGCATCATGGAGTGATCTTTCGGCTTCATCGAGAACCAATGTGTTTGAAGCTCTGATTAGTACTGATGCTGTTTTCTTCATATTAACTCCTGTGATCTTGACAATTCTAGAGGCTCCTTCAACCTTGGACTCCACCTAAACATTAAATTTACAAGTTGTCTTCATACCAATTTTGCGGTTCCCAACTTTTCTGGAGTAAAGTGGTCAATACTTGCAACTTCCTCGCAACCGATGCTCTTTGTTATAAACTCTATATCTTCACGCTCAATGTCCTTTATTACCATTATCTTCGCCTTCGCCAAGTAATCAAGTGATAAATCCTAAAACATTAAATGTCCAAAAATTGTATAAATAAATATAGTAAATAAAAAATTGTATAAATATAAAACATACAGTGACTGCGTCACGTAGTATTGATTTCTGTATTAGAAGAACATTGCAACCGGTTTGAGCAATTTTTTTAACCATTTTAGCGGTAATTAACCTCTCTTCTCTCATAATCCTATCAATTGATTGGTAATCCTTGACAACTATGTTGTTGTCCATATCAGTTTTAGGGGTCGACAGGCAGAATTGAATGAGTCCAATCTTGGCATCAACGATTCTTGTTGGGCCACTAGCAGTTCTTACTGCTTTCTGATCACTGAACACCAGTCCGTCAACCATCTCGCTATCTTCTATAGTCCCACCTATGCTCTTTACTATCCTTACGCTTCTCAGGTCTACGTTCCTTGACTCTGGAGAGTCCATCACAGCTAGAACACAATCAACAGCCATTGGCGCCAATAATGAAGCGTTCTGTGATACCACCTACACACATAATTAGGTTTGCTATGGTTTGTAAAATAATATCAATTAATAACTATGATTGAACCTTAGATTGGAGGGAAATTCCGGCAATATCCATTAAGAGTGATCTATCTTCGAGTGAAATCGGCTTTGAGATGGACTCCAAGATCTCCTCAGTCTAACCAATTTTTTACAATGTCACACACAAGTATATTGTAGAGTTTTAAAATACCTTATTTACTGCCAACATCATACTATCGGCGATAGTTTGTGGGTGAATCCCTTGGTTGAGCAGGTTCTCAACCATCTCCAGGAGCGCCTTACAAATAACTACCACTGAGGTAGTTCCATCTCCTGCTTCAATATCTTGAGACTTACTCAATTCCACCATCTACTCAATATTATATGACCTCATACACGTTTAACTAGAGTTAGAAATGGATATGGTAATACCATTTTAGCGGTTGGGTGTACTAATGATAATTCCTTTAGTATAGTAGCGCCGTCATTCGTTATAATAACTCCTCCCTTCCCATCTTGGATCATCTTATCCATCCCCTTGGGGCCTAGACTCGTTCGAACCAGATCAGCGACGGCTAAGCATAATTTATATAAATACATCTAAGCGTTGTAGAGTTATATACTAATTTTATATATCATCAAAATCTATAATTAATACCTTTTGCTGCCAGTATGTTTTTCTTTCTAACATCTGCAGTTTTTTCGTTCCTGTTCCAGACGGAACTATTAGAAGGCGGTGCTGAAACTTTAGAGGCCATTTTCCAAAAACTTCATTAAATGTTGTGGGAGATAATCAATATTTTACAATATAAGGTATTTAAATAGGCAAAATAATTTAAAAAATCTGAAAACAAATCAAAGTAAAAGCGGTTTAAGATTTTTGTTTGATAAATTATGAAACCAGTCCTTCTAAAAGAAATAGATCAAGATATAAATTTATACACACAATTATAAAAGATACTCTAAAATTATAATATTTAGAGGCTAGAGTGTATTAATTGAGAATAATTAGAGTAAAAATCTGCCGATTTAGTTACCTATAGAGCACCACAGTACAAGACGGTCAAGTACATTGAACATTAATTATTTAGTTACTTCATAACTTGTAATACAATTAATGATTTAAACAACATAAAAGTGGGTTTGGTATTTTAAATTATGAATTGAATTCATTAACATTTATTTATTGATTATTAAAAGTTTTACACATCAAATTCTTAAAATTTGGAAATTTCTCTAATTATCCTTTATAAACCTTTATTAAAATCTTTTAATTAGTTATTATTATAATTTATTCAATTAAGCATCTTTTATATCTAAATAGTTTGTTTATTTTATAACTAGTATTTACATATTTTTTATATGAATTAATTAAAAAATAACAAATAATAGCTTTAAAATTAAAATAAATTTTACTATATTTAACTGGCGATTTTTTAAAAATTATTGTGTGTTAAAAGTGTAGAATCTGATCATTATATATAAATGTACAATATTAGTATATGTGAAGAATAATGAAAATTTAATCGCAAAATTTGTGGAAAACCGTAAAATTTTATTTGTAAATTATAAAATGTAAATAAAATGTTCAATGTTAATGATTCTGTCGAGAGAAGGTCATCAATTTTCAAACCCGGAGGACAGATAGGATTAATCTGTGACGGAAACTCCTTCTGCCTGAATCATCTCGGAACCTCCTCTTTCATAATAGTCTCTGCTCTTAGCCAGTTTGTAGTATACGATTCCCTGTCCCTAAGAGTGGTTTTTATATCACTGCCATTAAAATCTAACATTAAATCTATCGCATCTGAGTATGAAAATGTATATTTAGTATTAAAGGACAATTCAGTGTACGTTTTCCATAAATATGAATACAGAGAAATAACACATGAACATAACTCTGAGATAATTGCTATTTTTCACCACCAGAGTCAGCTGGTAACATACACAGCATCAGAGCTAATTACATACACGAAGGCAGCTTCTGATGATGATAATTCAGTCCCTAAGTGGAGCCTTGAAAAGGTTATTACAATGGATAGTAACTCAGAGATTACAGCTGTTTTGCCACTTTTAGGGATGAATAATAAAGTTTTGGTGGGATTTTCTGACTCTTCCCTAATCTTACTGAACCTTAAATCAGGGAAAACATTATACAAATTTAGTAAACACCAGTGTATTAATAATAACAAAGTGGACGATGTTAAAAGTAATAGCTCTGATTTAGAGGGAGTAGCAGTGATGGCACAATCGTGTAATACTAGTTCAGGAGTAGTGGCAATAGGGTATAATAGTGGATATGTGTCAATATTTGATGTTAATAAAGATGAATTTCTGGGAGGATTTAGCCTGACAAAGAAGCAAAAACAGCCAAAATCTATGAGTTTCGTGCTCGATTATCTTGGAATCAGTTCAAAATCCGATTCTCTAACAAGGCCGGAACTCCTGGTGGTTGGAACAACAAGTGGGGATTTGGTGGTCTTTGATCTACTCAAGTTTACCCTAATTTCATGCATAGAATCGGCTCATAGTACTTCAATTATCAGCCTAATGCATATAGAAGCTGATAAATGCCTTATATCTTTGGGTAACTTTGAATCTAGATTAAAAAATTTTAGGTGAAAATTCAATGATAACCTGGACCATGGACTCTGATAAGACATTTTTGAGAGAATTGAGGAGTAGAAAAGGTTTTATTGGAACAATAAACATCTTAACCCCCTATGGTATTTCTTTATCCATATTTTTATCTAATATATTTCATTTATATATATTATGAATGATCAGATGAAGAAGAACATGACTTGCTGGTGTGTACTAGTAATGAAGGTTCTGGGAGTTTGGGGAAGATTTCAACAATTCAGCAGCATCAATGTGTGACCTTTTCAACAAAATCTTCCAAAGTAAAGCTGAAGAAGATAACTGGGATATCCTCGTGCTACCAAAGACATTACGACTGGCCCAACATAGTAACATGTCACCAAAACTCACACCAGGTGCATGTTTGGAGTGGATTTAAGAAGATCCTGACAGAGAAGGTGATTAAAGTCCCTGAAATGAACTCAATTGCAACATCTGTCTGCCTAACCAAGTGCGGCAATTACGCAATTGTGGGTTATCAAAATGGGCAAATTCATCTTTTCACTCTACAAGTATGTTTTACTACTTTATATAGTTATTAAACAGTCTTGAAATAATTTTTAGAGCTGTAATTATGATTCTGAGTTTACAAGAGGAAATGAAAACGAATCTTTACCAGCACATTCATCACAAGTTATCAACATTTCACTGGTTGGGAACTCCAAAATCATATCAATTTCAAATTCCAAAACAGTATTTTTTATACCAACAGTTATATACTTTTAGTAGTTATTTATGGATTGATATGAGGTCATTTTGGTATAGGATAGAATGGTACGTGTATGGGATGTAATAAAGGTAAAATTGGAGTTGGAATATGACCCAGAGCTACCCAAGGGTGTAGGAGCGTACAATTCAGCAGTCGGAGTAAGATATTATTATTAAACACACATTGTTTAGAATTTTTTGACTGCACTGGCCTGTACTGACGATAACATCTACGTACTGGACGTCAAAGGGAATGTGATTATAAGGAAAATTAAATATCACTCCAAAGTTAATTCAATGGTACTCTTTTATTTATTTATACTATTCTAACATCTAAAACACTCTAATAATTCCACTTGTAGAAATTTCATATGAATGACAGTTGGCTGATAATTACTACGGAAAGAGGCACAATGTTGGTGTACGATATATTATCGGCTTGTTACGTCGACTACGTTGAGTTTTTGGGGAACATCTTGGATTTCCATATGGATTCTTCTGGCTCGTTTATGTTAGTATCAAATGAAAGGGCGCCTGGAGTAGTATTACAATACGCAAATAAACACGCCTTTGAGTTGTTTCCAAAGTCTATACTGTATAAAGATATACCAAAACAGCCCATTCCAGTAGATATTCCTCCATCAAAGATTGATTCGGACCAAATGGTAGAGTCAGAAGATGAGAATAAAACTGAGGAAATTGAATTCAAGTCAACCAGATCACAACTTGAGGCAGGACTAATAACGTTATCAGGGCTCACTTCTTCAAAACTCCAAACAATGTTGTTTTTAGATGAGATTAAGGAGAGAAGTAAGCCAAAAGAACCACCTAAAACTAATGATAATTTGCCTTTTTTTCTACCAACAACCTATAAAGATGGTCAGTTGGTGTTTGTGGAGCCTGAACCTGAGGAGATAGAAACACCAAAACCAAGAGAATCACTCCTAAAATCCACAGACTCACAAACACAATTTGAGCTACTTTTATACTCAAACCATGAAGATAAGTTTGAAAGTAACTATAACTATTTATACATATGGTATATAATTACGGTATGACTAATGTTCAGGGATGATGGAATATTTGTTGGCACAGACTCCAGCAATGGTACATATATCATTAGGGTTGTTTTCAGAATCAAAAATGGTAAGAAATGGTGTAATTAATGGGTTTAGGATGAGACTTTGTGTGAAATGTTGAGATTTTTTCAGTATCAAGTAAAGAGTAAAAGGAACGCGGACGCATTGCAGGTTTTTCTACACCTTTTCCTCAAATTCCATGCTGAAAGACTTTCTAACCTTAAAAACCCAGAAGCCAAGAAGATAATGTGTGAACTAAAAACAGATCTAAAGGGAGATTACAAACTACTACAGGAAAGCTTTGATAAAATCTCCTGTTATATCAAATTCCTTACACATTTGCAATTAGACTAATTTAATCAAGATTTAAAACTTAATTTAATGTTGAATTGATGAATATGTGGTATGAATTGAGTAAAAGAGAGGAATTTAGTAGATCATGATGGGGAGTAAGGTGTAATGACGATAATATTTAGATGCAGCTGTAACTATACAATAGAATATTTATAAAATGTTAAGTTACAAATTTATTAGATGTATGGGTACTTTGTTACGACTGCGCCCAGCGGAGCCACTCTTAAGGCAATAAGATGTAGATTAGTCAAAGATTCCTTAAAGGAATACCTAGTTTGCCTAAAAAGGCACTCAATAGAAGTTTATTCACTCGAAAACAATCAAAATAGGACTGTAAACAAAGATGGGAATCATTTCAACCCGCCAGTGTTAACTTCTGTACTAAATGCAAACAGTACATTTGTTAATTTTATAGATTACAGACCACCAACAGAAACACAAACACATTTGTTAGTTCTAACCCGAAATTTTACACTTTTCCTACTCACTTATCACGAAAACCTTTCAAAATTCACCTCCAAAGCAGTTTCATCTTTACAGGTTAGTGTTTTACTCAGTTAATTGATTCCTTCTGATTTAAGTGAATAATGGATTCACACATATATTTAGGAACTGCATGGTAGGCCGAATTATGAGAATATAATATTTAAAGTGGATTCTGGATATAATCTATTGATATTTTATGGATATCACAGAGTGTTAAAGTGCATAGTCTTGGACCCTAACAATTACTTCAACTTCTCAGATCTTGTCACAATTAGAACAAATGACGCCATTTTCGTGGATTTCGAGTTCATTTCTTCAGAATACACTGAAAAACTCGATACCTCGAGAGCATCTAGTACGACAAAGAGGAAGAATACATTGACAAATACCCCGAGTAGAAGCTTTAGCGGCTCTAGCTCAAGCTCAATTAGCAACGATATTCAATTTAAATCGCCAACGAGGAACAGTACGTTTTATTTTCTGGAGTCAAGTTTGATAATTCTTGGCGAGGATAATGTGTATGGGAGTAATAAAACACCAGTCAGATGGGTATATGGAATGAAACTGATGTTTGAGATTGAGATACTGAACGGCTGTAAAAGATTCAACTCATACACTCACACACCTCTTTTTGGTGACCCAATAAAACTATCAGTTCCCTATAGCAAATTAATACCACTCAATCTGGTCAACAAAACAAACAGGTACGATAGCGTGATGCTGTTAGGTCCTGGATCAACGGGTTTTATAAGTTTTAAGAGCCCAAGACATGTAAAACAGTTTAAAATCAACAACGCAATCACTGAAGTAACTTGTTGTTGTGCGTATAGAGAAAATAAATTCATTTTTGGTGATGATAATGGAGGATTGTACCTGCTTAGGCTATCAATCTCAGCACTAAGAAAAACAGTAAATACAGTTAAGAGAAGAGCAGTATATTCCCCTGGAATGAGTTCAAGTTCTGGCTCGCAAAATAATTCTACGGTTTCTAGTCAACAAAGTAATAAAAGTTTAAGCGGTGAGCAAGAATTTATGGTAAGCGAAGTAATGGCTGTGAAGCTGGGGAACTTTCCAGTTCCTTCATCCCTAATAAAGTTGGATGAGGAACATATTTTTTATACAAGTAAAATGGGTGACTCATCTATTCTATCTATTAACTCAATTCTTAATTCCAGTAACAGATATGAACAAAACTCTGAACAGAGTGACCGTAACAGTACTGAGTGGGCACAAACTAATTTGGGACCGATAACAGACTTTGCATACCGAGAAGAAACGTCCTCAGGAGAAACTACAATCTTGGCATGTTGTGGGATGGGGAATTCAGGGTCATTTTGTGAAATTTATTTAGGGCTATCGTCAGAAATTATCCACGAAAGTGATGTTCCGGGAGTCCTTAATCTGTTCTCAGTCCCCATGAAGAGTCTCTACAATTCCACCTCTTCACTCCTATGTATATCATTCTTTAGGTTTACCAAATTTTATAACTTCAGTTTATCAAGTGTTGAACCTTCTGAGCCTCCAGATTTGATTAATTTGGAGGTGCCAGAACCTGCACAGAGTAGGAGAGTTAATGTTGGCAGAGTAAACAAAAGACAAAAGGCAAGGGAAGCGCTTATTAATGCTCTGGAAAATAATACAAGATCAAATCAGACTGTGACTAAAGTAATAAATAATTCTCATAATCCACCAAACAACTCTAATAGAACTGGAAAAATAACAAAGTTTGAGAATAACGTATTTTTATGCAATGAAAAAACAATTTTGTTAAGTCATCTAAGAAATGGGAACATATTACAGGTTACTCCAAGAAATATAGTTTTCGTTAACGATTCATTTAAAACGGTCAAAAGAACAAAGATCTCCCAGATTGTAAGATTAGCTGATGACAAGTTGGCGGTTTCTTCAGTTGTTTGTAATCCGTACATTATTTTATTACTGTCGAACAATTGTATAGTAGCATTGGAGTTCGATTTAAAATTGGTCAGCAGCAGGAACCTTGAGTTTAACGTGTCTGCAATGGGTTGTATAACTAAAAACGACCTTCTCAACTCTGATCTTGGTATATTTGCAGGTGCAGGAGGTTTATTAGCCGTCAGTAGCTGGGATAGTAATAATGTGATATTATTCCTGACAGTTAAGGACCTGAAAGTGGTTTGTTCCCACAAAATAAGCCTGGATTATGATATATTTGCGGTTAGCATAAAATTCGCCAAGATTAATACTAATGTGTACCTGCTGTTGTCCCTTTCAAACGGGGTTTTATATATTTACCAACTAACAAAGATTGATAGAACTATAAAATTTACATTGGTTAACAAGTCAAAATTATCATTATGGTCATTTAAATTGCTTGAACTGAAGGTGAACAATGATGAGGATGAGGATACATGTAACCTTTCAAAGGTCCATTTAATCACAACAGGACCAAAATCATACGTTATTCACCCTAAAAACGGGAAAATTAATTATACCAAAATTAATACCGACAATTTGCACACAATGACGACTATAGCTAACCTAAAAAGTGTAGAAAACACAGAAAAACAAGAAATGCTGGTAATATATAATAACCACAAAAGTGTGGTGGTGGGAAAATTGAACTTGTTGAATAATTTTAACGTACAAAAGATATTGAAAGGGTCCAACTTTAATAAAGTGGTTTACCACAGCAAGACTAAATTGGCAGTAATATCAACTATTCCCCAGTATATTATTAATCCAAGTAATTTAACCACCAATACTCCCATTAACTCACAGAACACAGATGTGTTGGAGAGTGGTTACACATCTGCAACTAACACACAATCTCAACTTTCTCCCTGCGCAAGTCAACAATCTAATAACTCAACCGACTTTAACTCACAGCTATCATTGCCAGATAGCTTATTAATCTGTATGAATGATGATGCGGTTTTGAGTGGAACTGACACCACAAACGTACCCAGTGAGATATTGTTGGTGGATATTGACACCAAAGAAGTTGTCTATAGGTTAAGTATGCCACAGGATCATTTAATCTCAAGCATGCACAAATACACCCATGCTGAGCTCGGTAAGGACTACATTGTTTTTGGCACATCTAAGGTGTCCGAGGCCAACGATGTACCCACCGAGGGCTTCTTGTATTTTCTAGAGGTTTATAAGGAATCGGAATCTTGTACAGTTATAGTGAACAGGAACACTGAGCCTTTTAAGGGCGGAGTTGTTGAAATCACCAGTTTAAACAAATATTTGGTAATTGCAGTTAATTCTACAGTTATGGTTATTGCTCTTCCAGGTCCTAATGACAATTCCAATTCCAATGACAATACCAGTACCAGTGTCGCTGTTAAGGATAGTGATTGTAACGTAAAGAAAAATATTCTTGAACTGGTTGATATAAACGATTCTTCCACGTTGATCCCTAAAATAGATGAAAATACCCCGTTCCTGGATGTTGTTGCCAGCTACGACTCGAACACGTTTGTAGTATCGCTGGACACCAAGGATGACGTGATTTTTGTGGGCGATCTTATGACCTCAGTCAAGATGCTCAAGTTCAGAGATAACAGCTTACACGAGACTTGTAGGGATTTTAACACGCTGTGGACAACTTCACTGGTTGCAGTGGATAACTCTTCATGTCTCGTTTCTGACGATTCAGGGAATTTTATGCTCCTTAAAAAAGTTAAACACCCAGTCACAGACCAACAGTCCATCAAGTTCGATAAAATAGGCCTGTTCCACCATGGCGAGGTTGTAAACAAGATTCTAAAACGGACCGAAATGCCGATTCACCATGAGGCAGATACCACCATAACGAGGAACAATCCAAGTATTTTTTCCAACCCATCCTGAACACTAGTTATTTAGCTGCAATATTAATAGTTTATCTTTAATATTTGTATAAATGTGTATAGGAGAATTTATGGTTTCTAGTCGAGTAATTTGTGAAAGTGAGACTAATAGCCCTTCTGAGACCTCAAGCCTTAACGAGCACAACAATTTGTTCAAGGGTTTCTTTACCTGCGCCACAACTTCTGGCAGTTTGTTCCAGGTCTGCTTCTTTGAGGATTTGAAGATGTTCCTGAAGCTGTCACTGCTCGAACACACCATGCAGCTCGTTCAAAAGGACCTTGGGAACATCCCAAGCAGGAACCAAAGGAACTTTGAGGACTTGCATTCCAATATTCCCACCAGAGGTTTCGTTGATGGGGATCTCGTCGAGTCGTTTCTCAAACTTCCAGACTCTCTCAAAAAGTGGGTCTTTGATACTATGCTCATTAACTCAAAGCAGCTTGGAATTAAGCTGAACTCTCTTGAGTCCCTACTTTATGAAGTTGATCGTATTAAACACCTAAGACTTGAATAATCTTATAAGCACTCTATACACTAGTATAATATATTTATTATACAGCACACTATATAATATATATTAGTACGGGAATATCATATTCAAGAAAGGTGATTATATACTGCGTTATGGAATCACAATAATTCTCCACAGTCCTCAACAACTACAGTTTTTGTTGGTTTTCCGCTTTGAGTTCCAACGGCTTCAACTGCCTTGACCACATCTTTTCCTTCAACCACCTAAAACAAATATAAACATTTTGGAATCGGGTTTAATAGGGTTGATTAATGACATACCTCGCCGAAAACGACGTGCTTTCCATCCAACCACTGGGTTACCACTGTGGTTACGAAGAACTGGGAGCCATTGGTATTGGGTCCTGCGTTCGCCATGGACAACAGAAATGGCCTGTCATGCTTCAGGTTGAAGTTTTCATCGTTAAACTTAAGCCCGTATATGCTCCTCCCTCCAGTGCCGTTATGGTGTGTGAAATCACCTCCTTGGCACATAAAATTCGGGATCACGCGGTGAAATGTTGAGCCCCTAAAGTTACGTTAATTATCGGTAAAATCGTTATATAAAAGCAAAATACTAACTTGTAGTGGAGTGTGTTTCCTGGAGTGCTCTTTTCTCCAGTGCACAAAGCCCTAAAGTTCTCGGCAGTTTTAGGTACAACGTCGCTAAACAACTAAACAAATGTTAATTTGTGTAAATAATTAGGAAACATTTGGGATATATAAATAGATTAGCTAGCGGATCTAATAAATAAATTGAAAAATACTTCGAAAACGACGCGTCCTGCCTTAACTCCGCCGACGGTTAAATCGAAATACACACGTGGTCTCTTTGACATTTCTGGTTCTGTTTGTGAAAATAAGTTAAAAAGTTTATGCCTTCTAGTTAAAATAGATCTGTTTATAAATGAGGAGTAATGCTTGGGTTGATTGTAGAATTTTAAGCAGCTGGAATAAAAAAATAATTGGTAAACTAAGCACAATAGCTTGATATTTTGTCTAAGATGCATAAAGAGGTTTGGAGAAAAGTTTCGAGTTGATCCAGTCAAAAAACCGGTGGAATCTACAAAAAATATACTTTTTAGAATAAATAAATTATTAAAAAGATGTGTTTGATGGGGTCTAGATTCCATCAACTCTCTCTAGATATAAGTTCAACTTTAGGTTTTAATTTCAATATAATTTTACACATTGGAGATATAAACACTTGTGTTTTGTTTGTTTTGTTGTGGTATTTGTTTAATTCACTTTCAACCTAATTTTAAGCATGATTTTGATTAAAATATGTTATTTAAAGTTTAATTTGTAATATATCCTGTAAAATACTGTTTGATTTTAAAAAAATATTTTATTTTTCATTGATTGTTCTATTTGTTTTTTATAACAATGCAGATTTATTAATTGTTAAGTAACTTTAAAAATAGAGTGATAAATTTTTCATAAGATGCTAAAGGAGCCATTAAATACAATAAGTGGCAGCTCAGCTATATATTGTGATGTGATTCCATCACTTTTAGCTGAAAGGATAGATCAGCTGTCAGTATATGGACCTCTTTTTGAAGCACTTACTAATAATCACTTTATTAGATCTGGTTACAACCTTAATTCAGGCTCTGTTTTCAGTAAACCTGAGTGTCACCTCGAAGTTGAAGTTCGTCTAGGCTTTATACAGAATATACGATCTGAGCATCGATTCACACTGCCAATTACAACTGATACGCTGTTGGCTTCAAGAGCGCCAGTGAAATTTGTTCCAGGGGTTACAGAAGACCAATATAACGCAGCGAGAAACTTTTTGATTGAGACCTCAGACGAAGATGACCTAAGGAACGAGTGGACTACTTGCCTAAATTCCTGTACCATAAATAGATTTTTCGAGATTCAAGGATACGAAGAACTGGTAAGAATAAGTGTTCTAAGTGATTCAAATTCCCCAGTTAACAGACAGCAAAAGGAACCAATTGACGCTATAAGAAAGGTTAACCTGCTCACATGGAACATTAGCTCAGGATCAAATGAGGAGCCGAGCGAAGATTCTGAAGAATTTTCTACAGGGCTTGAAGGACTTGACTACAGAATTGCAATAAATCTTGAGTATAAAGTCCCACTAACTAATTTGCCAACTACTAGTAACGCTAAATACTGTAGAAGAAGATTAAGAGATTCATTCGTTCATACTGAAAGTATCTCTTAAATACTTTATACAGTCAATCAGATAGGCTCATATGCCACATTTATAGATACTTTAACTCATCAATAATATTATAGGTAAGATGAGATTTGATTTGTCAAAGGTGGAGGATGTAACAGAGAATAAGGATCCCACAACTTCGAAGTTTGAGATCGAGATAGAACTTTTAGGTGAAGAGATCGTGAAGACGTTGATGGACAAAACACTCAGTTCGGACCAGCGCCTCATGAATCTAAAGTACTATTGCTCAACGCTGATAAGGTCATCGAGGTACATTATGGACCTCCTCTCCAGTAAAAATGAGCGCCTAAAGTATTCCTCTTTCATAAACTCAATTTCGGAAAAGGTGGGGGTATACGACCTTAGGATAGTATCCCAAGATGCAGAGTCAGTTGAAAGGTATAAGAGATACCTATCACCACAGCTTCCACTGATCGGTGATTACCTCTACAGAACAGTTTCAGTTAACCTGGAAAAAAACCCAGACATGTACAATAATAGGAAATCCCTATATACACAAGAAACCCAAGATATACCGGGACCATTTGTAGTCAAAATCGATACAAATGGACATAGATATGTAACAATAGATAAATGATGATTAAAATACTATAAAAATATATATGTGAATGGTAGGTATTATTTGTTGTAAAGCTGCTTGATTTTTGAGGAAAGTTCATTTATTTTCTTGCGGGTTTCAGCAAGCTTCCCTTCAAGTAAAAAGTGCTGCCTTTTGACAAGAGAAGGGGATCCAGGGCCTAAATTACAACGAATCATCTCAGATTCAAGCCGGTCCCTCTCAAGGTAAAGCTCAGTGAGTTCCTTTTCAAGGTCGTTTATTCTAACTTGAGTCTCCTCATCAGGGCCATCAAACATAGTTGGTTTAAATAAATCCCTAGACTTTTCCCTTTTCGAATTACCTTCAGCCAACTTTTCCTTGTACAACTCAAGTAACTCGGTACTTACAGTGACTGTATTATTATTCTTAGAGGTGTTCTGTAGTAGAGATTTAAGTTGGTGTCTTAAATTATTAGCCTTGCATTTAGTAACGTATAGTTCATTTAAGTGTTCCTTAACCAGAGCCTTTTCCTGGTCAAGTTTCTTAAGTAAAATGGAATTCTCCTTAAACATCGAATCATTGTCTAAGTTTAACTGTTTAACATGAGCCCTTAAAACATTAACTTCCCTGGTTAAGCTTTCCAACTCAGGGCGATTATCAGCAGCTAGTAAATCAATTTGAGCCCTCTTAAGCTGGTTTTGAAGTGTGTTGACCTTTTCCTCAAGAGCGGTAATCTTAGAAGATTCTGAAATTTCAAAGTTGCGAACAAGGTTTTGTTGAGAATAAACTGTTCTATTCAAGTCTGAAACTTCCTGTTCAAGTTTACATTTGCGATTTTCCAATGACTCCTTCTCAGTTAAAAGGAACTTGTTACTTAGAAGGAGAGAGTCAACCTGAGACTTAAGGTCCTTATTAACCTCGACTAGTTCTCTTTTCTCTTGATTCAGTTCATAGAGTTCCTTTTCCAAATTTGCACATTTGGAACTCTCATTTTCTAATCTCAAGTAGGCATCTTGCACATCAGTTTGTAGTCTGGATATAAGTTCAGATCTCCCATGTATTTCTGTTTGCAAAGTTTCATTATCTGATCTTAGAGCATTAAGAAGTCTCTCATTATTTGAAAGTTGTCCGTTTAAATTATTAATCTTAAATTCTCGTTCTTCTAGCTCTAATCGCAAATTATCGTATGATTTCTGAAGACTTTCAAAAGCACTGGAAACTTTCTCAAGGTTGTTTTTGGTCTCAGATTCATCAAGTAACCACCTTTCACGCTCTAACTTCATCTCCTGAAGATCCAGCAAATTCTTTCGGTTGGTTTCATAAATTTCATTCTTCACCATTGCCAACTTAGTGGCCAACTGCTTATTATATTCGTCCTGTAATCTCAAACTTTCTTGACGCATCTTTTTCTCAGAGTCGGCTGCAAACCTGTAAAAAAAGCGCTTCTGCCTTTCAGTCCAGCCCTCCAAGGATGGCTTATACTTTTCTTCATATTTGGCTGCGTTTAAATCTGGGTAATCTTGATTCTCTCTAGTTGTGGTCTGCAAACTAGCATTTGGAACCCTACCGGTAAGGACCGGAGCAGGTAATACTATAGGTTTATCACCATTTCTTCCAGTTCCTACTCAGTGATTAACACCAATGAATAGATAGTTGTATAGTTAAAAGTGTATATAAAGGTATTTACCTTGCGTTAAAGCCTTCAATACTGGAAGGGTGTAAGGCAGAACCCATTTTTTATCAGGGGCTTCCTCTTCACCATCTTTAAGAACCTTTAGTTTTGCTCCACTCACAGTCCCAATGTCTAATAAATAATTAAAGAAGCCAAATAATTAATATAATCAAAAATCATAAAACTAAATAAATTGTATTTTGATGAGTATGGATTACTGAGTGATTTGAAGAATTCGTTGGTTTCTTTAATGGTATTATCAAGTCTATCGGCAATGCCTTTTAAAGCGTCTTGAGACATTTTAATTTAATATTGGAATTTAGCTTTAAAAATAACCTTCCGGTTGTGAGTACCTCTAAAAAGTCACTAAACGGCTACACATTTTAAAAATTACTTCAGTACCGCTGCGATTTAGTCTCTTAAATTTATTAAAGCTTTTAAATCTGTTACTTAAGGGCTGAAATTAGTTAAAACTGCAGATACCTATTCCCCATAGGTCAAAGGTGCACTTTTGATCAGAAACTGGAGGCATATGGTCTAACTCCAGACGCATCTCCATATAATAGTCATGTAATAAAAATTTAATAAGATTTAGAGAATTAGGTGGCCTCAGACGAACGATCCCTGCTTAACTCCCCAAAGGTACCAGTACAGTAACACTCCCAGCTAATCAATTATTATTATATTTACAGAAATGTTATTATTTAAGTTATAAATAGTATTCGACTAACTGGTTGTCCGGTAAAGCAGAATAAACACCAGAAGAGAACATTTCCGAGAGTTTTGTTGTTTTTTATCTGAAGGATTTTATTTTCACCATATTTTTTATTTTTAACAGAACTATCTATGTGGATTAGAAAACATACCACATCCATGTCTGTAAAAAGCAGTAGCGGGATTTGTCCCATCATGGCCCAAAAAACGTAGCCTGTCCATCCCAATCCCAGCGGTACCGATATTAGGTACTCGTGGAGCGCCGCTGAGATCACGAAAACCACGATGTTAATGAGCCCTCTGGGTAAGCCCAAGTTAGTCAACGGTTTACTTATATGCCTTATTAGAAACTGATGTATGGGCAGATTCCACTTCCTCCAGTACTCTGCGAAACAGGACGCATTCCACCAGTCCTACACCAGTATACAGTACCTTACATGTTTATATACTATACTATGCATAACAGTTTTAGAGCTAAATAGAGGTGTACTCCGTAGAAACGTCTATCTCCAAACCGAGTGATTTCAGCTAGGAAATTGCACCAAAAGTGGAAAATGACTACGAACATGAGAAGCCAACAGTAGAGAATGGGGACCGATAATAGTAACATCTAAGATAGTATATTATTGTGAGTGTTCCTAACTCTGTCTATAATATGGCATGCAACTGTGAAGAAGTTTGCAGATTTAAATTCGTCCATGGTGAATGTATTCGACACGGCCACCACTATGTACTGGTCAGCCAAAATTCTATCATTCGTACATATGCACAACTATGAAAACTTACTTGATTACTGCCAAGAAGAAAACGAATTGTAAAAACTGTTTAAATGCAGTCATCCAGTTAATCTTTGGCGTCATTGGATAATAAAACTGTAAAGTTGTGAAAAGACAATTTAGTTACTTGGAAGCAAACTGTTGGCATAATAATGAATCTGTAAAACTCGGTGAGCTTGATACAGTTGGGGTATGTTGAGGCTATCTTCGCTTCTTTTTTGATTTTACACACTTCCAACAAATTATCGCCGTTACTATCAAATACATATTTGTATAAAAGATACCAAAGTGCTTTTCTGTAATCGAAGCAGACGTGATGGAATGAATACATTTTAAAGGCCCAAACTACTGATGTGATCAGCATCAGTGCCGATAGCGCTAAACATTACTAAAATCAATTTGAAATTACATGGTTCTGTTTTATACGATATAACGGTGAGATATGGGTATAGTAGAACAATCAAAATGTTCAAAAGCTGAAGTAGAACCATGGGTAGTGTTAGTGGTTTAGTCGATAGCGGTGCTATGTAACGTTCTATACCCCAGGCGAACAATATTGATATATGTGTCTAAATCAAAATATATTTCTATCTACTATGTTATTTATGTTATTTGATACCTTTAGGGTACATCGCAGTAGGGGCCAATCTTGGTACATTTGTGTAAATCCCTTCGGTATTTCCATCAAAAGTCCTAAAAATACAGTTAACTACAAATCCAACAAATATAATTATATATTAGTGGTACCATATTTTCTGAAATTGTTGATGACGAGCCTAAAGTTCATGGCTACTAAAATTACAAAAACTAAGTTTACAAATCCCGATAAATTTAAGTGTTTCATTCCTGTGGATAAGAGGCTTTGCCGGCACTCAGTGTGCAGAATTTCGTGAAGTGGTCTACATATTATATTACTCTTACACATTTTCATATGCCTACTTCTCTAATAGTAGTATTTATGTAACCATATTATTGATTTAATACCTTCCTGAATAATCCTTTTGGGTCTCTCCTGGCTTATTTAAGGACGAAAAGTCCACCAATAGTCTATTTGGCGCACTATTTGATCTTTTTTTCCTGATACTTCCTCGTCTATGGCTTGGGATTCTGCCCACAGATTCCTGTGCTTGCTTGCTCTGATAAAATGTGCTTTTGCTCTCATTATATTTAGAATTAGTGACAAAATTTATGTTTTGTGGGTTAATTTGGGTCTTTTTACTGAAATCGTTCAAGAAAAAGGTGCTAATTGACCTACAAATCTGCTTAAGTGATTTCGATCTGGATTTATTTGGAAGTGATTGCTTATTAATCATTTTCCACAAACCATAAGCTTAAATTTAAATGGAATTCTAACCAAAAGATGATTTAAAGGCAACATAATTCAAAAGTTGTTTTTTCCAACCAATTTAGGGATAAAAAAATTTTGTCGTTGAATTCACAAATTACTATATTTTTTACATTATTTAATAAAACATTTTAAATATTAATAGCTGTCCATTTAATTTTAAAATAACCTTATTATAGTGTCGTCTACCATATAGCCCATGAGGGTTACATTAAATTAAAAACTATATAAATGTGTAAGTATTCTTAAGGATTAATCTGATATTAAAGGTGATACCAATTCCCAGAAGGAATCTTTAACGATATCACAATGTAAAACCAGTATATTATGTTCAGAGGCCTTCTCTTTAACCTTGAATTCAAGTTCATTTAGTTCTGAAGGACTAATTTCGAGCCAAATCTTTCTTTCTTTGTCCACTAAATCCTCTCCCAGACCCTCACTAAATTCTCTTCTACTCAGATTATCCAACTGATCGAACGTGTTATAATTAAGGCAATTTTCGTCATCAACGTTTACAGCTTTGGTAGTGGATTTTACTAATGTAGTCCCTTTCCTAATAATCGTCGAATAATAAAGTTATTACTTGAAGATATTTGGTAAATTATTATAGTTAAGTTTATGTGTTGTGAAAAGATATTCGTTTTTTTCCACCTTGGTTGTCCCCTGAAATTATTTTAAAAACAATTTAAACAAACTTTTAACCAATTATATGCCTCGTCATTACTTTTACCGTCCAATATCAAACACCAAAAGCAGGTATTATATTGATTATTAATATGGCCTAAATGAATTTAGTGATGTTAAGTATTCTAGAAATAACTGTAAAAAGTTACAATCAACGTGGCGCCATGAAAAGTAATCGACAACTGCACGATGTGTAGGATAAAGAACAACTCTTCCATCGAATGAAGGAATTGATAAAAGAGGTGTATTCGGGAAGAATGTACTCCAATAGTAACAATATGACGATGTAAACAGGGACACAACACATGATAATATTTTCCTATTAAATTAAATTATTACACCGTGGTATATATATTAGTATTAAACTTAGCAAACATACTGTTTCCGTCTATTATACAATTTAGTGTCTCTTTTAAACAGAAAACTACAGGAAATGAATATAAAAGATGTTCAAAGTACCTATATTCATCAGAATGGCCATATGCTAGAACAATATCGTCAAATTCTGACATTACTTGGATTGCGGCAGAATTAATTAAGGAAAGAGCTCTAGGTTCGTTAGGTTTTCGGAAATCGTGCCTATTACTAAAGGCGCTAAAGGCTCTCCCATCAACCCTAACCACGATCCAACAATCATTTAACAGAGTGGAATCCTGCTCAAACTCTCTAACATAAGAATACTTAGAATTGGCCATTAAACCAACTTAAATCAACTTCATATTATTTACAAATATTTTACACTAAAAATTTATACATATTATTGAATTATATAAAGATTTTATGGAATTATGTATGGAATCACAATAGGGTTAAAAACATTAAATATATTTTTTAAATCAGTTATATTGCATAGGAATTAAAAAACGATTTCTGCCTAACATTTCAGTTTTTGATCCCAAATTTTGCCCTCTCTACAAATCATTATACACATCAAGCATATATAGTAATAATTATGATATGATCTTTGAATTACCTTACTAATGGTGTTGATTAGGAGATTCCAGTTAAATTGTGTGTTTTTTAGATCGAACTTTGGCTGCAATAACATAACACTGAAGAGTATTGGCAGATCAGTTACAAATGCCAAATTTGCGTACATTTCCATTATATTCAGAGGCAACGACTCTAACTCTAGAATTCTCTGTTTGTGTTCAAACTTTTTACTGTCAACAAATGGAGAATATTCTGGATTAATGGACTCAGTGGGATGACTTAGAAGTGCGAAGAGCTGTTGAAGTAAGTCACAAATTTGAGTAACAAACTTCATTACGTAAATACCGCTAAGTTTGGCCCTAGTTGCATATGTATATAACCACTTGCAGTCTTTAACGTCCTTCATATTAAGCTTTCTCCCGTAAGAGTCATGTGGAAATATATTGAACAGATGGTCCATTATTCCTATATATAAAAGGGGATGACCCAGCATTGATATGTTCTCCACCAAGTATTCCCTGGCAATCATCCTATAACTGGTGTTCTCACACATTATCTTTAAAACAGACAAGAATCCTCGAGTTTTCTTCAACAGCCTAGCGTGAACAGCCAATATCATTTCTTCATCCCGAGGATTATAGAAAAAGTGAGAAACACACCATGAAACCTCCTGAAATCTGACAAAGTACTCTACACATCTTTGAGTTTCTAAGCTCTCAAGTTCACCATTCTCAACCGTACTCAACCGACCTATATTACATGGTGTATGAAACACTATATGTTATTATTTATCATAGTTGTATGATGGTGGCTAATTAGTAAGAAAGTACTTAAATGAGCGGAATCATTCAAATTGGAGTTCAGACTGTTAAATTTGGTGAAAGTTGATTTAAAACTACTATATCTCCCATTGGAATTAAGATTTGAAGAAAATTCTAAAATTTAGAATTAAATAGCTTAGAAATTACCGCTATTTTTAGTTGAAACCCCAAGAGAAACAGGAGTCATTAAACATTTGTTAAAATATTTTATGAAAAACTAAAAAATGGTGTTAAATAGTAAATTAAACCTTTAGAGCAAGACAGAGAGCGTCTTCTCCCCTTTTGTCCTTCTTAAGTGGGTCTGCGCCAAGTTTTAACTGCTCAATTACACCCGAAATATCATTTTTCAGTAAATGGTAGTGTAAGGGGAATTTATCCTCAAATGAGTCAGAATCACCGAAAATTAAAGACTTCCACGAATACACCATTTTTTATTAAAAAGATATTTCATTTAAATTAGTTTATTCATAGGATTCCATATTATTTAATCTTTTTGTGCTGTTCCTCTTTTCTCCCTTTTGCACCAAATGGCACCTTTGTTTATTCCAGGAAGGCTAGTTTCAGACAACATCACAATGCCTTCGTGAAACTACTTAAAATACTTACACAATTTATTAAAAATGATTTAATATTAGATAATGTTTAGTTTTAAATTAATTTTTTATAAATTATCCAAATGTGTGATACTTTTGCTCTTTTTACACAATCGGATCTCCCAATCAAACGATGATATCCAAAAACTCAAGAATGGTATTAATATTTATATTAAAGTTAATATAATAGCGTGTAATTGTAAATGATGTACAAATGTTCAGATATAATGGTCATGGACTCTAATGTGCAGGACCTTGCGAACGTTTTGGATAAATCATTGTATAATTCCTTCCAAATTTACGACTCAGTTTGCCTAGGTATTCTACAACTTTCACTAAATGTTAATTTAGGTGGAAATGTAATGACTTCTGGTATAAAAACTAAGGGTTTAGTTGGTTACTGGACTTTTGATAAGCTGTACCCCGTTGACGAGACCGGTAACGGGAACCATTTCTACTCACCTGTCGTATCAGGTCCTCCTTCAAATGGTATTTTTAAAGATAATTTAACATCAAATAGGTCATGGTTCCAGTCTCTCCTTCACTGCCGGTATCACTTTACTCTTTCATATCAACTATAATTTGTTTACAAAACCAGTTTAATGGATTTTTTAGAAAGTTCTTACAAAATTAGGGCCACAGAATCGCTTTCTTTGAGCCAATTTACTATCACTATAAGGCTATACCTGCTGGGCGATTACTCCCCCAATTTTCGTAACCTTTTGTCTCGGAACTACTACAACCCTCAGTCTCCTAACATTTTGTTTTACCCTTATAACAACAAGTTGTCTGTTAGAGTGTTTACAGAGAGTGGAGATATCGAAGGACTTTCCTCGAATTCTTCAATACCATTAAGGCGGTGGACTCAACTCACAGTAGTATGCACTGAGGATGCCGTTAAAATTTATATTAACGTATTTTTAAACATACTCATTGATTTTTCAGGGAATGCTCGATAATTCAATCGTACAAACTACTTAACCATATCATATATTTATACACTTGTTTACACTCATGCTTATAGGGCCTGAGGGGAAAACCTACTCTCAGTTCTGGAGATTTAGTGATGGGGAAAGCACTCAGATACGATGGATTCAGGGTACCAATATACACATCTCGCCAAATTATGTTAAAATTTATTATATTTGCAGGGTTATGTTGACGATTTGAGAATATACAACTATGGTATGGGATCACACGAAGTTGCTGCCTTTGTATCAGACAGCCTCACCGGCTTCGACAACTCGTTTAGAGTTCAGCTTGGTTGCACATTTTGTGGCCACAAAGAAGCTAGCTCAAATGGGTTCTGTCCCTCAGGGTTCAAGCTTTGCACTCTCGATCAACTTTACATCAGTGGAGCTCATATCGCAAGAGTTAACGGCTGGTTACACTCAAGTAACCAGATTTGGTACAAAAACACCAAAAACACTCAAAACGAATCCAGAGCTGCACTTTGCTGTTCTTAAACATAGTTTTACTTTTATTTGATATTATAAATAGCTAAGTGTGTAAATGGAGTGTGTTATAACTTTATAACTTTATAAAGAGTGTTATTTTTGAGTGAGAATATGAAGGATGAAAGCTTATTTTTGGAAAATTGCTTCGAGTACTTAAGATGGCCTGGCTGATCTTGGTCCTGAAACTCCTCAGCGTCCTGTTCCAGAAAATCGTTCTGAAATATCCTCACCGGCTTATTCCACTTAATGGTCTTCAAATTGTTCACCTAAACAAACATTGTATATTTTATGGTGTTACTGAAGATTTAACAGAATTGACATCATGAACATCAACGTCCTTCTGGAAGCAAAAGAATGTGATTTCTAGTTCATATGACACCTTAACCACAAAATGGTTAAAGGACGGAACCATTAGTCCTGGTATACACGAGGTAATGGTACATTTCAGCTTCCCCAAAGTACTCATCGACTCGTCGATCATTATCGACTGCTCACTTTTCCCAGATTCAGTGCAAGTTTCTGACCTTATTAACCTTACCCTAACCTTAAAGCAGCGTTTGTAGGCTCCTAGGAAGTCAAAATGCACTGAAAACCACGAGTCGACACTAATCTCGAGGTCTTGGACCAAATTACTTGACTTGAATCCTGAAATTACACAACTACACAGCTTCAGACCATCAAATGTAAAGCTCATTGTTTCTACATTAATATTCATGTAACCTTTAACTCTTACCTTTTTGATTAGTTCCGCTATCTAGTTTACAAAAATTGGGTGTATTTGTTTTAATTTGTTCTAGTGTTCCTTGGTGATTTAACTGTAGTCTTTGTTCCAATCTTTTCTTAAAAGAGTTTATGAGTTCATTTAGTGTTTCAGGCTTATCTTCACCTGGTAATTTAACTATTGTTTCAAAATTCTCAAAACATTTCTTAACTCTTTCCATTTTTTCAGGATCTTCAAGCTCAAGGTTTGAAAACTGGTCAAACATACATTCTAATGAGTTTTGAACACCTTCATGTCGAGTTCCAACGTGCTCTTGTCTGTTAATGCAGACATCATAAAAAGTCCAAACTAGGTCCAAATCTCTAGAAATGATAGTGTTGTTTGAGAATGCTGGGGCTTTGTTCTCTTCTCCTGTGTCTTCCACTGAGCACTTGAAGCTGAAAAACAAATTCTTGTTATTTTCGTCTTCTTCAAGGTATGATTCTATCAACTGGATGCACACATTCTCCGCTACTGTATCCAGGTTAGATAAATCAAATCCTGTCGGTTTAGTCAAGACTGGGAAGTACTTTGGATTGAGGAGCGGAAAGTCTAAAAAATTGATATGGTTTTAGAGGTACCAAAGTAGACCGAGCCCAGCAGGTTAAATTCTAGCTTTCTGCTTATTGTAGAAATTTCATTTATTGAGTTTGGGTTTCGATACTGTACAGATGCGTATAAGAAGTATGAGTATCTGGGATAATGTCATCAGCGTGTTGTAAACTTACGATACATGTTTCCCGTGGTATGAGGGAGGCATAAATGGCGGGATTACCGCTTTAAATCGATCTGAACATCATTATGAAGTAAATATAACAGTTGAATTAGTTATAGTTAAGTGATTATATTGTGCTCACAGCAAAGTTCATCAAATTTTGATTTAAATTCTTTAAATGTACAAAAAACAAGTGGGTTAGTTGCGAATATTAGGCAAATATCCTGATTGTTACTAAGTTCTGCTCTTTCTAACTGAAGAAACGGAAAGTGAAGCGTATTATTAGTTTTTGGCAAATTTATTGCTCTAGTATCAAATGTAATCACTCCATAAAGGTTAACTGATATGAAATCTATGTTTAAAGATGATTTATTATTGGAATTTTCAGAGTCTACCGGCAATATGTTGATAAATGCGCAGAATGGTCCTCCAGAGTAATGGATTGGGTCTGGAACCACAATTTCAATTTTAACAACTTCCGAGTATTCATCAGTTTTGTCTTCCATTAAAAAATTAACATAAAATTCGCCAACTTGAGATATTTTCCTCAGATGTTGGGATATAAAATGTGTAAACAAATACTTAAACTAGTGTATAAATTTAATCAATTTTCTCCACAATTTAAGGTAATATATTGGGGAAAATGAGCTTAAAGGTTGGACTGTTTACTTTTGCTTCCTCTACAGTTCCGAAGTATTCCATTCCTCTGTTTAGAACCAATACCTTGTTCACCTTCTTAACGATTTCGGCATTATGTGTCACTATGATAAGTGTTTTTTCATTTTTCGCCCTAAGATAATATATAATTTATCAACTTACATCTCAATTGCCTGTGTAACCAGTTCTTCTGAGTACCCATCTAAGCTTGACGTTGGCTCATCCAGTATTAAGACCTTAGATTCTTTCAGTATTGTTCTCACTAAATCATACATTCAGTAATAGATTTTATAATTGGAAATGTGAAAAATATGATTAATTGGTTAGGAAATATCATATAGATAAAAATACCCAGGGCTATTCTCTGTTTTTGTCCAGTAGAAAGTGTGCATCCTTTGGGTCCCACTATTGTATCATATTTGGAAGGCCGTGATTCTATGAACTCATGCAAATTGCACTGTTTACAAGCTTCTATAACTTGTTCTTTTGTTGCCTTTTTATTTCCGTATTTCATATTTTCCTCAATTGACATAGAGAACAGAATGGGTTCCTGTGTCAAGATTGAGAAAACTGATCTTCTTAGCCATTTAGAACTTAGGTTACTTATGTCATTTGAGTCTAGTAGAATCTTTCCTGAGGTTGGCTTGTAAATTCCCATGATTAATTTACACAAAGTTGTTTTACCTGCTCCACTCGGTCCCACTATCCCAACCACATCTCCTGCCTTAATCTTAAATGACACTCCGTTTATTATCTCATTCTCAAGATTTAGTTCACCCTCTTCAAACTCATTATCAAGTTCACTAATATGTTGTAATTTATTAACTGGTTGAATCTTGGGGAATTGGAAAAATACCGAACCTACTTCTAAATCTCCCTCAACCTATAAAATCATTATAGATCATTAATAATGTTATTTGCTATACAAACCTCTTCTAGTTCAAGCAATTTCTCCTCCGGCTCCTTCAAATCAGTTATTTCATACACGCTGCGCATAGAATTTGTGCTTCTCACAACGTCAGTATATATCTAGACCATTAATTATTCTTACACAAAAGACAAATATATTCCAAATAACTACTACAACAGTTGTTGAACAAACCTTTGACAATCCAGACACTCCAAGTCCTATTAAACTTCCGTAAATGATAAATGACGCAAATTTCCCTGAAATTAAGCAGTTCAAAATTAAAAAACTAACCCACTGTGAGTGAACCGGATCTCATTTGCTTAGACCCGAAGTAAATCATAATTAGGGTTGAAAGGTTAAAGCTTGCTAGTATCGAGCCCATCATAATTCCTTCTGAGCTGTTAGCTCGAATTGAAACTTCATCGCATTCGTTTAAACTATTCATAAATGAATTCGCTTCGTATTCCTCCTACACATATTACATTATTGGGGTTTCCACAACTTTATCTAACTACACGTCTGGTTAAAATATTTTTGTTATAAAATACATTCGAGAATGAAATAACGTTTTCTATTCCACTGATAACCTCTTCAGCCTTGGCTAAAAAATCCATTTGACTCAATAATTAATTTAAATGGTTAACTAGGTTTACACTTACCCATAACGTTTTCAAGTCTTTTTTTCTTAAGAGAATGATACCTCTTCACCATAGACGACAGCTGTCTTATCGTAACCCCAATAAGTGGCAGTGATACTAGTATCACAAGTGCCAGTTTGGCTGAAATTGAGAACAGGTGGCAGGTTCCTCCTATGGTTGAGTTACAGCATCTAAGAAACTGCATTTGGCTTTCCACTAAAGTCTTCGGTCCCTCTTCGCAGTCATTGAGCAACTTGGATAAAAGATAATTACAGGTATGTGAATGAAAGAATAATAGGTTTTGTGAGAGTATTTTTCTGAACACCTTCCTTCTATATCTCTTTTGAATCAAGTAAATTGCTGTTTGTGTGTGATACACTCTAAACCAAGATGCCATACTTCCCACAATATACAGTGGGATTGAGCATGCTAAGATCCTGTTAAATAAGCAGTCTGATCCTAGCCCGTCTAACTTTGAGAATAAGTTATTGATAGCAAAGAGTGGGAGTGGGAAGGAATATTCTGGGCATTTTTCAAGTGAGGATGTTTGGGACAACTCTGACGAATCTATTAGTAATCCTATTATTCTTGGATATAGCATGTTAGTTACTGCGTTAGCCATCAGCCCTAGGCTTCCCAGAACAAGGTGATACTTTTCATCGGGTTCCAATTCCTTTGCAAATCTGATAACTGATTCAGACAAGGAGGCATTTTCGGAGTATCTCCTGACCTCTTCACTATGAACTGATACTCTATTACCCATTTGTATGGATATAGTATAATATTCTTATATATTTCAATATGATACAAGTTATATAAAGGATTTGTTTTACCAAACACTATTCAATTTCACATCAAAAAATAATATACATCTGAGCGAAAATGGATAAAATAACATCAATAAATGAATAAAACTACATTGAATGATAATTTACAGTAGTGACTTGCATTTTAACACATACATTTTTATTATATGGCTGGAAATAATTTGACATAACTACATTCGTTTTTATAAATAAAAAGAGCGACTAAAAGTGGATTACGATCATAAAAGGGGGCAAAAATGACCTTCTTTAGATTATATATGTACACCTTAAAAATAACAAACGATGTGTAAATAAAATAAGATATTTCAATGTTGTTTAGAAAGTTTGTTTATTTTCCTGTAATTTAACACGTCCCCATTTGACTTAAACTTTCATAATAGATTTTGTGTTTGTTAATCCAACATTGTTATTAATTTTATCAATGGATTCGTTTCTTCTATTTCCTAATTAAATCAATGTAATTATTTTATCAAATTAATCTATTAATTACTTTAAATATTTTTTCGATTTAACTTGTTATATAATGTCTAAGGCCGTTTATGCTAGGCTTTGGATGGCCACTTCACAGTTTCAACTCAGAAGGCAGTACGGTTGGATGCATGTATGGTATGTTTTATGATATGAAATTTAATTCTATAACAATACAATTTATATCAACAACATTGTTTTTATATTTTTTATCAGGAAACGCCTTTCACCTCTAGCTCTTGTTTGTGGAGCCCTTGGACTTTGGATGTACTTCCCTGCTCTTAGCTATGATAATCAAAAACGAGTTACATTTGGTTTATGGAATCCTCCTGATGTTGGTTATTTTAAATTTTTGGCCAAAAAAGAAGATTAGATAGCGACAAACTCTTTAAAAATATATTAAGATTATATTTGTAATTTTAAACGATTTTTTATATTATAGTTTATTTTTATGCTGTACATTACTTTATTTCTTAATGCTTTTGTTGTCGTAGCCCCATGTGTATTTGTAACTTTGATAATTTCCATAATTAAGAGTCCTACAAAAATTTTCTATTCATATTACTAAAAATAATGCATGATCTTAGATATCTTCTGGATTTGGAGGAAATGTGTGAGAAATTGTACTAGTTCTTTGAAAATGAAATTATTTCCCGCTTTCTTATCGCATTTAATCTGCCTTTCTCTTACTATCGCACTGAGTTCCCCCAATTTTAGCTATGTTTCAGCAGAATTCACTGCAAATAAAGACAATTTTTTCGCAGAAAACGTTTTATCGCATCTTTATAAATTGGGAGATGAAATGTACACAGAGTCTCCGGAGAATAAAAAGCTTTTGAGACAAATTTTGGACACAACCTCGGAGTCGTTTGATTACAACGGTTATAAATGGTTATTGGAGGAAAGTATGATATGCTTAAATATACAACAGTTAGTTAATGAAGTAGATAATTGTAGATATTAATTGGTGTTAATTTTATTTAGTGACCAATAGAAAGTCAAGTAAAAGGTTTACCCAGGCTTTGGATCATCCAAGGTTCAACAAACCACATGTGAGAAACCTAATCAATTTTGATTTATAAACTATACAGTGTGACAGAGGAAGTTGGGTTGATCCTATGAGCGGATTGAGTTCCTTTGGAAACTTTCCAGGCGGGCCTTACAGAGGTTCAGGCTTCAGCTTAACCACATGGTATTTGATCACTTTATTGATTTTTTGAATTGATTTAGGATGGGAAACATGTATAAAAACGTCCATACACCCGAATCTGCGAATGGTTTTGTTTATTTAAATCATAAAAATTGCTTAGAACCGTCCGCTGCAAACATGGCGTTACAAATATTTAACATGGTTAAAGGAGTAATTCAAACAATTATTGCAATAATAGTCGATACAGTACCCCCAATAGTCATCGGAAAGTAACTAACACATATATTTCCTATTTATTTTTGCCGAGTTACACTATTTTATCCATTATTAACCATTAAATATAATTAAAAATCAGTCCTTTGCCATGTTTACCGATGTTAACTGGTTTGCCTTAAAATCTTCAAGTGGAATTAGGCCTCAACTGCATAGGATCAGTTCTGTACCCGATTGCGGCCACCGATTTTGTTATTGCTGACGTCATAGATTCCAGTATGAACGGAATAATTTCATCGTACGCATCCAAATTATCTAATAAAAATTTTCTTTCAGATTCCCTGCAAAATACGCAGCTAAGGTAGGAAGAACAGACGACTTTAGATACAAAACATGGTATTTTAAACAAAAAACAAAATAAATTATTTCTCCCAGCGCTACCTTTTACCTTGGCATGTATTGGTAAGTTCGCTATCAAAATCTAATCATTTAGCGCTAGTATTTTCCCAATGTGCGCTACTGGTGCAGGTATTTTTTTAAATACTAGTATACAGGTGTCTAACATTCTATTTAGCTCAAGTCGCTCAAACATTTCCCATATGGTACCTATTCTCAGTAATATAATAGCTAAATTAGATATTCATGTAAAGTTAGGTATATAACATTATCTCCTAAGTGTTTGCACATAATGATTGCATAATTATTAAGAGTCAATTTTTAGTTTTCCCCAATGTCTGGCGGTACTGGTGGCCTGTCCCGGATTCTGGATAGATGGTACTTTAAAATTTAGTCTAATAAGTTTTACCAGATATTGGCGCAGCCTGTGGATCAAACGTTTCAGTAACAAATTAACCTTAACTTTTATAATTTATTTTAGATTCCGCCATTTTGCTCTTTTTCAGCATTTATAAATTACCCGAGAATACCACCTCAATATACATCATACGATGCGTCGAAACTATATCCTGAAATGTGCCCCAAATATGACCCCAACCAAGGTATTTTAATCTTCAAGTCCTTATTCTTTCCCAAAACTTTATCTACTTAATATTGCTTATTGTCATTTTGTTTTCAGACCTACCACTTGACCTGTATAGCAAAAAGGACGGGTTTCACTCCTCAATAGCAGATGCATCAAACGAAAAGGCTGAGAAATTACCTCTTTATGAAAAACTAATCAGATCTCTGGAGTTTCATTACGGACCAAGACCAAAACCATGTGATTGCGAAAAAATGAAAGCCAAGTGTCAACTCCACATTCCATATCCTATACATGTAGATGAAACAATATTTAACAAATAATTTCCTTTAGATCAAGGCTTCTGAACAAGTATCAGAGACTCATTACGAGAAACCTGAACTTACAAGTGAGGATGAAAAAAGATGTTGTGAAGAATGCAAACCAATTTGGGAAGCCATTTACTCCGTTAAATAATTCTTTCGTTCTGAACTTACTACCTTTTAATTATACACCAAATATGTGGTACAAATTTCCATCTATAGACTTAAGATACATTCATAATTGAGACTCCAGTTGCTTTAATCAAAGGCTTTTCTTCTTGATACTCTGTTGTATGTCGGAATTAAATTTATCTATTGATAATGTCATTAAGAAAGCTAACTCCTATTTTTGGAACAAATAACTCTTCACCTTCATCTTCATTTATTAATTCTCCATTCTGTACATTTTGAAATTAATTAGGACATACTTTGAGATGCGATATATGAGCTTTGTTCAAGATGGTTTTACCAACAGTCTTTATTTCTGAGCCCTCCTTAGGCAACAAAGATTCCTGAATAACCTATTTTAGATTACAAAAAAACATTTAAAGATTCCCTTAAGGCGCTATTCATTCTGTTTATACATCTCGTAAAAATTTTCGGCTCTTCCTTGGGAATCATTCCTACCTTAAAATTAATTTTTAATGATAAATGATACATCAAATTGTGGTTCGTATATTCTTCTTGGTCTTGGTTTATCACGTTCGTAATTAAAAATGTTTTTTCCAGGGATTCCATACAGTCTTTGCCTTACTCTTTCTGTTAATATGGGTTGTTTTTTCTTGGGAATGAATTGTGATATTTCATCAATTTCACATCCCTTCCACTCCAGAATGCTTTTAATTAATGGTGAGCTTTGTTCAAATATTTTTTTATCCCTACTCACATTTACATTTTCAGACATTTTAAAGAGTTAAAATCACATATAAATTTAAAATCACACCAAATAATAATTCAAGTTACTTCATTATTGTAAATTGGACAATAAATGCTGGTAAGACTAGGCGCTTACACACTAGTGTTCATCTAGACAAAAGATCCAAATTCTATTAAATTCAGGATGTTAGTTCAGTAGATATAAAATTTCAATTAATTATTTTTCTTAAATTACCATTGATTCTAAAGTTTTAAACATTAATCTTGGAATAACGGTGATTATTGGTTATTTTTGAGTATTTTACAGATATTTTCCACAAATAGCCATAAATATCATATAATATTAAGAATATTCAAAGATTAACATATCTGGATTATATTTTTAATATTTCAAAACCTAGTTTTACTTCCCATTTTATAATGTGAAATTACTCAATTCTTATAGGATTTAATTCGACAAAAATTAATCTTACTTTTCATTTTTGACAAATTAGGAGATTTTAACATCACTTTTGATTTCTGAATAAAACTTCCTATGCTTCCGTTTCGATTTATCATTTTTTGCTAGTTTCTGGATGGTTTATTTAATTTACATTCCAATTAACTCATCATTCCTAATAATTCATTGAGGGACCAGACCACTTAAACACTAAAATTTAATAGAAAAACTAATTAAAGATGGACATTAGCCAATTATCTATAATATAAAGATTGGATAATATTAATCAAGCTTAAACTTGAAACAGTGGCTGGAAATAAAATTCCGAACAAATTAGGATAATAAATTTTCTTAAGATGATTATTTAGATTACAATGATTGAGTTAACATAACTCACGTGAATTTGTTATTATTTTTGGATATATTTGGTTATTCAATGAACTAGTATTCTAGTATAAAATTTTCATTATTCCATGAATGTTCCAGATGTAGGATCACTATCCAAACCAGCAGTTGAACTAGATGTTGGACTAGATGGTGGTTGCGATTCAGTTGGAGGTGTTGTTGAAACTTGAGAACTAGTTTGTGAAGAATCTAGAGCTTGTGACAAATCAAACTCTTCAGAGGTAGTACCTGATTCTGATGAAGCTGATTGCGATTTAGGAGTTGTTGAAACTTGAGACCCTTTTTGTGATGGATCTAGAGCTTGTGACAAATCAAAATCTTCAGATGTAGTACCTGATGGTGATGAAGCTGATTGTGAGGTATCGGATTCTGGAGATTGCGTTTCCGTAGCGGCTTCGGAGGTAGGAACTGCTGGTTTTGTACTAGTAACAAATGGATATTCGGGACCATCTTCTGAACTACTACCATCATTTTTATGAATCTTAGATTTCCATCCATTACTGTCCATTGTACATACATGATAGCTTTCTTTCAATATTACGGTAATTTTTTTAACATCGCTGCTGCATAAAACTTCCTTAGGGTACCTTTCATTTTGATCAAGTTTGAATACGGGATTACCGTTATGTCTTATTTCATTGCAGTTAGCCTTTTCTAAGTTATAAACATACTCATTTGTATTTTCGTCGAAAATTACTGTATACTTAGAGTGATGAACGAGTACCTGGTTATCCGAACGACCCTTTTTGTAAAATTTAACTTCGGAAGGTCCAGTAGCTTGTGATCTGAAACCACTGAATGGTTTCCATTCATGATTAATCAATGATAAAAATTGAACATATTGATCAGAAGATTGAACAGTAATAACCATTTTTCCAACATTGAAAACTACTGATGTTGGATAATGATTTCCATGCTTATCTGAATCATAAGTCCATACAGATAATTCGTCATACTTAACATGGGTACATTTAGTTCCGTAGTACATATTATAGGTTATTACTGGTCCAGTAACTTCCTTATGGAAATCAGTGGTAGGTTCTGATAACCCGTCTTCATTAGTTATGTAGAACTTTATCATAGCTGATTCCTTAAATTTGATTCTAAAAGATGCTTTGTAACCATATAATAAATTCCACTTATTATCATAGTATGAAAAGTAGGATTCATAAAGGCCCTTGGACTCAACTGTGATAATACCAGTATTTAAGTTCATTGTAACATTTGTTGGGAAATACTCTCCATGCTCATCTTCGTTATATTTCCACACTAGCTTATCATCATATACGACTTCTGTACACCTGGAGGAATTGATAAATGTATACCTGGCTAACTTTCCGGATTGTTGAAGATTATAATGGTTGATATTTTCTAGGACAAATGTTTTATTAGAAAGGTTAACAGAACTTAATTTAAGTTTATCTAGGTCATATATAGATTCAATAACCTTTAATCTTGCACCGAAGGGGGTTAGTTTCCATATTTTATCTTCGTATGTGTATACATACTCATAGTTAGATGAAGACTCCACAATAAGGGTTGCAGTCTTTTTATACAAAAGTATTCTATTCGGATACTTATCTTGATGTTCTATATCACTATACCTCCAGACTTCAATATCATCGTATTTTACTAAAACGCATTTCATATTTTCGGGAATATTATAAATAGAAACTGAATCATCACTACTTACACCATTGCTGGAACTACTTTGTTCAGTGCTATCAGCACTAGCACTGGATTCATCTTGTTCACTGGTAGCAATCTTATCACCAGACTCACCTTGTTCATTAGTATCACTCTTTTCACTGGTATCACCCTTATCATCATTGCTACTAGGACTTTTACTGGATTCACCTTGTTCATTGGTAGGAAAGGAAGTAATTTCTTCTATTATCATGTTTTGGTTTAAATGGAAAAATTTTAACTTATTAGGATCAACATGGTCAAAACTGCGTATATGGTTGTAGCTTACTGGTAACAAATTCCATTTTCTATTGTAAAACAAATATGAGTACCTATAGTCATAACCAGATTCAACCATAATATAATTCTTCTTTTTGTTTAAAACAAGAGATGTTGGATACTTATCTCCATGGTCATTACTGCTATGTATCCAAACATCTGTATCAACATATTTTATACAACTACACTTAGCATCAGATTTGAATTTGATCACGAAAAGATTCTTGGATTCATCGGGTTCTTCGACATCATATTTTAACTCGTTAACTTGAACAGTCGTGTTATTGTCCATGGTGAATAATTTTATTTTTGTAGGATCGGCTGGCCTAATTTTGGTAGATTCCGATAACTTGTAACCATAAGGTAGCAATTTCCAAATATTATTTTGTCGGGAGTATACATACCTATAGTCATAACCAGATTCAACCATAATAAATTTGTTCTTTGTATTAAGAACAACCGATGTTGGAAATTTATCTTCATGTTCATCATAATTATATTTCCAAACTTCTGAATCATCATACTTTATACAAGTACACTTAACATCAGAAGTAAAATTAATAGTTAGGGCATTTGAAGAATATACTCTTTCAAATTTACTATTGTCAAGTTCAACAAATTTATTTGTGTCAGAGGGGTCAGTTGCAAATATTTTAAATTTATCAGATAAAATTCTCAAGGTTTTAAAACCGAATGGCAATTCTTTCCAACGCCTATTATAGTACGAATAGACATATCTGTAGTAATGTGAAGATTCTACAAAGATATAATTTTTTGCTCTGTTCAAAACAACAGCTGTTGGAAACTCCTCTTCGTGATCAGTACTTAAATATTTCCAAACTAAAAGATCATCATATCTGACTTCAGCACATTTGACAGATTCCTTAAATTTGAATGTAATAAGTGTCGGATGATGTAAACTATATTTGCTCAAATCAAGATCAACAAGTTTACTTGAGTCCGAAGGATCTGTAGTCATAAACTTCAATTTGCCAGGATCAAAAACTCCTGTGGAATTATGATCATGGTTCAATTTTTCATTAGCACCTAAGGATTTAAACTGACTATTTTCGAATTGAAATATGTTACGATAATTCCTAGTTGACTCAACAACTAGATAGTTTCTATTCAAATTGTTAAAAACAACAGAAGTTGGATACTTATCTCCATGCTGAGTGGTGTGTTTCCAAACCTCGGTATCATTATACTTAATACAGGTACAATTTGAACCAGGTTTAAACTTATATTCAGTATCTGATTCTTTAACTTCATAGTCAGTTGCCTCAGCAGGTTTTATAAGTCCCAGATTACCAACTTTAGAAAGTTTCAATTTATCCTTTTCTATCGGTTGAGAAAGACTTGATTTGTATGCAAAAATACAATTTAACGTTCCATCATAATGACTGAATACATAACGGTATACGTTGGAACTCTCCAAGGTAAGAAAATTTTGATTAGTATTAACAATGATTGTATCTGGATAATGATTTCCATGATCGTTATTGTTATGGGACCATACTTGTTCTCCACCATATTTAACAGATACACATTTTGAACCTGCTTTAAATTTAAATGTTATAACATTTCCATCAGCCTTCTTGGTAAACTGAGTTTCATCATCAGTACTTAAAAACCCAAACTGATTCAAAGTAAATATTTTTAGTGAATCAAGAGATAGAAGTTTTAATGTATGTGATCTGTAACCAGAAATACATTTCCACTCATCATTCAAAAGTGTATAATAATATTGATAATGGCCTTGAGACTCTACCATGAGAAAACTAGTGTTGGTATTCAAAAACACATTTGTTAGATAATTTTTTCCATGTATGGATTTGTCATGTTTCCATACAGTAGCATCTTTATATGTAACTTCAGAGCATTTGGCATTTGGAGGAAACGTATAGTTTATCAAATGGGATTCAAGTTGTTGTTCAGTAGTTAATTTTTGCTTATCAAATTCTTGAGAAGTACCTGAAGCATCCTCGGCTAAAAGCTTAAAATGTTGAGAAACAATTTGTGATTGGTCTGCCAAAAGTGTTCCAGAATCTGATGGAACTGAAGCTTGACTCGAAGATGGATCCGGATCATTCACGAGTGAGAATTCGAAGTCAGTATTAGTCCGATACAAGTACAACAAAATTTTTCCTGGTTGATTATAGTTTGCAGTGATCTTAATTGCGTGAGAACTAGACAAATCTTTAAGATCATGAGTGCCTTTTTTAACTTTAGAAAACTTAAAACCTGCTTTGGTTTTAAACACACGATTATCATTTTCCTCTTCATACTCATACTCGTTTGTCGTTTCAGTCTTCGTAATGTCAAGTTCTACTAAAGTTGCAGGGGTTGATCCTGAAGATCCATCCTGATCCTGATTCTCATCCTGACCCTCTTGCTCTTTATCATCTTTCGTTTTATCCTCTCCCTCTGATTTCGTTTCTTTATCACCATCGTCTTCTTCCTGATCTTCTTGTTGTTCTTTGTCTGAAGATAAACTCCTTAAGCTTATTTCCTTTCTCTCACCTGACGGACTGACAACAATAAAATTGTTGTTACGAAGGTAGACATAAACTGCTTTTATATTTTTAAATTTGTCGTCATCACTATGACTCCATAAGTGTTTATCACCAAACTTAACAAGATGACAATCAACTCCAGAATTGAACTCATAACCATAAAGTAAATTATTAAATGCCACTTTATATTTTTCAGGTTTTAACATGAAGTATGAGCCTGAAGGATCATAATATGACATCTTAAGTTCGGATATTTTTGTTACTTTTGAGGTTATATTGTCCCATGTATCACTGTTAGGTGGTTTATGTAACAATATTACATCATCGTCTGTTCGTAGTAATCCCATGTATTTCTCATCACCTGTAACCATCAATGTTACCTTTTTGGAATATTCACTAGTATTTGTGGTTTCCCAAATAACTGTCTCTGTACCAATGGTTTTTGACTCTATCACTTTATTGAATAAATAAACATCTTTGACAGTAAATGTTGTAAATTCATTTTTAGTATAAAAGTCAAACTGAATGGAACTCTCAGTCTTGGTAATATCAAGTGATATCTTATTAGAAACCTGAATCCAATTTCCATCTGAATAATTTAGATGTTTGACATCACCATTAGATAGATGTATTGTTACATTTTTGGCCCTTTTAAAATCACTAAGACCATCAGTGACAACTTTGGTACCATATACTTTGATGTCTTTGGATTGCCAAATAAGTTCATCAGAACCAAGCCTAGCACCCCTGATAACCTTAGTAAAAACGGCGTTACCTCTAGCTGTGAATATTCTAACATTTTTCTGATAATCTTGAATGAAATCGAATTCATCAGTACTTTCATCCTTTCTTATATTGAGTGTAAATTCTTTTGCGGTTTTCATGGCTTCCAATACTTTGGTTTGATCATTAATACCAATTACATACATGCTATTTCTAATGAGATCTAGATAAACACCCTTTATTTGTCCCAAATCTTGATAATCATCTTTTTTATAAACTACTTTATCTTCGTAGATAATTTTACTACAGGGATATTCATTTTTAATTGTACATCCAATTGACATATGATATAAAGATATAGTATATTGATCTGGTTTTGCAATTTTTTCAACATCATTTTGGAGAGTATAAACCTTTAGGTTATAGAATTTATGCCTATCACTAGTTACGTTCTGAAATGGTTTACCTTTATCAGAGTGAAGAAACGCATATTTCATGCTGGCAAGAAATAGGAGAACTTGTTTTTCATTAGTACCAGAGGTTTCCTTAAATCTAACCTTGGTTGCATAGTCATTTCCAGAAGATTGCCATATAACTTCATCGGCACCGAATGTTTTTGGATTTACTATTTTGTTGAATCCAAAACCTTGCCTACAACTGAACGTTTTGTACACACCAATGTCATCATAATCAAACTCATTTTCAGCGCTACTCTTATTAATTTTAAGTTCTACAGGTGAGAGTGTAGGAATAGTTACTGAAACTGGTTCGATTGTATTTTCAGGCTCAGGTACAGCTGCTGGTTCCTTAGCAGGTTCAGGTTTCGGTTTCGGTTTCGGTTCAGCAGGTTTTGCAGGTTCAGCTGGTGGTGCTTCCCTTTTAATTACAACTTCCTTAGATACATCCAACTCTTTGCTTTCATCATCATAGTTAGTAATGAAAAATTTATTTGATGACAAACCAAGATAAAGTCCCTTCAATAAACCAAAATCTTCATCACTATGGTAGTTATAAACGAGTTTATTTTGATATTTAATTTGCTGTAACTCAAAGTCATCCTTGAATGTGTAACCGTATGAAAACCCATTTAACTCTACTTTGTAATAAGTCGAATCTAGTTCTTTGAGCGATTTCGACTGATCAAATGTGAAGAACTTAAGCTCCGATAGTTTGTGTCTATCATTGGTTATATCTTTCCAATCTTGATCCTCAGCAACTTTGTGAAATAGAATAAATTCAGCATTATTTAGTATCAAGACTATGTGATTGTCGTTCAACTTTAGTCTGACAAGTTTGGCGAAGTTATTAGAACTTGTATCAGCTTCCCAAACCTGTTCTTCTCTACTAAAATCTGTGGCTTTGGCTTTTAGAACCTTAGTGAATCCATAGCCATCCTTTGCAATAAATGAAGTGAGTTCATTTTTCTTATCATAATCAAACTCATTTGTAGAAGTAGTTTTACTAAGTTCAAGTTCTACCTTAGTAACTACTTCTTCCCAATTTTTATTAGTGCTTGATTTAGTAAACTCTACTTTCTCATTATTCTTCTTGTGAATCGTTAATTTTTTATCATTATTGTCAACTCCATCGAGAACTACCCTTGTGGCATTCTCGTTGGGGTTCATGGGTTTCCAAATAACTCTTCCTGAAACCCCATCCGTACCAGATGTTCCTATTACTGCTGTAAATTCGTGACCAGCCTTAGCTTTAAACTCTGCAGTATCACCAGTCCTATTGTATTCAAACTGATTGGTACCAGCACTAGCTGACAGGTTTAATTCTACATTGGTCACAGAAGTTTTGGGTGACGATTGACCTAGGACGTCTATCTGAAATTTCCACTGATTATTTTCAAATTTGCAATTAACAATTTCGGTATCGGAAATAATTGCAAATAGTTTTTCGTCACTCTTATATGCTACAGATTTCGGATAAGGCTTATTTTCTTCATGTTCCCAAACTTTCGAGGAATTATGCTCGACCTTAGTCAATTGGACACCACTCTCAAATTCAAATGAATATTCAGCACCATCCTGAACAACCTTAACCTTAGATTGTTCAAGTTTTACATAATTACCAGAACCATCAGTGGTGAATAATCCGACCTCAGATGGAATAGCAACTGAGCCAGAAGAATCTGCACTAAATGATCCGTTAGATTGTGATGAACCTTTAAGAGAAGTTTCTTGATCACTGGAAATCACAAACTTTTCCCCGTCATTTAAAAGTAAGTAAATAAAGAGATACCTAAATATGTAACCTATCCTCATTCATCCTGAAAGCAGACAATAGTCATACCCATGAGTAATAATAGCAATCCATTGGTAGGAAAGAGTTCAGGATTAGTTATTGAAGTCGAATCCTCGATCGATCAATGTCTTAGCCCAGGTGGGGATAATTAATGAGTACATTTCCAATTAATAACTTTATTTCTACAATTTATAAATTATTTAACTCTAAAACATTTTATACTAAGTTATATTTCTGAATATAATTCAGATTTTATCTTAAACTATGCAGAATCCCTCAAATAATTCTTTCAAACTAACCATTAACTCAAATCATGAAAACTTTTAATTATTTGGTAAATTCACTCTCCTTATTTTGCATACCTTGTAATTAAAATTATTTTTATTAATTTAATTTTCTGCATTCCGTTATAAATCGCCTGTTTAATCATCATATAGTATTTACAAATTGTCTTATTGAACTATGCTCACTTTGCTATTTTAAACCAATTTTATCACCAATAAATACAATTTTCCAACAATTAGGAATTCATCTAAATATTTTTATTATTAGCTGACAAAATAACTATTTGAAATATTAAAATCAATGATTTAAAATTTAATGCTAAAGTAATTATTATAATTAATTTTAAAGAGTTTGATAGATTAAATCAAATAACTCATCATTCCTAATAATTCATTGAGGGACCAGACCACTTAAACACTAAAATTTAATAGAAAAACTAATTAAAGATGGACATTAGCCAATTATCTATAATATAAAGATTGGATAATATTAATCAAGCTTAAACTTGAAACAGTGGCTGGAAATAAAATTCCGAACAAATTAGGATAATAAATTTTCTTAAGATGATTATTTAGATTACAATGATTGAGTTAACATAACTCAAGAATATAAGATTTTGGATATATTTGGTTATTCAATGAACTAGTATTCTAGTATAAAATTTTCATTATTCCATGAATGTTCCAGATGTAGGATCACTATCCAAACCAGCAGTTGAACTAGATGTTGGACTAGATGGTGGTTGCGATTCAGTTGGAGGTGTTGTTGAAACTTGAGAACTAGTTTGTGAAGAATCTAGAGCTTGTGACAAATCAAACTCTTCAGAGGTAGTACCTGATTCTGATGAAGCTGATTGCGATTTAGGAGTTGTTGAAACTTGAGACCCTTTTTGTGATGGATCTAGAGCTTGTGACAAATCAAAATCTTCAGATGTAGTACCTGAAGCTGATGAAGCTGATTGTGAGGTATCGGATTCTGGAGATTGCGTTTCCGTAGCGGCTTCGGAGGTAGGAACTGCTGGTTTTGAACTAGTAACAAATGGATATTCGGGACCAGCTTTTGGATCCGTACCATCAGTTTTATGAATCATAGTTTTCCATCCATTACTGTCCATTGTACATACATGATAGCTTTCTTTCAATTTTACAGTAATTTTTTTAACATCACTGCTGCATAAAACTTCCTTAGGGTACCTTTCATTTTGATCAAGTTTGAATACGGGATTACCGTTATGTCTTATTTCATTGCAGTTAGCCTTTTCTAAGTTATAAACATACTCATTTGTATTTTCGTCGAATTTTACTGTATACCTTGATGAGTGAACGAATACCTGGTCACCAGAACGACCCTTTTTGTAAATCTTGATTTCTGATGGTCCACTAGCTTGTGATCTGTAACCACTGAATGGTTTCCATTCCTCATTAATCAATGTTAAAAATTGGGCATATTGATCAGAGGATTGAACCGTAATCAACATTTTGCTAATATTGAAAAATACTGATGTTGGATAATGATCTCCATGCTTATCTGAATCATAAGTCCATACGGATACTTCGTCATACTTAACATGGGTACATTTCGTTCCGTAGAACATATTATAGGTGATTACTGGTCCAGTAACTTCCTTATCAAAATGAGTGGTAGGTTCTGATAACCCGTCATCATTAGTTATGTAGAACTTTAACTTAGCTGATTCCTTAAATTTGATTCTAAAAGACGCTTTGTAACCATATACTAAATTCCACTTATTATCATAGTATGAAAAGTATGATTCATAAAGACCCTTGGATTCAACTGTGATAAAACCAGTATTTAAGTTCATTGTAACATTTGTTGGGAAATACCCTCCATGCTCATCTTCGTTATATTTCCATACAGTTTTATCATCATATAGAACTTCTGTACACTTAACTCCTTGGTTCATTGTATACCTGGCTAACTTTCCGGATTGTTGAAGATTATAATGGTTGATATTTTCTAGGACAAATTGTTGATTATCAGTGTCAACAGAATGTAATTTTAGTTTATCTAGGTCATAATTAGATTCAATAACCTTTAATCTTGCACCGAAGGGGGTTAGTTTCCATATTTTATCTTCGTATGTGTATACATACTCATAATTAGATGAAGACTCAACAATAAGGGTTGCATTATTTTTATACAAAAGTACTCTTGTGGGATACTTATCTTGATGTTCTATATCACTATACCTCCAGACTTCAATATCATCATATTTAACTAAAACGCATTTCATATTTTCGGGAATGTTATAAATAGAAACTGAATCATCACTACTTACACCATTGCTGGAACTACTTTGTTCAGTGCTATCAGCACTAGCACTGGATTCATCTTGTTCACTGGTAGCAATCTTATCACCAGACTCACCTTGTTCATTAGTATCACTCTTTTCACTGGTATCACCCTTATCATCATTGCTACTAGGACTTTTACTGGATTCACCTTGTTCATTGGTAGGAAAGGAAGTAATTTCTTCTACTATGTTGTTTTGGTTTAAATGGAAAATTTTCAACTTAGAGGGATCAACTTGGTCAAAACTTCGTATGTGGTTATAGCTTACTGGTAACAAATTCCATTTTCTATTGTAAAACAAATATGAGTACCTATAATCATAACCAGATTGAACTGTAATATAATACTTCTTTTTGTTAAGAACAAGAGTTGTTGGGTGTCTATCTTTATGCTCTTCAACGTCATAACTCCAAACGGTTGTATTATCATACTTTATACTTTTACAATTAGCATCAGGGTTAAATTTGATAAGGAAAAGATCATTGGATTCTTCTTTTTGATATTTTAACTCGTTAAGTTGAACAGTCGTGTTATTGTCCATGGTGAATAATTTTATTTTTGTAGGATCAGCTGGTCTCATTTTGGTAGATTCAGATAACTTGTAACCATAAGGTAACAATTTCCAAATATTATTTTGCAGCGAATACACATACCTATATTCATAACCAGACTCCACAATGAAGAATTTTTTCTTTTTGTTAAGAACGAGAGATGTTGGAAATTTATCTTTATGTTCATCATAGTTATATTGCCAAACGTCTTTATTATCATACTTTATACAAGTACACTTAACATCAGAAGTAAAATTAACAGTCACGACATTTGAAGAATATACTCTTTCAAATTTACTATAGTCAAGTTCAACAAGTTTATTTGAGTCAGTGGGGGCCTTGGTGAGCATTTTAAATTTATCAAAGAAAATGTTTAGTGTTTTAAAACCGAATGGTAATTCTTTCCAACGCCTATTATAATATGAATAGACATATCTGTAGTAATGTGAAGATTCTACAAAGATATAATTTTTTGCTCTGTTCAAAACAACAGCTGTTGGAAACTCCTCTTCGTGATCAGTACTTAAATATTTCCAAACTAAAAGATCATCATATCTGACTTCAGCACATTTGACAGAATCATTAAATTTGTATGTAATAAGTGTCGGTTGTTGTACAGTATATTGGCTCAGTGTAAGCTCAACAAGTTTACTGGTGTCCTGATCTGTAGTCATGAACTTCAATTTGGAGGGATCAAAGACTCCTGTGGAATTATGATCATGGTTTAATTTTTGATTAGCACCTAATGATTTAAATTCGTTATTTTCGAATTGAAATATTTTACGATAACTCCTAGATGACTCAACAACAAGATAGTTTCTATTCAGATTGTTAAATGAAACAGAAGTTGGAAACTTATCTCCATGTTGACTGCTATGTTTCCAAACCTCGGTATCATTATACTTAATACAGGTACACTTTGGATCAGAAGTGAACTTGAATTCATATGAGTTCTCAACAATACTAACTGTATAATCAGTCTTGGAGAGTTCAGTATCACCTTCTCCAAGGAACTTGAGTTTGGTAATATCTAGTCTATCAGAAGTTATATCTTGCCATTCATTATTTTCAAGTTTGAATAGTTTGAACATCTTATTGGTCATTAGCATGGATAGGTATTTAACGTTATTTTCAGATTTAATCATTAACAAAGTACCATAGACATTATTTTTAGATTCCCAGATATCAGTGGTACCTTGAGATACCTTAGAGAACAGGTGGTCATCCTTAGGAGTATAAGTAACAACTCCATTCTGATCAGTAAAGTCGAACTCATTAGTGGACTGAGTCTTGGAGATGTCCAGAGTAACTTTGGTAGCGGATGTGACTGCTGGTTTGGCAACAGGTTTAGTGGATGAAGTTTGAGTTTGGGACTTAGCAGCAGGAAAGTTAGGGGTATGGTCTTTAAGTAGATTATCGTCAGAGATTTCGCTCCAGTTATCGGATTCCTTTTGGAAGAATTTAAAATTACCATCACCCAGTAGTATGGCTAGGTATTTCTTCTGATCATCGGACCTAATCCTAACCTGGGTAGCACATTCAGTACCACTGGCTGTCCAAACATCCTTAGGACCTTCAGTGACCTTAGTTAGTATACAGCCAGACTTGGGTCTGTATGTGACGACACCATTCTCGTCAGTGTGTACGAACTTATCAGTGGTCTCAGACTTTTGAAGTGCATTGAGGTTAAGAGTAACCTTGATGTCTAGTTGCTTTGTCTCATCATTGGAATTCGTGACACAGAAGTTGTTTGTAACAAGTCCCAGTCTAAATTTCCTTATCGTTGAAAAATTAGCATCATCAGTATGTTTCCAAACAACTTCTTCTCCATACATGATCTTCTTACAGATAACATCATTGAACTTAAATTTATATTCAGTATCTGACTCTTTAACTTCGTAGTCTGATGACACAATAGGTTCCATAAGTCCTAGTTTACCAACTTTAGAAAGTTTCAATTTTCCTTTTTCTATCGGTTGAGAAAGACTTGATTTGTAGGCAAAAATACACGTAAACTTTCCATCATAATGACTGAATACATAACGGTATACATTGGTACTCTCCAAGGTAAGAAATTCTTGATTAGTATTAACAATGATTGTATCTGGATAATGTTCTTCATGATCTTTATTGTTATGGGACCATAATTCATCTCCACGATATTTAACAGATACACATTTGGCCCCTGTTTTAAATTTAAATGTGATGACACTTCCATCAACCTTCTTGGTAAACTGGGTATCGTCATCAGCACTTATTAAACCAAACTGATTCAAAGTAAATATTTTTAGTGAATCAAGAGATAAAGGCTTCAATGCATGTGATCTGTAACCAGAAATACATTTCCACTCATCATTCAAAAGTGTAAAATAATATTGATAACGACCTTGAGACTCTACCATGAGAAAACTAGTGTTGGTATTTAAGAATACATTTGTTAGATAATTTTTTCCATGGATGGATTCATCATGTTTCCATACAGTAGCATTTTTATATGTAACTTCAGAGCATTTGGCATTATGAGGAAACTTATAGTTTATCAAATGGGATTCAAGTTGTTGTTCAGTAGTTAATTTTTGCTTATCAAATTCTTGAGAAGTACCTGAATCATCCTCGGTTAAAAGTTTAAATTGATCAGAAACAATTTTGGATTGGCCTGCCAAAAGTGTTCCAGATTCTGATGGAACTGAAGCTTGACTCGAAGATGGGTCCGGATCATTAACAAGTGAGAATTCAAAGTCTTTATTAGTCCTGTATACGTATAACAAAATTTTTCCTGCTTGATTATAGTTGGCAGTGATCTTGATTGAGTGAGGACTAGACAAATCTTTAAGCTCATGAGTGCCTTTTTTAACTTTCGAAAACTTAAAACCTGTTTTAGCTTTAAAGACATGATTATCATCTTTCTCTTCATAATCATACTCGTTTGTAGTCTCAGTCTTGGTGATGTCAAGTTCTACTAAAGTTACAGAGGTTGAAGATTCTGAAGATTCATCTTGATCTTGATCCTCTTTCGATTTATCATCCTCTTTCGTTTGATCATCTTCCTTCAGTTTGGTCTCTTTATCACCATCATCTTCATCTTCCTCGTCTTTTCCAGAAGACAAACTCCTTAAAGTTATTTCTTTTTTCTCACCTGAAGGACCCACAACAAAAAAATTGTTGTTACGAAGGTAGACATAAACTCCCTTTATATTTTTAAATTTGTCATCACTATGACTCCATAAAAGTTTATCACCAAATTTTACAAGATGACAATCAACTCCAGAATTGAACTCATAACCATAAAGTAAATTATTAAATGCTACCTTATATTTTTCAGGTTTTAACATGAAGTATGAGCCTGAAGGATCATAATATGACATCTTAAGTTCGGATATTTTTGTTACTTTTGAGGTAATATTGTCCCATGTATCACTGTTAGGTGGTTTATGTAACAATATTACATCATCGTCTGTTCTTAGCAATCCCATGTATTTCTCATCACCTGTAACCATCAATGTTACCTTTTTGGAATATTCACTAGTATTTGTGGTTTCCCAAATAACTGTCTCTGTACCAATGGTTTTTGACTCTATCACTTTATTGAATAAATAAACATCTTTTGCAGTAAATGTTGTAAATTCATCTTTAGTATAAAAATCAAACTCAATGGAACTCTCAGTCTTGGTAATGTCAAGTGATATCTTGTTAGAAGCCTGAATCCATTTTCCATCTGAATAATTCAGATGTTTGACATCACCATTAGAAAGATGTATTGTTACATTTTTAGCCCTTTTAAAATCACTAAGACCATCAGTAACAACTTTGGTACCATATACTTTGATGTCTTTCGACTCCCAAATTAGTTCATCAGAACCTATCCTAACACCCCTGATAACTTTAGTAAAAACGGCGTTACCTCTAGCTGTGAATATTCTAACATTTTTCTGATAATCTTGAATGAAATCGAATTCATCAGTACTTTCATCCTTTCTTATATTGAGTGTAAATTCTTTTGCGGTTTTCATGGCTTCCAATACTTTGGTTTGATCATTAATACCAATTACATACATGCTATTTCTAATGAGATCTAGATAAACACCCTTTATTTGTCCCAAATCTTGATAATCATCTTTTTTATAAACTACTTTATCTTCGTAGATAATTTTACTACAGGGATATTCATTTTTAATTGTACATCCAATTGACATATGATATAAAGATATAGTATATTGATCTGGTTTTGCAATTTTTTCAACATCATTTTGGAGAGTATAAACCTTTAGGTTATAGAATTTATGCCTATCACTAGTTACGTTCTGAAATGGTTTACCTTTATCAGAGTGGAGAAACACATATTTCATGCTGGCAAGAAATAGGAGAATTTGTTTTTCTTTAGTACCAGAGGTTTCCTTAAATCTAACCTTGGTTGCATAGTCGTTTCCAGAAGACTGCCATATAACTTCATCGGCACCGAATGTTTTTGGATTTACTATTTTGTTGAATCCAAAACCTTGCCTACAACTGAACGTTTTGTACACACCAATGTCATCATAATCAAATTCATTTTCAGCGCTACTCTTATTAATTTTAAGTTCTACAGGTGAGAGTGTAGGAATAGTTACTGAAACTGGTTCGATTGTATTTTCAGGCTCAGGTACAGCTGCTGGTTCCTTAGCAGGTTCAGGTTTCGGTTTCGGTTTCGGTTCAGCAGGTTTTGCAGGTTCAGCTGGTGGTGCTTCCCTTTTAATTACAACTTCCTTAGATACATCCAACTCTTTGCTTTCATCATCATAGTTAGTAATGAAAAATTTATTTGATGACAAACCAAGATAAAGTCCCTTCAATAAACCAAAATCTTCATCACTATGGTAGTTATAAACGAGTTTATTTTGATATTTAATTTGCTGTAACTCAAAGTCATCCTTGAATGTGTAACCGTATGAAAACCCATTTAACTCTACTTTGTAATAAGTCGAATCTAGTTCTTTGAGCGATTTCGACTGATCAAATGTGAAGAACTTAAGCTCCGATAGTTTGTGTCTATCATTGGTTATATCTTTCCAATCTTGATCCTCAGCAACTTTGTGAAATAGAATAAATTCAGCATTATTTAGTATCAAGACTATGTGATTGTCGTTCAACTTTAGTCTGACAAGTTTGGCGAAGTTATTAGAACTTGTATCAGCTTCCCAAACCTGTTCTTCTCTACTAAAATCTGTGGCTTTGGCTTTTAGAACCTTAGTGAATCCATAGCCATCCTTTGCAATAAATGAAGTGAGTTCATTTTTCTTATCATAATCAAACTCATTTGTAGAAGAAGTTATACTAAGTTCAAGTTCGACCTTGGTAACTACTTCTTCCCAATTATGATTAGTGCTTGATTTAGTAAACTCTACTTTCTCATTATTCTTCTTATGAATCGTTAATTTTTTATCATTCTTATCAACTCCACCGAGAACTACCCTTGTGGCATTCTCGTTGGGGTTCATGGGTTTCCAAATAACTCTTCCTGAAACCCCATCCGTACCAGATGTTCCTATTACTGCTGTAAATTCGTGACCAGCCTTAGCTTTAAACTCTGCAGTATCACCAGTCCTATTGTATTCAAACTGATTGGTACCAGCACTAGCTGACAGGTTTAATTCTACATTGGTCACAGAAGTTTTGGGTGACGATTGACTTAGGACGTCTATCTGAAATTTCCACTGATTATTTTCAAATTTGCAATTAACAATTTCGGTATCGGAAATAATTGCAAATAGGGTTTCGTCACTCTTATATGCTACAGATTTCGGATAAGGCTTATTTTCTTTATGCTCCCAAACTTTCGAGGAATTATGCTCGACCTTAGTCAATTGGACATCACTATCAAATTCAAATGAATATTCAACACCATCCTGAACAACCTTAACCTTTGATTGTTCAAGATTTACATAATTACCAGAACCATCAGTGGTGAATAATCCGACCTCAGATGGAATAGCAACTGAGCCAGAAGAATCTGCACTAAATGATCCGTTAGATTGTGATGAACCTTTAAGAGAAGTTTCTTGATCACTGGAAATCACAAACTTTTCCCCGTCATTTAAAAGTAAATAAATAAAGAGATACCTAAATATGTAACCTATCCTCATTCATCCTGAAAGCAGACAATAGTCATACCCATGAGTAATAATAGCAATCCATTGGTAGGAAAGAGTTCAGGATTAGTTATTGAAGTCGAATCCTCGATCGATCAATGTCTTAGCCCAGGTGGGGATAATTTTTAAAAAATTTCATAATGCAGTTATATATAATAATTCTTAACAAGTTAAACATAATAAATTAGTTAAACTAAAATTATTATTAAATTGAGCAACATTTCAATTAAAAAATTAATTAAATTTACGTTAATTCAACTAGAAAAACGCTAATAATAGTACTTAATTTTATTACAAAATTTTCAAAGAAATCCTCAGCCTCTTTATTTATATAAGATTAAAATCTCATTTATTGATGATTCTATTATTTCTTCTTCCGAACTTATGAATTATACGGACATTTCCAAAAGTTTCAAGTTTTACCATATTTATTAGAACTAACTCACTAGTTATATACTCTATATCTTAAGTATTTATTAATTTCTAAACATTCCTTTTATAGTTAAACTAATTCTTTTTTATTGTAACTATTATTTTTATTAATCCATCTATTTTGTTGTTTTTTAATATTTCCAACAATCATTTCCTGAATTTGAAATAATGATAGAAAACAATAAAATTAAGAATTTGTTAGTACTTACACTTTCCATTCTTTCTATTTATCTATCTTTCATCAAAATCTAATTATTTGATCTAAATTCAACTAGATGAGTTTCACCTTCCCCTTTAATTTAACTCCTTTTTGGGTTTTATCTCATTTTTATCTTATTTCTACCCTGTTTTCATAAAATTCCGTTTAGCTACTTTGGTGTTGATAAATTTTCAAATTATATTAACAAGTACAAGAATTAAAAATTAAATTTATGTCTTAAATATCAATATCTTACACTGACAAGTGTATTTACAAAGTTTTAATTAGAATCATTGAAGTTGGCTTATTAGATGAATTTATTTATACATAATGGATTTTATTATATTTGGTGTCGTTTTGACATCAGTTTAAAATATCATCTTAAATGTGAAGTGATTTGACAGATCTAAAAGTAAAAATTAAACTTGTGATTTTACCTGAGCTAATTGAAAAAGTTGCCGTGTGGTGGCTCTACGAACTCCTGATATACGTGAAGTCCTAAAAAATTTTTGTACAATAACACATACCTCATTCTAAGTTCTGGATACATCTTTAAATATTTAGATATCTTTGATTTAAGTATAGCCCTTCCTTTATTACCAAGTTTAAACAAACCAGCGCCCCTGAGAGCCTGCCATATTTTGTCACTCATATTGAGGAAATCAATGTTAGATATATCAATTTTCTTTATGTTTCCATTATATATAAAGCTCTCGAGCGCATCATCATCTATAGATATTAGTTCAGGTTTCCTTACAGTTTCGAAATTGCCAGGCAACATATCATATTGGTTGACAACATTATTTTTTGTACTACAATCATCTAATCCTGAATTAGAATTCTGTTTTACTTGTGGTAGTTTATTAAAAAAATTATAATTTACTTTAAAATTTGAGTTCAAAGGTAATTGATTATAATAAGGGGAGAAGTTATTGTACATTTTATTATTATATTTTATGTAAGGATCCACAAAAGGTTCGTTTGGACTCGAAATGCTACCATATTCCAAATTATAACCATTGAAAATATAATTATTCATCATATTTTTCATATAGTTCATTGTATATGGGTCTTGAGTCATATTATACTGATCCAAATTTGGAGGGTTATTAGCATTATATCCCATGTAGTCATATCCCATCACATTCATTCCATTTAAACCGTTAAAATATCCACTATTTAACATATTAGAGTCCCAACAATATGTGTCATTCATAGAACCAATCATTTTATCATTTGACTTATCCCATGTACCGTAGTGAGTTTCTGTATATGAGTCATAATTATATGGAGAATTAGGAATGGCCTGATTAAAATCTTGTTCCCGATTATCTCCATTTTCAGAAAATGGAGAGTTTGAATTTAATACATCACAAGTGTTATTACTCTCATCAGGTTTTTTATTGTTTTCTGTTCCGTTTGATGAAAGTTTTGAAGATTTGTAATATTGTTCTGTGTGGTTGGAAAATGATTCAGGGGAATTTTCATCGTTAGATTTACATTCTGTTCCATTCAGATTCAAAGAAGTTTCTTTTTCTGAATAGTTAGTCTCCTTGGTTGGAAATGGAAGATCAGTTTCGTAATTATCAAGGTTATTAAAGTTATTCACAAATTCATTGAAATCTTCATCTTTACATTTAATTTGTGGTATTATTTCATTGGCACAATTATTAAAATCTTGAACGCCGTATTCTACTTTAAATGTGTTTGAAATTGGATTCCCTAACCCTTGTTCTGCCGATGTATTAGTTTCATAACCCGAATTTATATTGGGTTTCATTGTTATCAAATCATATTCGCAATTAGGGTATACATCATACCCGTTATCATAGGGGTAATTCCACATATTTTGTTCCTTTATTTTTCTTCACACTTACTACAATCCAAATTATTTTGATTAACAGCCTTAACTTAATAATTTAAGTGATTTCTTTTTTGAAATTTAATCATAATAATAGGTTTAAATAATATTGAAAGTTCTTTTCAAGTTTTTTTGTTAATTTAACACTAATTATACGAATTAGAACTATTGTACATGACAACTTTCCGATAGTTTTTTATCGAAATATTTATACAGCGTAATTTAGAGATAGTTTATAAAGATTTGAGCAATGTACACATTTATTCTAACTTTTGATATTCAAATTTATGAAATAAAGAGGGAAGTATACTTTAATCTAGTTTGAAAAATTAGAAGTATTTATGCTTAAATCAATCGATTCTGTAAAAGAAACACCGACTTTAATGATAATTATGTAAATTAAAGAATAACAAATATGGAAGTATGTATAAATAAGTATGAGATATAATAATTTTGAATATATAAAGGAGAAATAAAGCATTAAGTACAGATGTACACCCATCAATAAATAATAGTCCAAAATTGTATAATTTAAGTATTTTAAATTAATATTATTTTATTGAATCATTTTAAAATGTAAATCATTCTGATTAAGAAAGGTGAAATAATGATTATTATAAATACTAAAATTGGTATTTTAATAGGGTTGACTCAAAAACAAAGTGGCAACCTTCCAATAATTTTGAAAAGAAATATCAAAATTTAACAAATGTAAATAATGTTATAATAAACCAGATCTATATTTTGTCAAAATTTGGAAGGAATTACTCTAGGGTTTAAACAATAGATGTACGTACTGTTAAGTTCCGTAAATAAAAAAGTCTAAATAATTCCTAAAGTTAGAGAGCTAAATAAATAATAATCGGTTAAAAATATATTTTCAAGAATAATTTATAGTAAATCCCTAAAATTAATCAATACATAAAAATATCGGCTAAAATTTAGAATATTTCCAGAAAAGTGTCGAGTTTCTCTAATATAATAACTTTAAATAGTAAAATATTATAGATTATCAGAAAAGTATAAATAAATTGTAAAATTAACAATATCTATCAGGTCACTATTTTCTAAATTATTTATTCCAAAACTTTACACATTCATTTATAATTTTATTTACAACTATGTTATAATTATTTATAGTTATTTTTAATACATATAAAATGTATCTGTACCATATATTTTTTTATTGAAGCAATCAACCTCAGACTACTATTCCTAATTTTTTGACTAATATCTCAAATGTTTGAATATAAAATATCCTATATGAAAGTAAAAATTTTAACATATGATTGGATTGATTTTCTGAATGAATTTGGAAGAATTTTTGGAGTTTTTGGAGGAATCAGATGATGATGTTGATACAAATCCAAACAACCAGAACAAAGAATCGAATAATAACGAACATCTGAGTAAAGAAATTGATTATAATGAAATATACAACAAACTAGTTCATGAAGAATTATCAAATGATTCTGATTCCCTCGACCTCAATGATTCTTCAACCTCAAACAACCAATTAAACAAAGATAAAATAACAAATAGGTCAGAGGAACCCTCAGGCCTGCTAACTGATGAAAGTTTTAGCAGTGATTTCATATCATCCTTACCGATAGATAATTCTATCAACTCATCGGAAGGTAAGGCCACTTCTAAATTTGAAGATAATTTTGATTTGACTGAGTCGGTTAATATCGCAAAAGAAGAAAAACTAGAATCTACTGCAAAATTAAATAAGGACGATGAAAATATTTGCCAATGTAAAATAGATAATCAATTAGTGAATTACTCCACTAAAAATTGTGGAGAACTCTTTAACGCAGTAGAACATTGCGTACAAATGCAACTCTCAGAATGGGATAACAAACACAAACTATATTTAATTAATAAATTAAGAGAATATAGAAATAAATTCAAAACCAACTACGAAGAAACACATAAATTCAATAATACCGATGATTCAAGTCCACTGGAAAAACTGATCCCAGATATCTCTAAAGATTATTTGAAGGCATTATCCCTACCATCTAACACCATAATTGAAGATTTACATAATAATAGACTTAGCATAAGATGTAGACATAAGCTTACCAAACCACTGGAGCTGTTAAAGATTTTTGAAGACAGGTAAAATTACTAATTTAACATCGTTTAGGTTTTATTCAATTGATGATTCTTCAATAAATCTTCCAACAAAATCATCAGGGAAAATATTAACACCAACATGTATGTGCACAAGCAGTGATTTAATTGTATTCGGAACTATGTGCGGATCAGTCTTCATCTCTGAGTTCTCACTCTACAACTCAGAACGTAAGTTTTGCTCTTACAACGAATACGATGGATTGGACTCCTCAATAGACCCACTTAACTGGTATGAAATCGATTCAGAGAAGGGAGTGTCAGTAACATCACTTGATATCCTACCAAATACAAGCTGGATCACAGTAGGATACAGTGATGGAACAGTCAAACTACTCCAGAACTTTAAGGTTACAAGGCCACCCAAGGGCCATTCATCAATGAAAGCGGAAGCAGGAGATTCAAAAAATGCAGACAGTAGAACGTTCGGGTTAATGGCAGACGCAGTGTCCTCAGCATTCGGAGGAATTAAAAAAACAAGCTCGCAAACATTGTGTTCCACAGATGTTTTCAACGACTCCGTGCTAAACTGCAAGTTTACATTTGCAGAGTCGTACGAGGAAATTATCTGTTCGAACTTAAAGAGCATAGCAATTCTGACATACTCAAAGAACGTACTATCGCATAACTTGAACGTGAACTATTTGCAATCCCTAAATGAAAGGTTAGAAAACGACCAAGTTGTAGATATAGTGTGCTTGTCATCCAACCCACAAGCAAAGTTTATAACAGGAGGTGATGTGGGAGGCATATGCGCAATACTAACACTTAAAACATGCCTGGTCTTCTCAACAAGACCAAGATTATCCATAATAATTAACATTAGCTTAGATAAACTAAATAGAAATGTAACCACTGACTTCAGCCAAACACCCAGCGTAACATGGATGATATTCAACACTGGAAAAAAGAACATCAAACCACTCTTATTGATTTCGATGGGGAATCAAATCAGATTCATTCAATGTAATCTTCAGACAGTGAAAGGAGTTCCTAGCATGAACGTCTCTAATATGGGAACAATACAATTCAGAAATCCAATAAGATGTATAAGGATTGTGACAAGGCTGATACTTGCAATAGTAGACTCAACAAATACATTACACATAGTACAAATTAATTTAAACACACCTCAAATGTATTATGACATCATTAGATCCTTAGACTTAAGTGAATTGAGCAATAAAATGGAGTTGGGGATTGATGTATTTGATCCACTGTGGCTACTGCAGCCGAGCATTCTGTCAACGATTACAGTGTTTTCGAAGACAGTTAAGATGGTGGCGAAGGGGTATAAAAAGTTTTCTAACCTTGTGTCTGACCTATTTCAGGGAAAGAAACACACCTCGTCATTTGAGCTAAAAAACTTTAGCATTCTAATACTAGTCCCAAATGGAGCCCTTGGAATCGAAATCAACTCGTGGATAAAGGTAATAGGGGAACTGTCAGCCTCAAAGATGTTCTGTGAAGCACTCTCAATAATATACGCTTTGTCAGAGGAGTGGATACCAGGATTGTTTGATTTCAGAGCATTTAAAAACAACTTGAGTCAGCTAATTCTTTACATTCTACACCAGTCGTCAGCCCACATAATAAAGTTGTCAAAGTTGGTTAAAGAAACTCAAAATATCTCAACTAATCTACTTAATTTGGATTCAGAAGCACCAAAAGAAGATTATTGGAATACAAAGGTCAAGACTGACGTTTATGACCAGATTAACACATTATGTTGCTCAATGATAGATATATGCGTTTCCTCAAGGCTATACGAACCCTTGAATGATTTAATATTTAGGTGTTTTGCAACAATTGACCTTGAACACGTTTTTGTAAAATACATACTCTTAAACGTACACAACAACAGAATTGGGCTGGAGTTCCTCAACTCACAAATTATAGAAAGTATATGCCAAACATATGAAAATGTCTTGGATAGCATGTACGGCCACTTTTTGGAGGATCACCACTACCTGGAAGATGAAATACTATACCTAAACCAAGTTATTAATCCCAACTACACAATAAATCTCAAAAGCAAAAAGTACAAAAATCATGAAAATTGTGATACAGGCAAGTTAGAGGTATGCAATTCTATACAAAATTTGGTTGAAAACATAAATGATGATGACTTGGGTCACTTTCTAAAGTTTAAATTTGACAATAGGCTCCTATCGTACCATATCATTTGCAATAATCTCTGTAAGATCCAGTTCTACTGTTTTAAGAACAATGTTATAACCGAAACCAACAAGGCAATCAATAGACTTAGCAGGCATTTTTCATGGCACTGCCTAATTTACTGTCAGTCAGTAGTTCTGGACGACTACTCCAATATCCTAGACATAATAATAACCCATGCATATAACAAGTGTAATGAACTGAAGACACAAATAAATAATTTTTCAGAAACTAAAAATGAATTGGATGAAAAGATTGAAATTACAGAAACAGACGTAGATGACCCTGCAAATTGTGAAGAAGAGGGTTCAGTTGAATTAGAGAGTGTTGTTAAGAGTTTCAAAAATGAAGAAAATAAATTAAATAACGACATTCTTGAATCTGAAGTAACACTACCTTTAAAAGTATCAGAGAACTTGTTTGTTGTTCAGGTGTTCTTTTTGACACTGGAGTCCTTTCTTACGTTCGAGAATTGTGGTCTAACTGAGACTATCGATACCAGCAGTTACTGTAACATAATCTCATATCTTACATCAACTGAATCATTTAAGCCAACTTTCCCAATCGAATCCAGACCGATTTATGCCGCCAACACATTGGTGTACGATCCTGTGACAATAGAGTTCGATAAAATAGAATCACAAAAGTTTGAACATGACTTTAAAGAATCAGAAACATCGGTGATATTTAAGCTCCTGACCATATCCCCAAGGCTTTTCTTTATCTGTTTAGAAAATCTGTTCAACTCCACAGATAAATTTGACCATTACTTTACAGAGATTGGGACTAAAATGGCAACATTCAACTTTATTCTCAACGTTGTGGTCTCATGTGTTTACAAGCTAGAAGAGTTGTTTGGATCAGGATCTACGGACATGATTTTGAAGATGTTGTCCTTTATGTTCCTCACAGTGTCCTCGAATACGGAAGCCTTCTACTTAAATTTGAACACCACAATCCTTTCAATATATAAGTTGTTGAAACTGAAGAATGAGTTTCTGGACTATAACCCAGAATTGAAGGATGAAGTAGATTACTCCAAGGACCTGATCGACCATGATGGATACTTTAACATCACTTATTTCCAGGATGTTTTTTACAGAAGTAACCCGGTCTATGACCAGGAATGCTTGATGATTGTGACTCCATTATCAGTTGAAAAGGCTGTATTTACATTTCTGAGAAACTTTATATATTCAATATCGTCAAAACTAAGTTCAGCATTTGATTTGTGGCACAACTTGGAGTTCACACAACTGGTGAGGATGTGCAGGGAGTTCATAAGCCTCACTAGCTTCTCACTGAGGTTCTTCTTCTATCAAATTACAGGCGACTTCAACGGAATTATCAAAGAATACGACTCACTCAACAGAGAAGAAAACATCTTTGCATTTCTAGATAAATGCATCGAGTACATAAGGTCGAGTCCGCAGGACTTCCCCGAGAATGTGGAACACCTGCTTCTGTTGGATTCCACAATCAGAAAGAACTTCGTAGGAGCGGTAATGAAGAACCTAACGATACTCATAAAACTGGACTTGAACAAAGTGACTAACCTGCTTATACAGATATTCTCGCTTATGGACATCATCAAAACACTCGACACCACACTGGAAACATCGCCTGAAACCATATTAAATACACTGGAAAAACTCCCTGACCTTCAACTACTAGTCCTGGATGCACTCCTAAAGTCTAAGTCAACTACCAGAAACATGCTTCAATTCCCAAATTCATACTTTAATCGTTACCTTAACCTTCTCAGCATACACGACAAGACCAACGTGTCGAATTTCCTCAAGAGACAGAAAAGTCTGAATATTACATACTGCCTGAAGATTTGTAAACAGAATAACATTGATGACGCAGTGATTTATCTACTTCTAAGAGCTGGGAACCTTGAGGCTGCGGTTGGTCTGCTGGTTCAATCATTCTCTAACAATATTGGGAAAGACTTGGCAGTATGTTCAACTCTTATTAAGACGGCCCAAAGCATATGCCAGGAATATGAAAACCAGCTCTCTTATGAAATTATAGAGAGAATGTGGTTCACAATGCTGGAATCCTTGATTCAATTCCTAAAATCTGATGCACTCAAGAACGGAGTTGAATCAAAAGAGGAATTAGAGGAATATGGTGTTGCAACTGACAGGTTTGAAAATGAACTGAGCGATTTGAGCAAGGTGGACGAATTGAAAAGGTTGGTTGAGGAGATATTCTCAGTGGGAGTTTTAAAGTATGTAAAGTTTCCAAATGCTCTGAGGGAGATTACCAAGTACGACACAACCCTCCAAATATTCAAGAAACCACTCCACAACTTATTGTCAGACTTTCAACTTCAGACTTATATAGCAAACAGCGCCTCAACGATGTCCAAAACAATAATGAACAAAGAGTTTCGATCTACACAGGTTTTTAACAGCAAAGGAGTATTTATAAACACGATCGGTCGAGGTGCTAAGATTAACCGAAATTTGGTATGTCATGTTTGTAATAAAAACCTTATTTTCAACTTGAGTCATGAACCTGAAATAATGTACAAACACGACAAGCATAGAGGTCAGAAACCATTTTTTTACGAAGATTTTAAGATTTCAAACCTTGAGGAACAAATTGGATTAATATCCCAGGTCCCCATTCAGGGCATTAAGACTAATGTTCCCTGTTCCACAGAAAACAATTCTAACAACAAAGTATACAACGATAGGCTTAGTAACTTAATCAGCAAAAAGACTAAAGGTTCCAAATCTTTCAGCTCGTCAAATACTTTTGGTCAATATCCTTCCCTTATTCAGTCGATTTCTAGGGACTTGTCATATTTCAGAAAAGATCCCATTATAGTTTTTTGGTGTAACCATTCGTTTCATGAGAGATGCGCCCCTATTTCATGTCCTATTTGTAACATAGATGAGTAAATTTATTAATATTTATATACACGTCAACTTATCCTCATTCCCAGAAATTTTATTTATAATGTTCACACTATTATATAATAAAATAAATAACATATTTATATCTTATACTTCTTAAGTGATACAGATTGGGTGGTACTTTACAAAGTCGTTGAAGAAATACCCCTTATTGGGGCTATTGCTTAGCTTCTTATCATAGCCGTTCATACACTCCATCACACCGCAATCCACCATGTGGCCGTACCTAAAGTGTCTTTTCAGGACTATTTCTTCAAAATAGAGACATGCCTTGCAGGTTTCTGAAATACTGTCTGCACGCACTGCTGTACATTTAATGTTCATCTTTCTCATTGCTCGAGAAACATCCAGGTCTTTGTCGTTCCCTTCCAGGTTCAAAACTTTAAAAGGTTCTTGATTCTTCCCCAACACTTCAACTTTTGAGTTAAAATTCTTTGCAAATGACCCTGCATCTTTCAATGGCATGTAGAACTTCTGGACAACTTGGGAAAAGTTTTCATCTTCTGATAAAAGACACTCTGCAATTGAGTTATCTGATGACCCATCGTTATAAGTTTCAGATTCAGTTGAGGAAGGTTGATTTTCTTCCCCTGTGTAAAGGTTTACTGGGTTGTGTTCATCTCTATCATCATAATTGGTCCTTAAATAGGAGTGAATGAGTTCATCTAGTTGTTCTGGAATTAATTTTTTAGAAAAAATGTTATTAAATGACCTGAAAAAACTCGACAAGTAATTTAGTTGGTCTGATTGGTCGTATTTATTTCTTGTGTACACTCCTTGGGATTCTACTAAAAAACAGGAAAATACTAGGTACAGAGTTTTTAAAATAACGTTCATTTCAAAATAAATAATATTTGGGAAGTTTTTAGTCTATCAAATGAAGTAAATGTGATTTTCACTAATAACTGGATTCCATTATTGTTGGGGAATGTGTAGTATTATAAATAAACCAAAATCATATAGTAGAATAATTGATTATATATTTGATATATAACTAAGTTATTATGGTACAGAATATATAAGATTCTAAATCTTTTCCTAAATAAGGTTGAAAATGAAATAACTAAATTTATTGTGTAAAGATCAACAAATAATTGAAAACATTAAACAAAAGCTCTATGCAAACAACATAAATATGAAAAGGAAATCTATGTTTGATGAGTTTTTGGTTATAAATCTACTAAATTTGCTCATTTAAATTCAAATTTTAGGAGTTTGGACTAATATATCTCGTTTGATCCAACTTAATGTAAATATAGTTCCAAAGTTAATACAATTTAGTTATAATAATTGAAAAATTATTAAAATTAACCATGAAAAAATATTTTCATTCCCCATAGTTAGTTTAGATAATATAATTTCCATTTATTTACACACTATCAATTTAAAGTATAATTTTATTGTACTGTATTTTTTTGTAGATTATGAACAATATCATTCATTTTTAAAATCTTTCTTAAATCTAATTTTTAATCCAATGACATACAATATTAGATTCTGTCTTCGTTTTCATAGATATTTTAATCGTTTTGCCCTAAATAAAAATTCTTCTAGATTTTATTCTGTCCTTCCAACTTGTAAATCCACCTTAACAGAACCTAGTGACAGATATGCTAAATCTTTCGTATCCTCTAAAGGTTCTGATTTTAATCCTCTGAAGCTTATAGGTAATCGTTATTTTTCAAAAGGTATTTTAACTCTAACAATAAATTTGTATAGATATCAAGGTTATTAATGTCCCTACCTTGGGCGATTCTATTAGCGAGGGTACTCTAACCAAGTGGGCCGTTTCAGTTGGAGATTATTTAAACGTAGATGATCTAATAGCCGTAGTAGAGACCGACAAGGTCTCAGTTGATGTCAACTCGCCCTTTTCAGGAGTTCTCACCAAGACGTTTTCAAATACAGGTTTGTTTATTTTTATTTTAAATTCACACAGGAGATACAATCCTGGTTGGAAAACCACTCGTTGAAATTGACTTGGCCGGTAAACCTTCAGAAAAGGCTCCAGAAAAGAAGCCCGATGCTAAACCACCGGCTTCGACTCCTACTAAACCTGAGACAAAATCTCCTGAACCGCCTAAACCTGCAGATTCAAAGCCAGTATCTTCATTTGAAGTCAAAACACCCCCCACTCCCGTGGAATCGAAACCACTTCCTCAATTTGAAAAGGGCTCTCCTTTGAGCATGGTTCCACCAACTCCAGTACCATCTTCCGATTTGGAACCTGAAACTAGAGTAAGTTTTAAGTAAAATAAGAATTTTTAGGTTCCTCTCACCAGAATGCGCATGAGGATTGCAGAACGACTTAAGTTGGCCCAGACAGAGAATGTTATGTTGACAACATTCAACGAGTGTGATATGAGCGAGTTAACAAAGGTCAGGAAGATGCTTAATGAATCAGGAGAAGTTTCATGCAAACTTGGATTCGTCTCTGCTTTTATGCGAGCCTCAACACTAGCACTCTTAAAGATGCCAATCATGAATTCATGTAAATAATTATCTATTAAAGATAAAAATCAACAAAAATCTAATTTTTATAGATATTGATGGGAAAGAGATGGTGACAAAGAACTACGTGGACATTTCAGTCGCAGTTGCCACTCCCACGGGACTATTGGTCCCTGTTATAAGAAACTGCGAATTCAAGAATTGGGAAGAACTTGAACTCGTAAGCTTAATTAAACTTGAAAATTTTAACATTTATTAAAATACCACCACGTTTACAAATTAATGATTGTTTAGTCACTTCTGGAGATGGCTAAGAAGGCCAGAGACGGCTCCATTACCATCGAGGACATGACCGGCGGAACTTTCACCATTTCGAATGGTACTTTATTTTTAATTAAATTAGTTTAGGCGGCGTTTATGGCAGTCTCTTGAGCACTCCAATAATTAACCCTCCCCAATCTTCAATTCTAGGTATAAATCCACCCATCCACACTCTTAAATTATACTTACTATATTTCAGGGATGCATGCAATCACTAAACGTGCAGTTGTCCGCGACGACAACATAGTAATCAGGCCTGTCATGAACGTCGCCTTGACCTACGACCACAGGCTCATTGACGGCAGGGACGCTGTCACTTTTCTGAACACGATTAAGAAGTTTATAGAGAACCCATCGCTTCTTCTGCTTAAGTAAAGTTTGATTTACATCTCGTACATAATTCTGAGGACCTAATATGAATATAATTTGAAAGTCTTCGTTTTATATTTATGAAAATATGTTTTTGTATGAGTGTCTAGTTTATAACATTGTTTATAAATACAAGTCTACATCTGAACAGGTATATAAATAATTTAATAAATTGATAAAGTAGTATGGTGTTGGGGAATATCCAACTAAATCGAATCCTGAACCAAGCTGGCGGAACTGCTTGGAGGGGGAGGAATGTTAAAAGACCTGTAAGTCTTGTAAGAAGAAATAGACTTTAAAAATTGGGAGTCGACCTGCTGAGAAAAACTAGAGTACTTTATCGAAAGCAAAAGCAACGCAGTCTTGTTATTGTTGAGCTGCATGTCCATGAGACTAGCAGCGGTGGAAGTAGTATCAGTGTGTTCAATTGCGAGATTTGGAATTGAGCGAATTGTGTTTTTGGAGCCGAAAAACTGTCTAGACTCCTTGATTGACTTTAGAAAAGCTCTCTTGTCGATCTTACCGCTAAAATACAGAGTAATAGAGTCTCTATTGAAGCATAGAGTAATTTCTGGGTAATTTTCCACAAAATACAGAAGGATTCTGAACTCAAAGAGATCAAGAAACAGCTCATCTTTCCCAGATTTAGAACTAAGGTTATCTTTACCAGGTGCGTTTGTTTTTACATTATTGTTAATGTGGATTATCAAAGAGTCTTTAAATCTACCTGAGGTTGCGTGGATGTTGGACTTGATTTTATCCAGAATCATCTGGCGCGTGTTCCACCACACTTTAAGCTGTTGGAGGAAAAAACGTTCAAACTGTTCGATTTCCTCATCTAGCCACTCCAACATCGGTTTAGTTACAAGCCCCTCGTTATCTTCAAAATTGAACAGAAAAGTTTCCTTGATTGTCCTTCTGTGGACTAAATCCATTTTCTTTTGCAAAAGAGTTCTGACGTTGTTTTCAGAAAGCTCTTCACTATCTAAAGTTTCTGGATTTTCATCCGACATTTGTTTCTCACACTCTAACCGATCGTGATCTGACTCAAGTTTACCAAGGGGTTTGATCTGGGTCTTAATGTCGGGATATTCTACTTTGGGATTCGCAATAACATATATCAGAAATAATAGTGAGGAATCGAACTTATCGGCAATCTTAGTGTTTTTGTAGAGCGAGTTAACCATCTGGTGAAGAATTGTCCTGATGTACCCATTCTTGTCAGTGAACAGGAAATAACTGTACTTCATGACGTCCTGTAACACATATTCGAGCACGTCATCCATCAGTGGTATTGTAGGGTTATAGTCTGACAACAAGTGAGATAATAAGAATCCAGCCTTTAGAGAATGTGTTTCATGTATCTTCTTAACCATATCTCTTACCGGCTCAGGCCGACTTATTCTTGTACACAACATCTTAACCAACTTAAGGAGGTTCTTTAGTCTTTTACCCAATTGAACAAAATCTCTCTTTAGCTCATTTTCAAACATCGAAAAGACCTCTTCGCACACATTTTCAAGTCCTAAAGTGGGACATAGATCCAGAATTCTTCTAAACTGTCCTTCTCTGGTCAACAAACTAATATCATCTTGCAACTCTTCTGGGGTCTTATCGACACTTGACTGGAGTTCAAACGATTCTATGTTTTCTCTGGATGTAAAGAATTCTCTATCAGTGTCTTGCATTTGCTGTTTCGTCATGTCACTCACAGCTCCCAAATAACCTTTATCTTCAAGATGTTCCAAATCTTTGAAATCTGACAAAAGCTGGTTCATGTCATGCGGCTCCTTATCACTTTCCGTTAATTCTTCTAAAATATGCTCAAAATGTTCCTTCTTTTCAATGTCCATCACATCATCCATGTCTTTATCAAGTTTCTGTTTCATCATTGAATACACATCTCTGTTATCTTTTCCGAAATAGGACTCATCTTCATCCTCTTTATCCTTTTCTTTTGTGTGGTGGATTTCCTGGTCTTCACCCCTTTCAGTATGTTCCAGGTTATCCACAGAACTTGTGATAAGTGTGCTATTATCTTCATTCTTATCATCATCGATATCTTCATCATCTATTTGTGTTGGCTGCACTCTTTTGGAGAATGTGCTCTTTTTGTTGGAGGGTATTGCAGACTTCGTTGACTTTCTCTTTTTCTTCTTGGACAGCTTGTTCACCAAGTCTGGCTGATCTTGCTGTGGCTTCGACCATGTGTCACTGTAGAAATTGTTTGTATCTGGTAACAGCTCAAGTGCTTCAAGTTCCGTAAGCTCCTTAACCAAGTTCATGAATAGCACCGATTCCTTAAATCTCATTGTCGCTGGCGAGTCTACAGTCCTCTTCAGTTGAGTTATAATGACATCTCCTGACCTCTTATTTATCTTCTTTATTGCGCAGCTCCATCTACGTACGTTCTGGACACTCCTTACTGAGCATTCTTCCAGGACCTGGTACCTGTCTACGTCCTCATCTTTATTTGTCCAATTACTCTGATTCCCACCTTCCTTTCCTGACTCATTTGATGAGAGGTAGCCCAACTCCTTGATTATTGGGAGGAGCCACTCGAATATATATTGCTGGAGTTGTTTTTTCGAGTCACACACAATGGCTCCCAGACACACCAGGTCCACCGTGTCCACACACATCCACTTAAATATGAGCAGCGGGTAGTCTGAATCATCTTGTAGTGGAAACCATGTACTTGCTCCGTTTAGGTAGAATGATGATGGAGCACCACAAATCAATACTGTGATATCCGGCCCTCTTGCTTTATCTGGGTTTAAATAGTAGCTCAAATCACTTCCAGGCTGCATGTAAACGAACTTCTTCCCTATTCTAAGTGAGTGCATATCATTTTTGAGTGCATAGAGCATGAAACAGTCTCCTGCGCATGGCCTCCACGATTGCTTTACTGGGCATTCGTTTTCGTCCGGACATTCATTATCGCATATGCACTTCAACTTTTTCTTAGGTCTATTTGATCCCAATGTTAACAATTCATCTGACATTTGTGAGTTTATCAACTTTCTTATCGCCCAGTACAGGTGATACACTTTAGTTGGCAACCCGTGATATTTGTAATTCACGAAAAGTCTCTTCGTTGGGACCACCTTCGTTTCACACGAGAACCCTTCCAGACCAAACAAGTCATGTGTCGTCAATATTCCTATTTCAATTGAGTTTTTAACCTTATTAGACTCCGACTCGTTATTTTCTATGCTGAAGCTTTTCGATGCTATAAATTTTCCCGTATCACAATCTTTTAGGGTAATTTCAAAAAATCCCTTCTCCTTACTATCCTTTAACTTATTGTTGACCTTATTATCTGGGTATCCGAAATTAAATTGTTCTGATATGATTGTTGGTGTGTTTGCACCTGATCCTCTTTTCTTGTTATTGATGTTTAGTATTGACAGGTAACTCAGCGACGTGTTTAGGTTATGTTTGTAGGGATTCGTGTGGTTGAAAAGCTGTGAGAATTTTTGTTTTCCTAGGAATTTATCTCTCTTATAATAGAACCTTGCTACTGTGTTCGGGTTCATGAACACCATCGGGTCAGTTTTGTATGCCAAAAACTGGTCAAATGATATTTGTTTGAGCTTAACATCTAGTGGTGGTATTATACAGGTTACTTTCTCCAGTGTCTGTTTCCTTGGCTTTACCTTCTTCTTTTTCTTATCATCTGACTTTAGACACAGTTCTGAAAGGTCCTCAATCAATGACTCATTGTATGCTTGCAGTTGTGAATTTGTGAACACTGTCAGGTCTGCCATCTCGTTAGCTATCCAGAATGGGAGTATGTACCCTGTGTATCCAAAATTATATCTGCATTCGTGGCCCAAGCATACGCATCCTTCGTGCGAACACAGGTGCATATTACTACTTATATTCCCACATGAATTTCCACACTTGATATTATCCATGTGTTTTGTGCCCATGTCATCTTGTAGTTCACTTCTATCTAAATTTTCTGATAATTCTGAAGTACCCAACGTCTTATCACATTCTAATTTGATCGCCTGGACTATGCTCGCTATGTCTCCCACTGTGTAGACGTAATCAAAGCAGTTTGGAAAGATTTGTTTATCCACATCCTGCATGTGGACCAACATTTTTGTCAGCATTCTCTCATAGATATTACACAGGTGGTGTCCTATTCCTTGCAATGAATCTGGGACAAGATTGTTAATTCCATACAACTTTAACTCAGATTCGGACAAATCCGACAAACTCGCCTTCTGGTTGAATGCTTCTTCGTTCCAAACAACGTTATATCCCAATTTTTCTAGCTCTTCCACGAAGTTGATCTTATATTTATGCTCAAGATAACTTCTAAGGAGTTCATGTGGTCTTATTAGTGAGAATACCAGTACATGTTGTCTTCTCAAATAGTTTCTCATATCCGATACTGATGGAATTTGGTATTTCTTACTAAAGTGTTTCATGATCTCCAGCTCTTCCTTTGGCGTCAGGTCATACTTGGTATCTGCATAGTTCATTTCTTCGTGCTCCATAAACTCAGAGCAACTTCCCAAACTTCCGTCAAACACGAAAAGGTCCTTGCATTGTGCTCCTGACGGCATTAACGTGTTTTTAAAGCCGGTCGATGGAGCCGGTGTTCCTTTATTGAACGCATCAATTGAGCATGCTTTCAGGAATAGTATGGTTCTGCAGTCCATTGTGTATCTCACGCACGCGTCCCATATGCATTCAATTAAAAACAATGCTGACCTTTCTGACGTCGACTTGAACTGTGACATCTCACTTCCCTTTTCTCCCGGTTCAAACTTATGTGGGTTAAGTATTTGCTGGAGCGTCGGGTGTGAGTCGAACTCGTACTTCACCAACTTGTGGGACACTATATCATCTGGGTTCTGATGTGGGTTTGTGTTTGGGCCATTGTTCTGGAGATTACTTAGGAACTGTTGGTACTGCAGTTGCAGTTGCGTTCCTTCCAGCAGGTGCTGTATCGGCTGAACTTCCACTTCTTGTTTTTTTTCTTGGGTCTTGCTGGACCTTTTTTCCTGGAACTGAAGCGTCAGGTTTCTGCAATCTTTACAAAAGTACTCTAGATGGCATCTAAGTATCTGTATGTTCCTAAATAGTATTGTTGCTGGCTCCGACAAATATGATTTGAGACTTTCTCCTGGGAACCTTCCGTTCTGAGTCAGTAACATTGCAGGCTTATTAAGGCAGGTTTTGCATGAACATCCGCATGAGCATGACGTTCCGTTCCAGGTATAAATCCCATTTGACGCTAGATTTTCTGCCATTTCCTTAAAGAACATTTCTGAAATTAAGTGTCTAAACTCCTCTTCGAAGATTCTTTCTCTTTTTTGCAAAAAGTTTACCAACAATTTTCCGTCCGCTGGAGGGTTTATTCCGTTTAACAACGCTGTGTTTTCTTTAGATGCGTTAAATAGCCAGCTCACAAAAGGTGCAATTGTATTTAGTCGGTTAAGTCTTCTCATCATATCTCTCTTGGTTACAGGCACTTCGTACTTTAATCTTCTTTCCTTTTCATCCAGTCTCATTAAAAGTTCATAATTATATCCGTGTACTTCGCAACATGAGGATAGCCTTGGGTGATTCTGTCCTACTCTTCTCAGGTGCAGGTAATCGTATATTGAGTTCATGTTTTCCTTCCCGAATTTATCTACTAAATCTTCCTTTTGTTCAAGTTCTTTAGGATTGAAAAACTGTTTACCGAACTTGAGGTCCTTAGGTAGTGAATTATCCTTAATTAAACCATCACTGTACTCATCTGTATCATTTTCTTTCTTTGATTGATTCATTTTATATTTAATTGCCAATAGGATTTCCTGTTCGCTCACTCCCAATTCTGACAACGTTGAGTAGTACAAATTCGGGTTCCACTGTTTCAGGTTCCCTACTAAGTCCACCTCTCCCACTTGGAGCATGTCTATATAGTCCTCAGCTATGTATACTGCCGAGACACAGAAGAAATCCCTATGGCACTTCCACTCGGTGAAGTCCATTTTTGTTGTCAACTTTTCAACCTTTCCTTCACTCATTCTATACCACGGTCCATCCTCCTCTGGTCTCAGTAGAAGCGTGTTGAAAGCACTCGTTCCCTTCCCCAAACCTTCATACCTCAGATCTCCCTCCTTGATTATCAGTGCGTATAATGAGTACCACTTTACTGAGGTGTGTTCCTTTTCGCACACGTTATCAAACTCTCCGAATGCATCATCTTCGTCTTCTGAGCACTCAAACACTCCGTAATCGTCATAGTTGTTAGTGTTTCTGCTATCATCGCTCATGTTATCGTACGCCACTGTTGACTTTATTGACGTGCAATCCAACCTCAGTGGCACATCAAACAGTTCTCCCTTCTTTGCATTTTTGGTCGGGTATAAATAAAAGAAGAGCACTTGCGGGTATCTCGTCATGGTCTTTGGTGTCGCTTCTAATGCTTTTTGTAACGAGTTTGAGTGTTTACATCTTATGTAAATTGTGGAGATATCGTCTACACTTGGGTTTCGGAACAAAGTTTCGTTTTCTGGTGATCCTGAGAATAAAAACTTGCATGTCGACTCTAATAATGTTTGGTCTCTCATACACAATGGTATTGTTTTTTCTTCTTCCTTTTTTTCTTGTTCTGCTGGGTCTGAGATTGATTCTGAACTGTTTGACTTAATTCTTCTTTGTTTTAAAACTTTCTTCGCTGATGCTAAATCTCTTAAGATCATTGTGAACATTTCTGAATGTAGATTTACCAGTTGTTCTTGTGGTTCCATTGTTTGTAAATCTGTCATATGCATTGCTTTCAAGATTGCTTTCAGGTTTGGTGGTGGTGGTAATAGTTTAGAAAATATATCTGGTCGCTCTCCTATGCTATAACTCAGGCTTCCTGGTACAAGTCTATATCCTCCTTTATCTGTTTTTTCACCTTCTTCTCTATTTTTAGTTGAATTTGTTTTTGTTTCTTCGTTAACTTCCCACTCGTATCTTCCGCCATCGAACGAGCAACAGTTAACAGTCGGGTGGTCATACTTATCATGTATTAGTTGTAGGTCGTCTGTTGTACCATTATCTGTACTTTCGCCATTACTACTATTATCTTTATTTGTTTGAAAATATTGTGGTTTATATTTGTATGTCGTCTTTGGTACCAACTCATACAAATAATACTTGGATATCTTCGGATTATCAATTGCTGAGAGTTTATATGTTCTACATGAAACTGCCAGTGGGTATAGATACATGTATGCGAAAACCTTCTGAAGTGCCAATATTACGCTTGTTTCTTCCGTCACATCTGCATCGAATTCGTAGTTCCACATCAGGACGCTTCTTCTGAACTCTCTCAGGTGGTACAAAATGTGCACCATTAGCGCCAAGAAATCACTGTCTAATGTTGGCGTCACTGCTGGCACTACTGAATCTAGGCACTTGAGCAACATCACATCCGTAATATTTTCATCTTCGTTATCTGGAGCGGTTGTATGATTTGGTGTAGGTTGATTATTATTTATCAGTTTGTTGCATATTTCTGAGCAAATTTCTCTCTGGGCTCGATCTGGTATATATTCCCACATCATTTGTGGTTGGTACAGTATGGATCTGGACCATAGTGATGAGTATGGCGGTTCTGCTTTTCCTCTAATGACTACTGTTCCTTCATCGTCCATAAACCCTGCTGCCTTTGTTAATCTAGAATGTGATATCATTTTTTGCCATCCTCTTGATGTTGCGTCGCTTGAAAAGCTCCAATGTGCCCACGATGTTACCGACTGCTTCGGGTCTTTGAAGTTCACTACTGTCAGTTCAAATCTAACATTTGGGAATACCCAATATTCAGGGTACCAGTCCTGAACTACTGCCTCCACAAACACTGATAAGTGACTCGACTCAGAATCGGTTCCTGCTGTTCCTCTTGGGTGTAACAGTAGTCTATAATGGAAGCCTTTTGAATTTCCTTCTGTTGGTGATTCGATATCATTTTGTGTTTTTGCAATTCTCCAAAACGTTCTTATTGCAAACTCCACTCCTGAGAATCCATCGTCTGACAGTGTCGACTTTGAGTCTATTCCATGATTATTACACATATAGCATGGGCACATGCTATCATCTTGGTAGAAACATTCTTGGCTCATACAGGGTTGTCTTGAGGATTCTGATATGCCTTCATCTGTTCTTTCTTGCAAAGAATTATGACCCTTGTTTGGATTATCGACTTCAGAGGCCATTTACTTTGTTTTAAAAGTTTAATTTATAATGATTTACGATATTTTGAAACCTGATCTGGTTTTCAACTTGCTATATTACACAACTGTTATTAACCGACCGGAATTTACAAATTTATTTCACTTATTTTCATTTTACAGTTTACTGATTTTAGATAGTTGGAATTTGGTTCCATAAACTCCAAATTTATGATCTTTTAATTACCAATTACTTCTTTAATAGTATTACTCTTATTAAGCCTGACCAAATTAATTAATAAGAAATTAAATCTACACATTGACCCTATAATATAAATTTGTGGGCTTATTGTTCACCATGTGGGTTTTTAAATTAAACTTGTACAACATCAAACGCTAAGAATAGAGTTTTATGTTACTATTTCTTTGAAATTTTTTAAAAACTTCAAGATTTCATGGTTAAAAAATTAGTGGGCTTGAAATATGGGTGAAATAATGAGTTTATAAATTCGGATAGTACAAAAGATGGTGTTAAAATTTTCTTTGGGTTCATGGGGAATGAATGATGAAATTACACAATTTTTTACATAAAAAATGACAATTTAAATGAGCCGATTTATTTTTTATTTAATTTATTCTTATTTTATCCAGTATTTCATTATTTTTGTTATTATTCCTATTTAAAGAGTTTTAAATTTATGTTCAATTTTCTTTTTCATTTATTTATAACTATTCATTTAATTATTTAAAATTTCTACCCATAACTTCTGACTAAAATTCTAAAATATATATTCCTCAATGAATTATAAAATTGTAAGTAATCAGTCGACCCATTCAAACTGAAAAGGTGTAATGTGCAAGAATAATAATTAAATATTTTACATTCTTAAAATTCAAATTTAAAACAGTAGTAAAGAGTTCACAAAACCAAATCCAGCTCCAATTCCTCCTCCTGTTACAAATTCCGGTTTAGTTCTTGCTAGATAACCGACGAATTCATTGGCTTTACATTCAGAACCATCATATAATGCATAGTGATATATACCAAGTTCGGTCAGACTATTGTGACCCTTAACTTCAAATGACCCATTTTTCAAATTCTTTACAAACAAAGCTGGCTGTGAGGGTGTTTTAATCTTCTTCATTAGAACATACTGGCAAAGTTCCTCCCTGTTATTGAGAGCAGTTCTCAACTTTTCGGAAATTTCAGCTCCAAATGTACAGGCTGATCCACCCTCGCCGTTGCTTTTAAGTATGTAGTCTGAAGGGGTTTGAATTGCATCATTTACGACTTCTGAACTTGACTCCAATGATGGGTCAACCTGTAGAATTGTAGTCTGTTTAACAAGCTCGATATTGTCATTATTCCTTTTAACACCCTAAAGAGGATTAACTATATAGGTGGTACCTTAACTCTCTTGTTGTATAAAGCCACTAATCTTTCAATATTCTGGGGTTTACTGAAGTACATTTGAGCACGTTTGGTATTAACCAGTTGAGCCACACTTGTTGGAATTTTAATGGCGTCTGAAAACTCAAGAAATTTTCTCATTAGGACCCTTTCATCCGATTCCATAAGTTTTGGATCATAGTAATCCCTTGAATATACCGTACTGACCTCAAAACAATCAAGTTTGTTCAGATGGTTTGGGTCTGACTGTGAATTCATGATTACTACCAGTCGTCCAGGGTGAAGTTTATTGTTACAGTCATCATACTTTAGCAGTTTAACTGTACCGTCACTGTTGTGTTCCCACTCACTAACCAGCAAAAGAGTTTTTTTCTTCATCCAACAAATCATTTGTTTAGGACAAACGGTTTTCACATGAACCCCGTATCTATCAAACATATCATTTGCTATAAAATAGGTATCATAATAATTGTTGAGGTTGTCTCTGACCACCAGGAAAACACAGACTCTGTTTTTTCCAAATATGGGTTTATATTTATTAATGTACATTTTATGTGATTCATATATTGCATATGAGAAGCAAGTATCAGGGTTATTATATATGTGAAGTTTTTCCTTTTCCAACAAAAGTCTCTCTGCCTGTTCCTCTTCCAGGTCATTAACGTCAACAAGATTAGTCTTTAACAGCTTTTCATGAACCTTGTGCACCAGTTCCGAGTGATGTGATACCGAGGACGCTGTATTGTTACATTCAACCAATTTGAATTCCAATTGTTTGTTCTCTAAAATAAAATAATTGATAAGAAAGTACCCTTGGTATGGTTAGATGCAGAAAAGCTGCATAAACAATGATCATAATAACACGATTTACAAAATTCGTTTTCTTCTTGTGAGTTATTCTTTGAAAGACCGTCGATGTGTATAAAGTAATCCGATCTGCATACATACGTCCTGAGATCATCTTTAATATTTCGACCTCCAGTGCCATAAACTTCATTTGAAATCTCTAACAAATCTCTGACAAACTTATCATACTTCAAAAGTTGGCTAAATACATCATTTAGTAGCTCGAGGTCCATTGACATTTCATCCACTATCTCAACCAGAATCGTAGAGGCTAAACAACAATCCTGATAGCATTTTAGCGGAAAAGGTAGCGGGAATAAAACAAAATTTACCATGGTAAGAATGCCATCATAAGCCTCAAGTTGGTACTTTTCCGACGAGTTTTCTCCCAAGTCATTTATGAGTTCTATTTTTTGGATCATTCCTCCTTTAAACAACAGGTTCCTTGTAGCATCTACACATATTTCAAAGTTTCTCTCGTTCGGAAGGAGTGGATAGTCTGATGGAATCTTAATCTTGTCAGAGTTTTCCTCATTTTTACAGACAACGAGGCTCTTTAGGAGTTTGGTCAGTTCTGGAAGGAAAACTGGCATTAATACAGATTCAGCTATGATTAATATTTAAAACGTATCTCAAAATTTAAGATACAACTGCACATTCTATTTATTTATTTTCATATTATTTATTTTTGTTTTTTTTTACCAAAATGTGTATTCATTTTCTTATTCTTTTCTACCGTTATTGCTTATCAGGTTTATTTTTGTATACCCGCTTTGAGTGTTTTGACTGGGTGGGGTTTGTGGAATTGTCTCGCTCGCCACTTACGCAGTAGTCGTCGCATAACGCACCAATCTTTCGCCTTTTACTAAAGATTGCCGTGCGGCGTCTACATTTAATGCTATTTATCTAATTTTTTTGGCGCTCAGGCGCCTACAATAAAACTCAATCTTTCTAGATAATATTAATTAGATAATTATGTATATGTTTACATTTGTATTTTTACTTCATTAATATACATCTCTTTGTTCACCCTTTCAATTTAGTTCTTTAAAGTTAGAACATATACTTTCAGGATTCCTCACTATTCTGATATTGTTTAATCCATTTTAATTCCATTTTTTATAGTTCCCGGAATTTAGAAACCTGGCATTTCATATTTAAAATTTTGTATAAATTTAAATGTTAATTTGTGGTTCATATTGTAAAACTGAGGTTACACATAGTGAGATTCTGTTTCAAGAATTCAAGAAACAGCGTTTGTAGAGGATTCCAAAATGAGTAATTGGTTAATATAATGTAATATACTTATATATTAATATATAAAAATTTTTTAGAACAATGATGTCATTAAAGCTCCTTATTTTCCAGTCGATAAAAGAGAACAGTGGTGGATAGTCGTTGGGGATACTAAAGTTAATAAACTATATGGAATTAAAAGAACCTCTCTCACCGAAACTAATCTTAAGCTGGATATTGAAGCTCCCTCTATGAAGGGGAAACACGAACTTACTCTATACGTAGTCAGCGACTCATATGTATCAACAGACTACCAATATAAATTAGAACTAAATGTCGTATAAAATTTATCTATTGTATATAAATTTATATATATTTACTACATTAAATCTTAAAATTACATATTTTACAAAATCTTAAAATAAAATATCTTACAAACTGTTAAAATTGAAACCTTAAAATTACTATCTTACAAAACCTTAAAATATAATATTTTACAAATCCTTAAAATATAATATTTTACATTAACTGCATTAATATCAAACTCATATGAGATATTGAAATTTACCCATATTTCTTATATGCTCTTCACATATTGGTATTCCATACCAGGATAAGAATATACCTAATGGGACCATAATCTTCTCAGTATTAGTCATGGTCTCCATCATGTATCTGTTTAGATAATCAAGAACTGTATCCTGATAGTTATCAGAAGTCTTGTATCTTAGTTCATTAAGTTTATTAGTATAATCCTTAAGTGATTTATGTTCTGAAGATTTTATAGGTACGTGGATATCTTCTGGAGTCTCATAGACTTCTTCTGTATTCAGAATATTCAATTTCAAACTAGCTATAGTTTCCTTAATTGACTCAAATACATCTGAGTCACTGGATAGTTTTGACACTACAAGTTCGTGTGCAAATCTTACAGCCTTCTCACATTCCTCGGTATCACAATAGCCAAGTCTCATATTTAACCAATGATCACAGAACTTAGTGACTGAAACACTTGAAGACTTGGTTTGATTTGAGATCTGTTTGGTTACATTGCAGTTGGTTGTAGGAAGTGATAGACTGAGTCTCCTATTGTCACCAAAATACTCTCTTGTGAGCCTAGCCACCTTGTCTCTATCAAGTGGACACTTGATTAATTCTGGATATGGAAAGTAACAACTGCATTCTTCATCATCAGCATCATCTATATTGATATGAAGGTTCCTCATTATGAACTCCTGGTATTTGGTGAATTCACCAACATACTCCTCATTGAACTTGTTTCTTAGAACATCTCTCTGAATCGCAGTAAGTGGTACACCTATTGATTCTTCACCCAAACATTTGAGTGAGATGAGGTTAGACTCATAGTTGCCAAATAGTTGCCATAGCATCTGACAGTTATGGAACTGTGTTATGGGAACCTGTAGATTCCTAATAATATGATCCATCTCAAGAATACATGAGTATCTTCCATAAGTTAGAAGGAAGAAGTTATGACTCAGTAGTTTACCAAGTCTCCAAGCTAAATAACGTTCATTGCCACTAAAGTAACCATGATACTTATCAAACTCAGAACTATTCCTTATGGCTGCATATGATATAAAGTCAAGTATATTTTGTAGATCCATGGATTCTGGTGTTCCAATAGTTTCTAGGACCATATTCCTGATACATTCTATATTCTCACATGTCATCATTCTCTCCATATCAGTTGTCATATCCTTGTATGGATATACCTTATTCTTCATCAGACTTTGAGCTGGTATATGGTACGGATAATTCATACTGAATAGTGATACAATATCAGTCTTCAATGATCTTAGTAATTGAAAGAGAATGAGGAACTTGGATGTGTAACTTAGGTTACCAGTGATTCCACCAAAACTATCATCAACAAAACTCTCAATCTTAGTTAACCTATTACTATACTTCTCTAGAACATAAACAAAGTCATAGAGATGAACACAATACTTAACCACTAGGCTTATTAACATACCCATCAGAATAGTAATACTTATGAAGTATGACCAAGTATTATGATCTAAGTTTAACATCACTGATAGATCCCTAACTACAAAGTTCAAATAAAGTGATGATAGAAGTGAGAAGACAACTATGAATATGTAGAAAGCTACCTTTCTCCTCCTAGACTCCTGAACAGTCCTACTCTGCTCATCATAGATAGCATCTGTGAATGTGTCAGATATTGAGTCACTCTCAGACCATGACTTAAGATCTTGAATATCAGCTAACTCTGGATATTCAAATACTAGATGATGACTTGGATCTGGCATATCATCAAATAAACTATCGAGGCTTCCGATCCTACCAATGTTCCTAATGCTGTGACCTAGTCTATTATGAAGTACTTCTCTAAACCTATTAATGTTAGAATCTACCTTGATCAAATAAGCACCAAAGATATCAGGCTTGACAAATCTATCAAATCTAGTCCTTATGAATATGAACATGAACAATAAGATAATGACAATGAATACTCTGCTAAGTACAAACTTAAAGTATCCTGAACCAAAATGTGGATGAGGTCTATATACATCATCATAACCAAAATATTTAGGATTAATATGATCAAAATCACTACCATAGATCATGGAACTTGTAGAATCACTGATCCTAGAGTTCTTACTAGATTTAATCAAACTTTCAGAACTATTATTAATCATTTTTATTTTATCAGATGCTAACTGATTTAATTCCTCATGGTTAAATGATGAATTCATCAAGTCTAATATTCCAGTCTCTGTTAATTGGCAAGCTATTAGTTTTAACTTATTGGAAAATAACCTAATACAAACACATATTATTTTACAACACTTGCATTTGCACTTATCTGTACAACATTTTAAAGCTGTAGGTGATCCTTGATTTTTTATTGTCAACATGTATTGTTCTGAAATAAGAGTTGTGATAATCGTGATGTGTTTTTTTGTTTCAGATGAAACATGCTTATCTTTAATGAGAGAAAAGGATAACTCGGACCATTTTTGACAGAATGAAGTAAATTTAGAGGTTTTAACTTCTGTAATTGTTATTAATACAAGTGATTTAATAATTAAGGAATATTTATTAAAAGTTCCCAAAACTTTGCTTAGCCATAAATTTAATTCTATACTACTTTCTGATATTTTAATTTCATATCCAATATTAAAAGATGTTACACTATTAGTTTGGTTACCACTAGTTGATGAATTGTTTAGCCTTAATTTATGAGGGTTTAAATACATCATATTCAGGTCAGTTATCAAATTAGATAAATACTGAGTTGCCATTCGAATCTTCTCATTGTCAAAGGTAAAAACATCTTCCAAGAGCTGTGATATAAAAAGAATCATCGATATAAAGTAGGCATAGTACTGATCATCTGGACATCTGCAGAAGCATATACAGCAACATCTACAGCAAACACATGATGTACCATTATTGTTTGTTCGTTTACAGCATGATTGTTGGCAACTTTTCCTTTCTTTACAGCAACATTTGCAGTCAGCTTTAGGTTTTAGACAGGAGCAACATGGGACTTTTATACCATTGCAACAAGTGCAACTATTACTTTTATCAGAAGTACAACATGTTTTGTCACAATTGCACAGATACCTTTGTTGTAATAAAATTAAAATTTTGTAAGTGGCAGCAATGATTAAATAAATAAACTTTGCCATATCGATAGTGTGAGATGATAAATAAGTTTTTTTGTCAAACTTTCTTTTACTAGTGTTAAAAAAATCGAATAATATATCAACAAAATAACATGTGGATATCAGACGACTTGGTTTTAATCTATACTTAATTACTAAACAGAGACATTGATGTGTTAATTTACCTCTTACAGTGATATCATATAAAAGCAATGTATGAGGATTCAAACCAGTTAGCTGTGATTTATTAATCAGGTCTTGACGGGAAGGGAATGAACGATTTATAGGTTTAAGGCAACAGAAACAGCAACAATTATCAGCAAATTTTAGTATATGAAAAATTTCTTTACGAATTTCAAATAGCTTGTAAGATTTTGATATAGCAAATATGAATTCTTCCAGCTGATTGTGTGAAAACAAAGTCCATATAATGTCATTCAGATTTTTGGATAATATAGATACTGACTGCAAAATAATTGTAGGTCTCAGTGATTGATCAGATAATGAAGTATGTGAATCATCCTCAATTATGTCATGAGTCAAATCGAATAAAACAATGGACGTAGAATAGGCAGAACAACGTAAAAACTGTCTGCCTACAGATTCTATTGAAAACTTCAAGTATTTTATATTATATTTATTAGAGTATTTTAGTGTATTAGTATACGATTCGACAAATGCCAAACGACTTATAATTGTTTCTATACACTTTATATTATTAAAAATTGATATCCCTGACACTATGCTGTTAATAATAGATGATAAATCTTGAAATTTAACAATATACTCTTTGAGGCTAAGAAGAGAATTTATTAATATTAAATTTTGTTGTAAATTAGAATTAGTACATGCCAAAATAAGTTTTCGGTCATAACTAATTGCCAAACAAACTGTTATATTTTTTGTTGACATAACGCTTTGTATCAAAGTGTCAATTATTGTCAAATTTGTAATAAAACAATTTATAGCAAGTAGTTTGGGTTTAACACCCTTTATGGATTCCAATAACTTTGAAATACATTTAATTTGTTCTAAGCAAGGCAAAACAGTGTTAATGCAGACTAAATTCTTCATTATAATGGTGATAGCCTTTATAATCTGACATTTATTTCTAGTAGTTCGGCTTAAAATTGTGATCTTTACTATGCTATAACTTGATCTGGAAATTTGGCACTTAATCAAATTAAATAAAGCTACTATAGGTTTATAATATTTCAGACAACATGAAATAGAGTTAATTAATTTCTTATCATTTATTATATTTTCAAGACACTCTAATCGCTTAATCAAGCATTTGATTTTTTCTGAATTTTTTAAAGAAGATTCTAATATTCCGTGTTTAATTATGGTATTTAGAAAAGATTGTAAATTTTGGATTATATAAAAATAATAATTTAAATTATGAACAAGGTGCTCTATAGCTTGAAAATATTTTATTAATTTCTCAATACATATTAATTGATGAACTAGTAATTCTAAACACTTTAAAGTTTCTGTGTTAAGTTCAATGGAATCTTTCAAACATTTATTAATTTTTTGTATTCTTGTTTGAATACTGTCTATTTTGCAATAAACAGTTTTTAATCTTTGTAAAATACATTCTATCATTTTTAGATTACATATAAATGAATCCATATTTTCTGTACAAGTTATTTTAATCAAAAGCTGTTCTAAACAAGAGATGGTGCAGTGAATATCTCTTAAGCTTTCTACAATTGATTTAGCATCTTCAAAAGAAAATAGGACAGTGGAATAAGTTCGGAAATTGGCTATAACTGTCATTAAAGTTTGAATCAAATTAATTTTTTCATAAATTTTCTGCAAGTTCAAGATATTGCACCTTATATACTCTAATATACAAATATTATACTTAACAATTTTAGAGCATTCCAATATAAAGCTGAAGGTAATTATGTTTATTTTTGAAAGAAAACAAAGATTTTGAATCAAACAATCAATACATTTTATATATTCATCGAATTCTATACATTTAAACTTAATTATAAAACACTGAACCTTTTTTAGCTCATTAGTAAAACACTGAACCTTTTTAATATCACAACTTTTGCAATTTAAAAAACATGAAATTTTAATAAAAGCTTCTAAATTTTTTATAATACAATTTAAATTTTCAAATTTTTTCAATTTACACTGGAAAGATTGTAGCTTACATATTAAACATCTGACACATTTTAAATAATTAAGATATGATCCGATTAATGTAAAATTTTCTATTACAGAAATGAATAATTTCATATTTTGCATCAAATATTCAATATACTGAATACTAGAAATTAAATTATAGACGAAATGTAAATGAGTTGATAGACGATGAATATAATATAGATTATAATTCATTGAGAGAATTAGTTTTAAATTATTAACAATTGAAGTAGAACAAGAAACTATAATAGAACAAAAAGAAGAAAAGGAAAACGAAAGAAATAATTTATTATAAAGAATGGACAATCTTAAATAGCACAGGTAATAGTTGATATTTGATATAACAGAAGAGTAGTGATTACTATATCCAACAATTGAATTACCTATCATTGACATAAGTTCACTTTTATATTCATTCAGTAGGTATACTGTGGATTTCATTGGATCATTAGGATTAGTCTCAGATTCATCTGATGTATCTATTTGTGGTTTACACAATGATATGTCTGGATCATTATAGATGTTACGAATATCAATATCAGCTCCAGTATTAATATAGTGTGATAGTCTCCGAAGTGATACAAGAATCTGGTATGACCTAAGCAAGAGTTTTTTATCCTCATTCTCAACATGATCCCAGCCATTATCAAAGTAAGGATATGATACTTCTGATGGAACTGATATATCATTTGGAACCATAGATACTGAATCAGCATAATATCCAAGTGTGTAGTTAGAATATGGAGTTGTTGATACAGGTGTCTTCCTAAGATCTTCATCATCGATCTGTATATATCCATCAGTATATAAGATGTTGAATATTGATGCATTAAGTAATTTTATGGTCCTGATACAGCTATAGAGTATATCTCTGTGCATCAGTATCATTATGGAAATAAGAAACAATGAGAATAATAGTCTATGAAATAGTGTGAATTTATGGAACTCGGAATGGATCCTAGTAGTGTATGGAATTAATGTCATGATTAGAGGATTGATGATCCAGGCTACAACCAATAACTCTATATCAAAGAAGTTAAACATAGTCTTCTTAAGTCTTCTAAAAGATATCATACGAAATGGCATCAATGTATATTCAGTTACTGATGCATTTGAAAATGTAAGTGTAAGGAATATACTGGCCATAACTGATATTGAGAACATGAGCATCATTATTCTACACATGTCAACTGAGGACATGATAGGATCCTTTTCAGAAAATGTATCTACAGATAAACTAATCCTCACCACAAATAAGAGGATAGGTGATCCGAGAAAAAATCCAACCAGGAACATAATTACCCTATAGTATACTAATGATCCATATGGACCAATAGCATTCAAGTGCTTAGTTCTATCTCTATTAGCTTTCTGAGTGTTATAATCTCCGTTACTTTTCTCAGAGTTCTCATCTTTCTCATCTTTCTTAGAGTTCTCATCTGGTGACTTGGTTTCAGTTGGTTTTGTAGAATTGGTCATTGGATCAAATAGGAAGAATATGAAGTTACACATCAGAATATGTGTTATGAGTGATATTATGCTGATGGATATAATTAACAACTTACCATACTGAGTGAATCCAAACAAGTAAGAGCATGTTCCAAACACAAGATATGTTAGTGTCAGAATCCAAGACCACACTATACATGAGATCTTACCAATTGGTCCAATGACAAGTGTAAATATGAAGCCAATCACACCATACATTAGAACAACCTGTTTACTAAAATAATAAGCATCATCTGAAAAGAATCTCTGGATACGAAATAAACCAGATAACATGAAATAATCCATCTCACATAATACATAAACTAAAGTAAGTGATAGACCAACCAGAAAATATGTAAAACAACCTACAGAGATGATAAACCAATCATGGTAGAGACTAGAGTAACGATTAGTCCTACTAGTATCTACATGAACCTTATATCCAGCCACTTTCATCCCTTGTTGTTATTTGATGGTAGTTATTAGAGTCATTAGGGATTGAGTTTTGGATTCATTCATTTAAATTGTTAAAATAGAGCTTGGTAGTATCAAGTTACATCTCTTTCTGATGTCAATGTATATTTTGGGATATTTTACATTAATTGATATCTTTTAATCAACAATTTTATCATAATATAACTTGCGATACTATTAAGTGGTTATCAATTTCATAACCAACCAATCGATACTCGTTACCCATGATATTTAACATTTGTTAATATTGCTTCTATTTGAGTTATCTTTACATTTAGTATGAAATTATAATCTCATTCACAGACCCCATAGCTATTTACTAATTAATTTAATATCAGATTCATTAATCATGTCATATTAAGATCTGGTTCCATATTACGAGAATTGTTATTTGCCTTTGAATTACCAAAATATAATAAAATGTGTATTACACGAACACAGATATTGCTAATCAATCGAACTAAAACCTATATCAAGATCCTCAAATATATAGTCTACTAATTATACACTATCCAATTAAGCAATAATCCAAAGTATCTTATATGAAATTGTATATTAAGAATTGATCTTATATTCTAACTTCTTCGGTGTTTTTATCTCTTCCTTAAATTATCTTGACGTGAATTTGAATTCATATTATTTATATCTATCTGTTTATTCATCCCATACCCAATTTTTATCTGTTTGTCTTTTTTAATTATTTATTATAATTATAACTTTGTATATATATAATATTAATTTAACAATAATATTATTTAATTTATATTTTCTCCCATCATAAAACCATATAATTACATAAATAAATATAAAAATACAAGTTCTATACCTATTTCCCCATATAAATCATCTAAACCATAATAAAACTCCTCAACCAAACGACCATACTGGTTCCTCTATATCTAAACTGCTATCTAAATACAAGTTGTTTAATGAATTGAACAGTGTGTTGTTTGTATATGAAGGTTTTAGTCAAGATGAGATTGAATTGGTAGAGAGTCTGTTTACAAACGATACTAGATACAGAGTCTTGATAGTCACCAGTCAAGTGTTATGGAACCTTAACATTAAGTGTCCATACGTCATTGTTGCAGACGTTAATTCAAGTTACACTAATCGTCCTCTGGTTCAAAATTATTATACTCAATATGATCTTCAGTACATATTATCTCTGGCAAATCCTACATCAAATTATAACAAATCAGATCAAGATGGGGATGAGGATCTTGAGTGTATATTTTTGTTGGAGAATAATAAGAAAGAGGAGGTTAAGAGGATGCTCTATGACTCAGCTGTATTGGAGAGTAATCTTGAATTGAGTTTGGAAGAAGCACTTAATAATGAAATTGTAAGAGGACTTATAAAAACTCCTCAAGAGGCAATTGCCAAGAGTATAGAAATAGAATAAATAAAGATAGATATAAATAATATGAATTCAATTTCATTGGTTAATATAATTTCGTTATTAGGAAAATAATAAGAAAATCAGAATATATGATCAATTTGTTAATATGCAATTTCATATAAGATACTTTGGATTATTGTTTGATTGGATAAAGTATAATTAGCAGACTGTATGCTTGAGGATAATGATATAAGTTTTAGTTTGATTGATTAGTGATATCTGTGTTTGTGTAATACACATTTTCTTACATTTTGGTAATTCAAAGGTAAATAACAATTCTCATAATATAGAACTAGATCTTCATATGACATGATTAATGAATCTGATATTAAATTAATTGTTAAATAGCTATGGGGTCTGTGATTGAGATTATAATTTCATACTAAATGTAAAGATAACTCAAATAGAAGCAATATTAACAAATGTTAAATATCATGGGTAACCAGTATCGATTAGTTGGTTGTGAAATTGATAACCACTTAATAGTATCGCAAGTTATATTATGATAAAATTGTTGATTAAAAGATATCAATTAATGTAAAATATCCCAAAATATACATTGACATCAGAAAGAGATGTAACTTGATACTACCAAGCTCTATTTTAACAATTTAAATGAATGAATCCAAAACTCAATCCCTAATGACTCTAATAACTACCATCAAATAACAACAAGGGATGAAAGTGGCTGGATATAAGGTTCATGTAGATACTAGTAGGACTAATCGTTACTCTAGTCTCTACCATGATTGGTTTATCATCTCTGTAGGTTGTTTTACATATTTTCTGGTTGGTCTATCACTTACTTTAGTTTATGTATTATGTGAGATGGATTATTTCATGTTATCTGGTTTATTTCGTATCCAGAGATTCTTTTCAGATGATGCTTATTATTTTAGTAAACAGGTTGTTCTAATGTATGGTGTGATTGGCTTCATATTTACACTTGTCATTGGACCAATTGGTAAGATCTCATGTATAGTGTGGTCTTGGATTCTGACACTAACATATCTTGTGTTTGGAACATGCTCTTACTTGTTTGGATTCACTCAGTATGGTAAGTTGTTAATTATATCCATCAGCATAATATCACTCATAACACATATTCTGATGTGTAACTTCATATTCTTCCTATTTGATCCAATGACCAATTCTACAAAACCAACTGAAACCAAGTCACCAGATGAGAACTCTAAGAAAGATGAGAAAGATGAGAACTCTGAGAAAAGTAACGGAGATTATAACACTCAGAAAGCTAATAGAGATAGAACTAAGCACTTGAATGCTATTGGTCCATATGGATCATTAGTATACTATAGGGTAATTATGTTCCTGGTTGGATTTTTTCTCGGATCACCTATCCTCTTATTTGTGGTGAGGATTAGTTTATCTGTAGATACATTTTCTGAAAAGGATCCTATCATGTCCTCAGTTGACATGTGTAGAATAATGATGCTCATGTTCTCAATATCAGTTATGGCCAGTATATTCCTTACACTTACATTTTCAAATGCATCAGTAACTGAATATACATTGATGCCATTTCGTATGATATCTTTTAGAAGACTTAAGAAGACTATGTTTAACTTCTTTGATATAGAGTTATTGGTTGTAGCCTGGATCATCAATCCTCTAATCATGACATTAATTCCATACACTACTAGGATCCATTCCGAGTTCCATAAATTCACACTATTTCATAGACTATTATTCTCATTGTTTCTTATTTCCATAATGATACTGATGCACAGAGATATACTCTATAGCTGTATCAGGACCATAAAATTACTTAATGCATCAATATTCAACATCTTATATACTGATGGATATATACAGATCGATGATGAAGATCTTAGGAAGACACCTGTATCAACAACTCCATATTCTAACTACACACTTGGATATTATGCTGATTCAGTATCTATGGTTCCAAATGATATATCAGTTCCATCAGAAGTATCATATCCTTACTTTGATAATGGCTGGGATCATGTTGAGAATGAGGATAAAAAACTCTTGCTTAGGTCATACCAGATTCTTGTATCACTTCGGAGACTATCACACTATATTAATACTGGAGCTGATATTGATATTCGTAACATCTATAATGATCCAGACATATCATTGTGTAAACCACAAATAGATACATCAGATGAATCTGAGACTAATCCTAATGATCCAATGAAATCCACAGTATACCTACTGAATGAATATAAAAGTGAACTTATGTCAATGATAGGTAATTCAATTGTTGGATATAGTAATCACTACTCTTCTGTTATATCAAATATCAACTATTACCTGTGCTATTTAAGATTGTCCATTCTTTATAATAAATTATTTCTTTCGTTTTCCTTTTCTTCTTTTTGTTCTATTATAGTTTCTTGTTCTACTTCAATTGTTAATAATTTAAAACTAATTCTCTCAATGAATTATAATCTATATTATATTCATCGTCTATCAACTCATTTACATTTCGTCTATAATTTAATTTCTAGTATTCAGTATATTGAATATTTGATGCAAAATATGAAATTATTCATTTCTGTAATAGAAAATTTTACATTAATCGGATCATATCTTAATTATTTAAAATGTGTCAGATGTTTAATATGTAAGCTACAATCTTTCCAGTGTAAATTGAAAAAATTTGAAAATTTAAATTGTATTATAAAAAATTTAGAAGCTTTTATTAAAATTTCATGTTTTTTAAATTGCAAAAGTTGTGATATTAAAAAGGTTCAGTGTTTTACTAATGAGCTAAAAAAGGTTCAGTGTTTTATAATTAAGTTTAAATGTATAGAATTCGATGAATATATAAAATGTATTGATTGTTTGATTCAAAATCTTTGTTTTCTTTCAAAAATAAACATAATTACCTTCAGCTTTATATTGGAATGCTCTAAAATTGTTAAGTATAATATTTGTATATTAGAGTATATAAGGTGCAATATCTTGAACTTGCAGAAAATTTATGAAAAAATTAATTTGATTCAAACTTTAATGACAGTTATAGCCAATTTCCGAACTTATTCCACTGTCCTATTTTCTTTTGAAGATGCTAAATCAATTGTAGAAAGCTTAAGAGATATTCACTGCACCATCTCTTGTTTAGAACAGCTTTTGATTAAAATAACTTGTACAGAAAATATGGATTCATTTATATGTAATCTAAAAATGATAGAATGTATTTTACAAAGATTAAAAACTGTTTATTGCAAAATAGACAGTATTCAAACAAGAATACAAAAAATTAATAAATGTTTGAAAGATTCCATTGAACTTAACACAGAAACTTTAAAGTGTTTAGAATTACTAGTTCATCAATTAATATGTATTGAGAAATTAATAAAATATTTTCAAGCTATAGAGCACCTTGTTCATAATTTAAATTATTATTTTTATATAATCCAAAATTTACAATCTTTTCTAAATACCATAATTAAACACGGAATATTAGAATCTTCTTTAAAAAATTCAGAAAAAATCAAATGCTTGATTAAGCGATTAGAGTGTCTTGAAAATATAATAAATGATAAGAAATTAATTAACTCTATTTCATGTTGTCTGAAATATTATAAACCTATAGTAGCTTTATTTAATTTGATTAAGTGCCAAATTTCCAGATCAAGTTATAGCATAGTAAAGATCACAATTTTAAGCCGAACTACTAGAAATAAATGTCAGATTATAAAGGCTATCACCATTATAATGAAGAATTTAGTCTGCATTAACACTGTTTTGCCTTGCTTAGAACAAATTAAATGTATTTCAAAGTTATTGGAATCCATAAAGGGTGTTAAACCCAAACTACTTGCTATAAATTGTTTTATTACAAATTTGACAATAATTGACACTTTGATACAAAGCGTTATGTCAACAAAAAATATAACAGTTTGTTTGGCAATTAGTTATGACCGAAAACTTATTTTGGCATGTACTAATTCTAATTTACAACAAAATTTAATATTAATAAATTCTCTTCTTAGCCTCAAAGAGTATATTGTTAAATTTCAAGATTTATCATCTATTATTAACAGCATAGTGTCAGGGATATCAATTTTTAATAATATAAAGTGTATAGAAACAATTATAAGTCGTTTGGCATTTGTCGAATCGTATACTAATACACTAAAATACTCTAATAAATATAATATAAAATACTTGAAGTTTTCAATAGAATCTGTAGGCAGACAGTTTTTACGTTGTTCTGCCTATTCTACGTCCATTGTTTTATTCGATTTGACTCATGACATAATTGAGGATGATTCACATACTTCATTATCTGATCAATCACTGAGACCTACAATTATTTTGCAGTCAGTATCTATATTATCCAAAAATCTGAATGACATTATATGGACTTTGTTTTCACACAATCAGCTGGAAGAATTCATATTTGCTATATCAAAATCTTACAAGCTATTTGAAATTCGTAAAGAAATTTTTCATATACTAAAATTTGCTGATAATTGTTGCTGTTTCTGTTGCCTTAAACCTATAAATCGTTCATTCCCTTCCCGTCAAGACCTGATTAATAAATCACAGCTAACTGGTTTGAATCCTCATACATTGCTTTTATATGATATCACTGTAAGAGGTAAATTAACACATCAATGTCTCTGTTTAGTAATTAAGTATAGATTAAAACCAAGTCGTCTGATATCCACATGTTATTTTGTTGATATATTATTCGATTTTTTTAACACTAGTAAAAGAAAGTTTGACAAAAAAACTTATTTATCATCTCACACTATCGATATGGCAAAGTTTATTTATTTAATCATTGCTGCCACTTACAAAATTTTAATTTTATTACAACAAAGGTATCTGTGCAATTGTGACAAAACATGTTGTACTTCTGATAAAAGTAATAGTTGCACTTGTTGCAATGGTATAAAAGTCCCATGTTGCTCCTGTCTAAAACCTAAAGCTGACTGCAAATGTTGCTGTAAAGAAAGGAAAAGTTGCCAACAATCATGCTGTAAACGAACAAACAATAATGGTACATCATGTGTTTGCTGTAGATGTTGCTGTATATGCTTCTGCAGATGTCCAGATGATCAGTACTATGCCTACTTTATATCGATGATTCTTTTTATATCACAGCTCTTGGAAGATGTTTTTACCTTTGACAATGAGAAGATTCGAATGGCAACTCAGTATTTATCTAATTTGATAACTGACCTGAATATGATGTATTTAAACCCTCATAAATTAAGGCTAAACAATTCATCAACTAGTGGTAACCAAACTAATAGTGTAACATCTTTTAATATTGGATATGAAATTAAAATATCAGAAAGTAGTATAGAATTAAATTTATGGCTAAGCAAAGTTTTGGGAACTTTTAATAAATATTCCTTAATTATTAAATCACTTGTATTAATAACAATTACAGAAGTTAAAACCTCTAAATTTACTTCATTCTGTCAAAAATGGTCCGAGTTATCCTTTTCTCTCATTAAAGATAAGCATGTTTCATCTGAAACAAAAAAACACATCACGATTATCACAACTCTTATTTCAGAACAATACATGTTGACAATAAAAAATCAAGGATCACCTACAGCTTTAAAATGTTGTACAGATAAGTGCAAATGCAAGTGTTGTAAAATAATATGTGTTTGTATTAGGTTATTTTCCAATAAGTTAAAACTAATAGCTTGCCAATTAACAGAGACTGGAATATTAGACTTGATGAATTCATCATTTAACCATGAGGAATTAAATCAGTTAGCATCTGATAAAATAAAAATGATTAATAATAGTTCTGAAAGTTTGATTAAATCTAGTAAGAACTCTAGGATCAGTGATTCTACAAGTTCCATGATCTATGGTAGTGATTTTGATCATATTAATCCTAAATATTTTGGTTATGATGATGTATATAGACCTCATCCACATTTTGGTTCAGGATACTTTAAGTTTGTACTTAGCAGAGTATTCATTGTCATTATCTTATTGTTCATGTTCATATTCATAAGGACTAGATTTGATAGATTTGTCAAGCCTGATATCTTTGGTGCTTATTTGATCAAGGTAGATTCTAACATTAATAGGTTTAGAGAAGTACTTCATAATAGACTAGGTCACAGCATTAGGAACATTGGTAGGATCGGAAGCCTCGATAGTTTATTTGATGATATGCCAGATCCAAGTCATCATCTAGTATTTGAATATCCAGAGTTAGCTGACATTCAAGATCTTAAGTCATGGTCTGAGAGTGACTCAATATCTGACACATTCACAGATGCTATCTATGATGAGCAGAGTAGGACTGTTCAGGAGTCTAGGAGGAGAAAGGTAGCTTTCTACATATTCATAGTTGTCTTCTCACTTCTATCATCACTTTATTTGAACTTTGTAGTTAGGGATCTATCAGTGATGTTAAACTTAGATCATAATACTTGGTCATACTTCATAAGTATTACTATTCTGATGGGTATGTTAATAAGCCTAGTGGTTAAGTATTGTGTTCATCTCTATGACTTTGTTTATGTTCTAGAGAAGTATAGTAATAGGTTAACTAAGATTGAGAGTTTTGTTGATGATAGTTTTGGTGGAATCACTGGTAACCTAAGTTACACATCCAAGTTCCTCATTCTCTTTCAATTACTAAGATCATTGAAGACTGATATTGTATCACTATTCAGTATGAATTATCCGTACCATATACCAGCTCAAAGTCTGATGAAGAATAAGGTATATCCATACAAGGATATGACAACTGATATGGAGAGAATGATGACATGTGAGAATATAGAATGTATCAGGAATATGGTCCTAGAAATTATTGGAACACCAGAATCCATGGATCTACAAAATATACTTGACTTTATATCATATGCAGCCATAAGGAATAGTTCTGAGTTTGATAAGTATCATGGTTACTTTAGTGGCAATGAACGTTATTTAGCTTGGAGACTTGGTAAGCTACTAAGTCATAACTTCTTCCTTCTAACTTATGGAAGATACTCATGTATTCTTGAGATGGATCATATTATTAGGAATCTACAGGTTCCCATAACACAGTTCCATAACTGTCAGATGCTATGGCAACTATTTGGCAACTATGAGTCTAACCTCATCTCACTCAAATGTTTGGGTGAAGAATCAATAGGTGTACCACTTACTGCGATTCAGAGAGATGTTCTAAGAAACAAGTTCAATGAGGAGTATGTTGGTGAATTCACCAAATACCAGGAGTTCATAATGAGGAACCTTCATATCAATATAGATGATGCTGATGATGAAGAATGCAGTTGTTACTTTCCATATCCAGAATTAATCAAGTGTCCACTTGATAGAGACAAGGTGGCTAGGCTCACAAGAGAGTATTTTGGTGACAATAGGAGACTCAGTCTATCACTTCCTACAACCAACTGCAATGTAACCAAACAGATCTCAAATCAAACCAAGTCTTCAAGTGTTTCAGTCACTAAGTTCTGTGATCATTGGTTAAATATGAGACTTGGCTATTGTGATACCGAGGAATGTGAGAAGGCTGTAAGATTTGCACACGAACTTGTAGTGTCAAAACTATCCAGTGACTCAGATGTATTTGAGTCAATTAAGGAAACTATAGCTAGTTTGAAATTGAATATTCTGAATACAGAAGAAGTCTATGAGACTCCAGAAGATATCCACGTACCTATAAAATCTTCAGAACATAAATCACTTAAGGATTATACTAATAAACTTAATGAACTAAGATACAAGACTTCTGATAACTATCAGGATACAGTTCTTGATTATCTAAACAGATACATGATGGAGACCATGACTAATACTGAGAAGATTATGGTCCCATTAGGTATATTCTTATCCTGGTATGGAATACCAATATGTGAAGAGCATATAAGAAATATGGGTAAATTTCAATATCTCATATGAGTTTGATATTAATGCAGTTAATGTAAAATATTATATTTTAAGGATTTGTAAAATATTATATTTTAAGGTTTTGTAAGATAGTAATTTTAAGGTTTCAATTTTAACAGTTTGTAAGATATTTTATTTTAAGATTTTGTAAAATATGTAATTTTAAGATTTAATGTAGTAAATATATATAAATTTATATACAATAGATAAATTTTATACGACATTTAGTTCTAATTTATATTGGTAGTCTGTTGATACATATGAGTCGCTGACTACGTATAGAGTAAGTTCGTGTTTCCCCTTATTAGAAGGAGCTTCAATATCCAGCTTAACATTAGTTTCGTTCAAAGAGGTTCTTTTGATTCCGTATAGTTTATTAACCTTAGTATCCCCAACTACTATCCACCACTGTTCCCTTTTATCGACTGGAAAATAAGGAGCTTTAATGACATCATTGTTCTAAAAAATTTTTATATATTAATATATAAGTATATTACATTATATTAACCAATTACTCATTTTGGAATCCTCTACAAACGCTGTTTCTTGAATTCTTGAAACAGAATCTCACTATATGTAACCTCAGTTTTACAATATGAACCACAAATTAACATTTAAATTTATACAAAATTTTAAATATGAAATGCCAGGTTTCTAAATTCCGGGAACTATAAAAAATGGAATTAAAATGGATTAAACAATATCAGAATAGTGAGGAATCCTGAAAGTATATGTTCTAACTTTAAAGAACTAAATTGAAAGGGTGAACAAAGAGATGTATATTAATGAAGTAAAAATACAAATGTAAACATATACATAATTATCTAATTAATATTATCTAGAAAGATTGAGTTTATTATTGTAGGCGCCTGAGCGCCAAAAAAATTAGATAAATAGCATTAAATGTAGACGCCGCACGGCAATCTTTAGTAAAAGGCGAAAGATTGGTGCGTTATGCGACGACTACTGCGTAAGTGGCGAGCGAGACAATTCCACAAACCCCACCCAGTCAAAACACTCAAAGCGGGTATACAAAAATAAACCTGATAAGCAATAACGGTAGTAAAGAATAAGAAAATGAATACACATTTTAGTAAAAAATGAAAAATAAATCATATGAAAATAAATAAATAGAATGTGCAAATTAAACAACTTTACTGGGCAGCTTCAATGTAATGACCGTTGTCATTATTTGTTGATATTTACACTAACTTTCTTGAAAATTCTAGAATATAAGAACATAAGTTATAGATTCCATCTCAATAAATGCTTATAAATAACACGGCCAATTGGTATATATCATTATGCATTATATGATGGTTCTGAGTGTAAATCCAATGAATATGGAGGTTATCTAGCAAGAACTAAACCGGAATTTGTAACAGGAGGAGGAATTGGGGCTGGATTTGGCTTATTGGTATCCTTCTATTACATGAGGATTTAATATTTAAAGGAAGTGATTTAAATATATCAATTTTAACGAGGGAATTGTCGAGATTCTTAATTTTAACTCTTGTAATCAATTAATTTGACAATTATATTCCATATATTTCAATGAAAACAATTTTTGAACTATTTAAAATTCAATAAAATTTAAACCTAAATATTTTATTTTAGTTTTGGGAATATTTTGTAGTTCATGGAGAGATAAGTACCCTGAAAGAATTCTCGTATAAATCCATGTCTTATATAATCCTATAGATAGAAAATTATAAAGAGAAACAAAAATATTCAGTTAGGAAGCATATTAATTCAGTGTGCATTGATATAGGAAAATCGTAACCCCAGTATAGTATTGTACAGAATTGAAGTATAATGATTATATGAAAGATGTGCATATATTAGAAGAACCAAACATTTATTATAAACCATAATTTGTGATATTACACAATATGTTACCTTTTAAACTACATAATCGTGATTTTGTATTTTAAATATTAATCGTTGGTAATTGAATCGTTGTAAAGTAAAAACTACACCTAGACATTTTTGAACGTCATATTGACGTCACTTAATTTTTATCCAACTAATTTTTTGATTTTCGTAAATGAATTGAAATTTGGAAACACAATCTCCACTGATGACACATACACATTTCTGTATGCCTAAGGTTTCAAGAATATCCAATGCAGAATGAATTTGTTAAATTCATATAAATTGATATACTACATTTTTATTCTCTTATTTCAAGTTCGAAGCAAATATTCCAAAGCAATCAACCTTCTTTCCAGTTCCCAATCTGATGTGCAAGTCCTAGAAGTCGATCTCGCCAAATCAGGTTAGAAAAACTAGTTATAAAATGTGTATTTTAGTCCATTGTGTTGACTTTGAGAAGAAAGCAATACTACAATGCAAACCAAGACATGTACTGATTGTACACGCAGCCCAGTGGTCAGATGCATCATGCAGTGAAAAAAACCAATTCGAGGCAAAACAACTAACTGATAAAAAATTTCACTTTTTTGACAGAACGGAGACTTTGAAGCAGCTCTGTGACGGGTTATCATACTGTTTTCTAAAGCCCTCTAAAACCAGGAATAGTGAGCAGAGTAATACCTTTCTAGGTGACCCACTTTATTATCATACTCTAGAGAGTACCACAAAGTCCTATTCTTTAACAGTCTCAGTATCCTGTCTGAACCGAGAACTCACGGTCAGAGGAAGAAAAGTAACAGATACGATAGTAAACAAGGACAAGAATATTCAGTTTGGGTGCAATGAAGATGAGCAGATTCATTTATCCGTCACAAGAGTGGACGGATACACTCAAGATGGGCCGAATCGCTCATTAACTTTTTTCAATTTCGGCCCCGAGTTATTTAGCTGCAATTTAAAGCAAAAGTGTACAGTTACCACAGAACAACTTAAAAAATGCGAAGTCGAGAAGGGCATGGCCTTTGGAACTGGACTACTGGTTTATTACTGCAGAAGTAAGTTTTAAAATCAATTAATAAAATTTAGAACCGTTGAGATTTTCATTTTGTGATCATGTGAAGGTAACAGGTACGAATTCTAGTACCGTTGATAAATTCGTTCTGTACGCTGAACAGGACTCCCAAGTAAAAGTAAAGGCACCAATTTTTACTGTGCTCAGTACTGAGTCTGCCGTCTGGTCGACATATGATAAGTTAACAGACAATGAAGTAAAAAAGGATCGCAAGGAACTACTGAAGTTCCTGTGTGATGATCGCAATTACTGTGCATTTACCCCTAAGCGTTCAGCCGCTGGACCTCACGAGTCTTCTTTCGAAGAAGTGCATTTCGGAGGAATTTTAAATGAGACAAAGCCCCTTGTTCTCTTGGTGACTTTCTTCACAAAACCCTTGAAACATTTGAAGAGTCTCACTGAAAAGGGTGTGAAAACAGTTAAGGTAAATTTGGGAGAAAAACTCTCCCTTCAGTGTGGAGCTCAAGAAGAGGGCACTCTACATGTTCTTTCGGCCGTAGCTGGCCCTAGAAATCAAACAGATGTAGATGACCAGACTGATTCTGTAAAATTTAAAGATCTCACTAAGGTTATGTATAAGATATGTTATCGTAGAAGGACTTGTGAATGGAACATGAACCCACAAAGACTCCACGAAGTTGTGGATCCCAGTACGGTACAACGTAGTGCCCTTGAAGTAGCTAGTGCTCTGCAAATGAACGCTCAATTAGAAACTACTAGAGAAACTACACAAGTGAACACCCCCCTCCACTCTGCATTGGCAGAACAGGAAATTACAGTTAAGTACATGTGTAAAAAGTATACACATGACCCAAGTCTTGTCGACATGCCAGGACAAACAACAGCATTCCTTGAAATGTCTAAAGGTGAGACTCACTCCTTAGTGGATAAGGAACAAGCAGAGACTGTTCAGCTAACTAAAAGTACGAAACTGTTTATTAACTTGGAGGTGTTTGGAAATTTCAAAGTTCAGGTTGGGGATTTTTTCGAAATAGATGTCCCTGAAGGTTCTAATAATACAGTTGACGCCTTTTTTGTTAATAATAAAGAGTCCAAGTTAACTAAAAATTTAGCGAGGAAATCAACTAGGTATGTTTTTTATTTGGGCTTTGCAGAAGATAACGCTCTCGATTTTTCTCTGGACGCTTCTGACGGAGTTAATAGCGAGAAAATGGCCGGAAAGGTAACTGCAGCTTCACCTTTACAATATCCAATTTCACTAAAGGATGTTGTGAAGGCAAAGGGTTCAATAGTAGGTATGCGAGTATATCTTGTAAAACATAATGTAAATTAAATGCGTTATGTGCTAGCAGGTACAGTAGGAGTGTTTTTGGCCTTTAGCGCCTCAAGCTAAGTTTTTATAAAAAATTTAGCTTACCTTTTTACATTTCTCCTCAATTTTAGACTGCAAAGTTGTAATCGACTTGTCGACGGTTTCTCTGAAAATGGGTTTGGGGAGAGTTAACCTACATTTCAGTATTAATATATTCTAAACGCTTTGAGATTGTGCTCACTGCCTCTTCCTTTGTCTGAGATGTCAAAATAGGACCAGTTGCCTTGAAAATTTTTGTATCCTCTTCCACTAGTTTTATCTCCTGAAGCATCAATTCCATAAATTCTAGTTACATTTAGGGCTGCGGTTGATTCATTCTGTTGAGTCAAAAGCTGTGAGTGAACGATTGTCTGTTCCCTGTGTTCTAAATCAAACATTAGTTTAAAATCAATTATAATATGAACATACTTTCCCTTAGGGAATTAATTTCATTTATCAGATCTTCCATTAGCTGATTTTATAAAAATAAATTAATTAAAATAAATCCATAAATTAACGATATGAATAACTGTTTTAAATATAGAAAATGTATTGTGATAGTATATTAGTACACAAGTAGAATCATAGAATTTAAAAACAATATTCTTTTAATTTACAATATGTTATTAGAAATTTAGATTTAAGTTATACTTTGATATTATTGTCTTTTAACTGCCATGGAGAGATCTTCAAATAATCTATTCTGTTCCTTTGCCTTTCTTCTCAACTCCTCAAACACCTTCCTCTGCTTTTCCATAAGCTCAACGGTTTCTTCCTCCAATTCTCTCAATTCATCTTTGTAAAAATTGTAAAAATTCGAATCATTGTTTGCAGATTGATTTATTTTTATCGCAGGATATGTTGAAGGAACGACGTCACCGGTGATGTTCCCAGTCAGTAAGTTGGCTATTTTTGCCGATTCTAAGTAAATTAAAATTAAATATTATTACGTTATATTGTAAACACACCTTTATTTCCCACGCATTCTCCTATTAACATGCCCTTTGCTATTAGATTAATTATCTGGTTTATTAAAATCGCCTTCAGAATTATAACCATCTAAGAATTGAAGAAAATACAGCCAAACTCTAACATAATAATTTATAAACAGGATAATAAAATATACAAAACATTATAAAGTATGTAAAACTTTAAATGTGTAAGTTTGTAGGGAACGAAAGCCTTGATTTAAAAGTTTGCCATAAAACTCCCAACAAAATTATCAACGTAGTCATTTACAACACAGCGTTCTCCTGAGAGACAATTTAACCCATTTTTGTGAGATTCTGTTCTATAGCGCCTATACCATGTGTCTGGATATGAAAGTGTCGTCTTTGAAACTATATTTCTGAGATCATACACAACATTCTCAAATTTCTTTATAGTGTTGGCGTTTGATATGGCTGTTCTGATATCATGGTGTTGATTAATGTATTTGTAAAGAATTTTAAAGGCGTGACCTTTGATACAACTAATCTTTTGTCTTGGGGATCTTGAAAAATCATAAAAATAAAAAATTACCCTTTCAGAATTGATAGGTACTCTTCGAATATGTCGATGTTATTATACATTTTCCCAGAGAAAAGGTATGGGTTCTCAAGTATAGCCTCAGATGACATTACTGCGTCAGCACTAAGACAAGTTAATAGTGGCTGGAACTAACCCAGTGTAGTCTAGACATCTTTTCACATCTTCAAACGTTTCAATACCTCCATTTGCGATTACTGAACAGTCATAAATATAAAAATCAATTGATACTTACCAGGTATATTGACCCTTGATTTAATTATCTTGATTGAGTCCCAATCACATTCACTTATTCTTGTTTTGGTTTCACTTCTGTGTCTGCCATGTACTGTTAAGGCTTTACATCCATTCGCCTGACAACTTTGGACACTGAATAACCAACCTCTAGTGAATAACATAAATTTAGTGTCGACTGAAGCGAATCCTTTTCTACCTTTCTAATTTTACAAGTTACGTTTATCCCGGTTTGAGTCAAACTTCTCACAATTTCTCTATCGATAATTTATTATGTAAATTACTCACGTTATTAATTGGGGGTATTCAAGCAAAAATGAGCCATATCTTCCCTTTTTTGCAATCCCCTGAACACAAATTTACTACTAAATTTAACTACCTGTGGACATCCCAAGTTAATATCAATTGCAGAAACATCATTTTTTATATATGAAGAGGCCAAAATAAAGGCAGACGGGTCATTTCCTAATTAAAATTTGAAAACAATGAGTTGATACCACAGAATTGAGCAATTAGTGGCTTATCATCGCTAGATGTGTGGAAGTGGATATTGCGATAGTTTTCGTTTTCTGAGAAAATCCTAACAACAATTATATCATTATTATTCTTACTTTGCGTGTAGCATAGGGGTGTATGCAAGGTCTGCAGAGTATCTTCTGCATAGTAACCTAAAGATTTAGTATATATCAGGAGCCAGGGTACCTGAATGGGAGTTCGCTTTGATCAACCATTGGGGCCACTATGAACTTTGGGCTATTTATTGACTTCCAAAAGGACCAAGGGTCCATTCTTACATTAGATAAATCTGGAGTTTCATCAGATAACATGTTATATTGAACTTAGTGATATATTACATGACTAAAATTACATTATTTATTAAAATACGTCCATAAAACAACAGCTAATATTTTTATTTTATTTTTAGATAGAATCTACATTTTTGTGGAAGTTTTTATACTAAAATTCAAAATTAGTACCTCATACCAACAACTGATTCATTTAATATTTTAAAACAACTAATAAAATATAAAAAACAAAAATAACATTAATATATAAAAATATTCTCTTTGTAATATAATTAAAGAATATTATCATGAGTTCCCTCTAGTGGTGAGTAATTATCATGAATTTACTTAAAATAGTCTTTAAGGTCCGGTATTTCTCCCATTGCCAGATTCTCTACCATTTCGTAATCTATTCCTTGCAGAGCGTAAGCGTACCTGTTAATTTATTTATCCTGTTATATGAAAACTTACGAAAGTCTGTTTAGTTTCCTATTCAATGATCGTGTTCTTCTGAAATATCCTCTTTTAACAAATGCTCTTTTCCTATTCTTTGTATCATTTCTAAGTTTGTTGAATAAATATTGCTCTTGCGTGTGATCATTGATGTATTCCTGGACTCTATCTTCAATATAGGTCAAAATTGAGTTATTTATGAGTGGATTCTTATATTTTATATTATTTAAGTATTCTGGAAGTCCAATTGGATGAGATGTTATTGGAGTTTCAATCTTCTAAAATGATAAATGTTAAGAATATTAAGTTTTGAAACCACCTTTAAAGTATTCCTAGGGTTTGAAGCATGATTATTGTTTAAACCTCCGATTTCAATGAGATTTTGTGTTTTTATAGGATTTACTGGCGAAATTGTGTTTGACAGATATATCATGGAAGGTTGACATACATTAAACATCAATGTCCTATTAAAGGAACAGTTTTTAGATATGATTGTAGAGATATTCATAAAAAGTAATTAAAAGTGAGGAGGTGTAATTAATAAAATTAATATTAAATATTCTAATGTGTGGATGAAAGAATACACAAAATTCTTAGTATATTAAAATTTAAATAAAACAATGTCTATAGTATATGGAAAGGCTTCATGTTCCTTATATAGAAGTGATTTGGCATTCTCTTGGCTTAAAAATCCATTTCTATCCATTTCAGATTTGTCAATATCTTCGGTTTGTTTCTTTATAATTTTTTCCAGAACTGAATAGACATCTTCGTGTATTTTAGAAGTCACATGTGTTGTTTCATCTAGTTTTACATCATCTTCTGCCTTACTTGGCTCGAAAATAAGGTCTTCAGTCAGGAATTTCCTTCTTTTTCCTGTTGAAATAATATTAAAATGGTCCATTAGTGAGTTGATTGAAGCCAAAACTGAATATTCAATACTCTCTAGCCCTTTCGCAACGTAGTTTAAAATGTGTTGAAGTATACAATATAGCTGATAGATTCCTTGGATCCCTATATATTTTGACAAGAACTTAAATTCGTCCTGATCATTTGCCAGTTCTTCTCTATAGTTCAACACTATATTACCAATTTTGAAGATTGGACCAGAGGGTTCATTTTCTATCATATAAGTAAGTTTTCTTAGTAAAAAACTGTAGATTCTAGGGTCTAAAATGTTGTTGATTACGCAACTGAAGCAGAAATTAATATTGTGGAGGGGTACAACCTAAAAATCGTTGAGATGATAAAACTTACGGGAATATTAAAATTTGAGTTATTAACACCTGCAAAAGGCAAATCATCTTTAAAAAACTTTAAAAATTCTGAAATAAACTTAGTTTCAATGTTTTTGGACTTTTCATTTTCTTTCAAGAGCTTACTCTTGTAATCCAACTTAGACAGAGAGTGATAAATTCCAACAACTCCGTGAGGCGTAAACGTTTTCAGGTTCTGATATACGTTTTCATTCATTTTGTCAATAAGTTTTGTATTTCTGAAGTTCAGCTTTCCAAAGGCATAGTATATATTACCAAGTTCAAGCTCAGAACTATGTTTTAAATCTATTCTATTGAGGTATGATACAACATTTTGAAAACAATATACAGGTTGATAGTTATACTTCGCGAATGTATATAATGAAGTTGAGATCAACTTCATGTTATATTCTTTTTGGCTTTCTTTGAGCATTCTATCGGCTGTTTTCACTGCTTTAAATACTCTGCTAAGTGGTATCTTAAACTTTAAAAACGCGTTAATTGTCACTATCAGCTGATTAATCTGGAACTTTTCAACTAGTTTCGTTACATACTCGTCAACGAAAAAGTGTAAAACATTGGCGTCTAACTCAATATTCGATTTTGAGAAGCAGTTTAACAACAGCGACACTCCCTGGGGTGTCATGTTCTTCATCAAATTATCTGAATTTGAGTCATCCTCAAGTGTTAGTCCCTTCCTAAACTTATTATTCAATTTGCTAAATACCTGTAAAATTCCTTAAGTGAGTTATTAAGAAGTTTATTTGAAGATTTCAAAAACTCATCATGATCAACATTAATCTTTGAAATACAGTTCAACACCAAGGACAAATCCTGTTCATTCATGTGTTCGATGTTTTTGTTTGCTATTTTCATAAGCTGAGAAACGTAACGCTTTATGTTATCTGTTGGAATAAGTTTGTATAAATGACTATAAGTTCTGGACGAGTGTAAATTCTGGTAGAATTTAGAGTATGAATTAAGGGACAGTGAAACGTCTTTGGGTTTGAGTAGAGATTTGTCATTGAGTTCGATAATTTTGTTCTGGAGGATATCCAAGGACTTGGGGAAAGACAAATTATTAGTGTTTAACAGCTTTTTACCTTCCAAAAAATCATATGCTACTCTCTTTTCCAGAAACCCGGAACAGAAATCACTTGAAAACTTCTCTACATTGGGAGGCAAATTAATCAAACCTGAGGTAAATCTATGAAGTAGGCGTACAGCCTGTTGCGATGTCAATTCTTTACAAATACTTGACCATTCTAGGGCAACACTAGAAGCTTTTATATTACATTTTGCCATAAGGCTTAAACTGCATTAATTTAATTAGATGGTTAGCTTAAATTCTCTAAATAATTGGATTATTCATTTTTTTTGATTATACATAAAATTAAAAACATTTTAGTTATTTTTTATGTTTTTATTTTACTCGTGGATGGGGAATCCTATTCCAAATTATCATTACTATTTATGTACACATTTTATTTGTAATATTATTTTGTAATTTTAATGGTTAGCAAAAATCCAAATTATGGTACTTTTATAGATTCTTTCAAGTTTTCTGAGAATTTAGAGAATTCCACAGAAAGGAATCTCGATGTTTATTTAACTCTTTACTCTAAAATTTTGAATGTTGGTCCTGTTTTGGACTACGCTTTAAATGTTAATGACTATAATAAACCTTTAAGCCCTGATGATTCTTTTAATTCTATCAAAACTCCAAAATCTATCCTAGATTTCAATGTTTTATTTCTAGTTTTGAGACCCAGTTTGGTATTTAATTTTAAATTTTATTAGTTTTTAGATTCTTTCTGTTGATCATTTACTTCATTCCGTAGCTCGGGCCTTAACTAACGTTTTAAGCTCTAAGCCTGTTTCCAGCAACTTTACCACTGAGGTTGCCTTTATGTTATCTGGATCTTCTAGTGTAATTTACAGATTTTTGACCTTTTTTAGGTTGGGAAATCGCTGGAACGTGTTTTATTATCAAAAAATGATAAATCCAGTCCCGCCTTAATACTCACCCTTTCCCAAAATAAGGTTAATTTTACTTTTTGCATTGTTTTTAGTCCAGGGATAGCATCTTGGATATCATTAATGGAGTTCAAGACGACATTTCGAACCTTGATAAATACACCAAGGTCGACGACCTAACAAAGGTAACACACTTGAAAGCGCTAAGTTAAAATTATACATTTATATTATATATTAAAATAAAAATACATATTCAGGAATTTAAAATTACACAAGAGGAGCTAAAACTCCCAGGGGGATTAGAGGCATCTATTTTATGCAGAATTGGCGTTAAAAGGATTTAGTGGTGGCTGAGTATCGAAACCAGATAATTCTTAATCTAATTGTAACATTACAATTTACATATTAAATCCCAGTATGTTTGAGGTCTTCATGACATCCATCAGTGAGTCTAGTTTGTACTTTACGAACTCTTCGAGGAATGTTGGATATTCAAGCTCCAAAAATTGTTTTATGTATGCATGGTCTTGGAAATCCAACTCAGTTTCGAGATTTCCTCGGTTGAACTTAACTTCTAGTGTTCTTTTCGTCAATAACTGAAAAGTTCCTTTTCCGTGCAATCTTCCCAAGTGGTACTGGCCAGTGTATATTGTCCCGTTTGGAAAAACTTGAGACATATTTCCATGCTTTGAGCCATAAAAAAACAACCCATTGTACACTTCACCCTTAGTGTCCTTGTATATTCCATTTCCGTGAGCCAACAGTTTGTTATCGAGTTTGTCAAACTCTTGCGCAAAGAGTTTCAAATCTTCCTCGTTGATCATGGGATCCAGCTTCATGAACTCCAAATCGTCCTTCAGTTCCTGCATGTTTAGGGTCTGGTGGGGATATAACCTCAAGCTTCCGTTATACTTGAACCCGTTGGGGAACTTAATCGACACTTCATTCATCAGCATGTTGTCATCCTGCCACACAGCTTCAACCCTAAGAGGTGATCCAGATATTATTGTGTTTATCATCCCCTGGTTGACTCTTCTTCCTTTAACCCAGTACCCTTCAAATGATGTGGTTTTATTATACTTCAAAATGCCCTTTCCGTGAAACAAATCTCCGTGCAATTGTCCCACATACACTCTTCCTGTCTTATCTATCACTGAACAAACTCCGAATATCACTCCATTCTTAAAGTTCCCCATTCTCACTGATCCATCAGGCATTGTCATCATCCCCTTCCCTTCGAATCTCCCATGCTTAAATTCACCCTTTTGCTTGATTCCACTTTTATATGACATAGTTCCCTAAACACAATTTTATCAATGAACGTTGTTAATATGTAGTTAGTTGAGTTAATTACATTGCCGTGGCATCTATTATGTCTGAAATCTCCCACATATGTATATGATCTTGTTTCTAATCTTCCAAAACCGTGTTTCTTATCATTTAGCCAATCCCCTATATTATTTAATTAATAGTTAACCACTACCTGTATATTTAATATCGTTTGTTATTAGGGTTCCTTTTCCATGCCGTTTATCGCGCAACCATTCTCCATCATATCTATAATTATTTATTTTAATGTTGTTTTAATATTAGTTCAGATAAATAACTGTTTGTTGAGTTGTGAAGATACCTAGATCCGTCTTTGGACACATATGATCCTTTACCATCTCTGAGCATATCCACGAGTTCTCCAACGTAGAAATCTCCGTTCGGATATGTATATTTAGCTACGTTCTGGCTAACGTAGAACACAGGCTCGTTGAAAACTTCCAGGTTATGGTTCATGTAAAATTCCTTAAAGTTATGTGTTCGTATCCACAGTTCTACAAAGTCTATGGAGTAGTTGTTCTGGATCTCCACTACATGAGTCGCTAGGATTGAGGGAAGCTTAAGTTTTACTTCCTGGTCTCCTTCCATGATATAACTTTTCTTATACGATTCGTCTAAATCTTGGTGTTCCTCGGTATCGGAGTCTGGCAATTCCTGCATGCAGCCTCTCAGGTACTCTTCTCCCCTAACAATATACACACCTTCAACTGGGTTATTAAAGTCTATTACTGAGTCCAATTCGAAAAAAAAGTCCATTAGCAGGTGGTATGGTCTTCTTCCTTTTCCTCCTGCGTATGCGAATGATTTCAATAATTTGAGCAAGAAATCTCTCAAAGGCTGAATTCTTGTTAATATTGCGTATTCTATTTCTCTATTTCGGTCCTTCGAATCTTCATACTGGAGATACTGGACATAACCCAGATATCTATACTTCGGGCTCCTTTTCATCATCTTCTCGAACATCATCTCGAATGTGAATGTTGTGTTTACTACAGCCAAATCCTCTTCTTCTTCCTCTTTTACTACTTCTGAAACTTTCCCATCTTCATCATCCTGTTTAGTTAACTCATCCCACTGTGCCTTCAACTCTCCAAGCGGATCAAATCCTTTAATCTTTTTGTATTCCGATGCTCTATCCTGTGCTCCCACTTCGTCATTCTCACCCACATCTGAAAACTTATCAGTCGACTCCTCATGATCCTTTTCTTCAGTTTTATCCTCATGTTCATCTTCTTTCTTATCAGAATCCTTTTGCTCATCATCACATTGCGCAACTTTATCTAAACCTTCTTCAGTTTTTTCACCCTTTTCATCTACCTTTTCCGATTCCTTAGCTTTTTTCTTTTTGGACTTTGATCCTTTTTTGGAGAACCTCAGAAACTTGGGCAGAGCTCCAGGGAAATAAATGTCAAACAGACGCAAGTAACTCTCCTTATGTCTTCTCATCCCCAACCTTCTTCCCATGTGGTATATTTTACTCGCCTTTCCACCCAATTCTATAATTGTGGAAGGGGCTCTTGACAGGTAATCTCCCACAAAGTTGAATATGTTCTCACTGGTGTCCACGACCATTTTCAGAGGCTCGTCGTCAATATCAAGCTCATCCAACAACTCGAAATCGTCAAAGAAGCTTATTTCATAGAATGATGGTGAATAATAGCCCAATAGCACCTTCGTTCTCAGTCTAATGATCTCCTCTTCCAAGTCAAAAATCAAAGTCGGCGGGTTACTCAACTTATTAAGGATTTTTAAATCAGTAACTCCAATCAAGTATCCTGTCGTCTCATTCAATAGAGGCGACATTGATTCTGTGAAATAAGGGTAAATTGGGTTATCTGAGCGGAACAGGTCTAGTGGGAATCCGTATCTTTTCCAGTTAAACCAAAGGGACCCAAATGCCTTAGAGTTAAAGTTCAATGAACTTGCGCACGGTATCATGGTAAGTAGAGAAAGTATGCATGTGCTAGTTCTAGCTGCACATTCTGAATATATCATAATTCTCTGCTCTGTGAGAATCGACTTTAACAAAAACAGCAACGCTCCTATATTGGCTTACTTAATTTTGAAACTTACTATATGACAGACACAGTGAAAACGGCTTGAAGTGGTACTCCAAATTGAAGAACAAGGACTCGTAACTCCACTGAAGTAACATTAATTTACTAGAAACTAACATCCTCGACTTTATCGTTTTTGTTCACATGTTCCAGAAATGACTGCAGCAGCGAGTGGCTATGCGCACTATTTAATAAATAAACTTACTCATGAAAGTTCTTATTATCAAAATAGGTTTGTGCTAAGTATTCTAGTCTTGACCCTATTAGTCCGAAGAATGGCACTTTGTACACCAAACATATGGCGACAAAATGTCCGTTAGGTAGGTGAGAACTAGTTTTCTTCACCAATTGTTTCGGCGTTTCATCAGATCCAGTATCAACTAATGTCGGTCCTTCTGGGTTTTCTTTCAATTCATTTTCATTTTCCTTTGTTTCTGTCGAATTTTTCTCCGAGTTTTCCGTTTTTACTTGAATATCATCTGTGAGTTGAATCACATAACTTGTTCCGTAGAGGACGTTAGAAGATGAAGTTGGGAGGACGAAATGCGCGAAATCAACCAGAGAATTATTCTTCCTTGCTCCTAATGCCAAATCTGACACCAAATGCAAACATGATTGTAGTTCTGAATTCGTATCTCTGTTTGCTGTATACGATTCTGTTTTCTAAAAACAAACTATAATAAATTATAACTTACGTATTGCGATTTAAGGAGTTTTGTATCATATGGGCGATTCACATTGAGTGTTGGAGGGTATGAAAATAGGTATTCGGTTTTCGCATTTTTATAACTAATGATAAACGCTCCAACTATCGTGTCCCCGTGAAGTTCTGTTGAATATGATGTATCGTAAAATTTGGCAAACTCCGTCTCCCTAAACTCTTCTTTGTTTGGATCTGTTTTATCTGACTCTTCTGGCTTGGAAATAGTCTTATTTTCAACTGTCGCTAAATCAGAAAATGCATTATCTTCTGAAAAGGAGTCAGACAGTTCTCTGTTTTTATGTTCTTCAAACGCTGCTGATTCAAAATCTAGGTAATCTAGTTGATCTACTTCTTCTAAAGTTTCGGCTCCTAAGGTTAGTTTTGATTCATTTGAGCTTGGCGTTAGTTTATCTGAATCAGTCACTGACTGGGGTGTGGTATCTGTAAAATCCATTGGTTCTGCGTCAATTGCGATTTCCTTTAAAGGTTCTTTAAATGTTGGGTCTTGGTTGAATATGAGAAAATCTGACTCATTTCCTGTGTTTTCTGGTTTAGGATCAGGTGGTTTAGAACTTTCGACGTTAAGTCCCAGGATATCAACAAACTCATCTACTGGAGCAACTTCACTAGTCTTATTGTCTTTTGAATCAGATTTAGCTTTATTACTCCTTGATTCGAAGAGACGTCTTACCATATTTTAATAAATTACATCTGCTCAATAAATTGATTTATTATATTGAACCAAAATCTCCATAAAAATAATAAAAATTTAGAAATTTGCGATATAATATTTATGCGAGTTCAATAACAAATATTTGGGGTGAAAAAATATAATAAACTGCCATGAAAATCAAATAATGATTGAAGAATAAATAAATGAGGTCAACAAAGGGTATATTTTTTAAAAAATAAAGTCGACACAACTCCAAATACAATTTCTTATTAGTATAATAAAATTTTAGACGATGTGTAGAACTAATCTTTTATAGGCGTACTGAAGAAGCCATTACACTCCCCATAGAGAACACATTTTTGTAATATAATAAAATAATTATTTATTTTAAATTATAAATATACTTTTCTCATATTTAGGACTTTTGCTTTTTAAAGTTTTGCAGAGATTCTTTTAGAATTCCATACTGTTACATTTTTTAATTTAACCGTTGATAATTTTGGCATTTTTACTTCATAAATAATTCCGAGATGAAGGTTTACCGAGATTTGTACTCTAATGATGAGGTTTGCTCTGACGCATACGATCATCTCGACCCATTCGACAACCCAGATCTATCATCTGGTATGTTATTCCTATAATTATTCAAATTTATATACAAAATCTTTATATTATGTCCACTAATTAATTTTTTACAGTTGCTTTTGAAGTAAAGACTTCAAAGGTTGCAAAAGGTGAAGAAGACTATGGAATCGGATACAAGTATGTTGTTAAATTGAACCATTTATAATAATTTTTAGTGATGAAGAGGGAGGAGATCAAATGAATGTTGACCCCAACGTTGAAGTTGTAGTCGATGTGGTTGATAAATTTGCACTTCAATCACTTCCATTGACCAAGAAGGACTACTCTTCTTACATTAAGAAGTACATTCAGAGATTGGTTGCAACACTCCAAGAAAAGAACCCTGAGAGGGTAGAACCCTTTAAAACTTCAGTTTCTGAGTTTGTTAAACATGTTCTCGCAAACTTTGACGATTTTGAGTTTTACGTCGGAGAATCTTTGGATTACGAGGCTGGATTAGTTTACGGCTATTACAAGGGCGAAGAAGTCTCGCCAAGACTAGTTTTCCTCAAAGACGGACTTGTGGAAGAGCGTTATTAAAGATGACATCCATTTGTTAATAATCTTGTCCAATCTCTAGATTATTTGTTTACACAATATACACATACCATCATGATTATCATTTTCAAACTTTATAATTATCCTCCATGTTTTTATTAATGTGTTATTTTCTCTAGACTAATTGTAAGATTACAAATCACTTTATAAAAATATACCTGGTTTTTGGATGTGAATCACACCTTTGTAATGAAATAGTGGAATCAAGTGTAAATAGATAAAAATAATAATGGATACAATCGGGGAAGTCGTGCATAAAAAATTCACATACGTTTACGTCTCATCTGATATAAATATACCAGTGAAGGTCCTGGAATTCTCCGGGAAGGAGAACTCATTTCGAGATTTAATCACAAGCCACTTTACCAGACATAATCTCCTCCCAGAAGAACGACAAGACTTTGAAAAGTATTTAATAAAGGAGTATGAAGGATCGAAGGCCAAAAATAAGCTTGAAAATGACACCTCAGGTGGGTTTAAACTTACACCTGATTTTCTCAGTAATACCATCGACACTGCTGGCTCAAACTATCAGGTAACTCTCATATATCACAAATATAACAAAACCTCTAATATATTTCAGATCATACCTCTTACTCTGCCCAGCAAGAAGAACGACTTTTTGGGCATTAACTGTTACATTGACAGCATCGGCAGGGTTAAAAACCTCCCTACTAACTCTAGAATGACAAGGCTTTGCTCAACAGGTATTTAAATAAATTGATTGTTGACGTGACAAACGGATTAGACATTAGAGGTGATTGTTTCATTTCCAGAACCTACGACGATGAGGACGTTTTCAAGAGGGTCGACTTCACTCTTGAGGACTATAACGAGTTGATGGAGAATCCACCCTCAGCTGAAGGAAGGTTTGTGAATTAAGTTCATTAATAAATGGTTAGATGGGACGTTTCCAAGGCCTTTTCAAACGCCTTATCGCAAGATTCTTTGAGTAAAACACAGGAAACCGTAGTCAAAAACCAGTGCGAAAACTGTAAAAAGGTGCCAATTAATTCAATTACTCAGATAAATTATATTCAGGAGGGGTCTGAGACCCAAGTTTTGAAAATTTGCACTGGCTGCAAAAAGGTAAAATACTGTTCCGTCAAGTGCCAGAAGGATGACTGGAGATTTCACCGTAGAATTTGTAAACTGTAATATAAATATTATACATTACATTAGTGGACTATGTGCTTATTCTTTACGTTTGGATGCTATAATTTGGTCCTGAATTTCCTTTGGAACGGGGCTGTAGTGTGACATTTCCATGGTATAGAAGCCTCTCCCCTGACTCATTTTCCTTAGTTTTGTCATGTACCCCGTCATTTCCTTGAGAGGAGCCTCGGCTTCAATTTCCTTAACTGTTCCGTACCCTTCTTTAGTTTTAGTTATTCTACCTCTCCTTTTTGAAAGGTCGGAAATAATTTCTCCGAAGTTTACAGTTGGACAAATAATGCTAACTTTCATTATAGGCTCCAGGAGCTTCATCCCAGACAACCTTGCGGCTTCCTTTATTCCTCTTGATGAGGCCATTTTAAAGGCGAATTCTGAGCTGTCGACTTCGTGAAATGAGCCGTTGGTCAGAATTACCAGCACATCTGTGACAGGGTAATTTGCAAATAAACCCGTGTTAAACTCATCTCTTATCCCCTCCTCAACGTATGGTATGAACTCCTTCGGTATTGCACCACACGTTATCTTGCTCTCAAACTGAACTCCACTTCCCTGCTCCAAAGGTACAACTTGCAAATTTACATGACCGTACTGACCTTTTCCACCAGTTTGCTTGATAAACCTAAACATTGTAAAATATTGTGAATAAATGAGTAAGTTTACTTTCCCTCTGAAACGACTTCTTTAACAAATGTTTCTTTAAAAGCCACTTGAGGGTCTCCAGTTTTCAGTTCCAAATTTTGCTCCCTCCTTATTCTGTCCACCATGACGTCCAGGTGTAATTCTCCCATCCCACTGATAAGAGTTTCTCCAGTCTCGGAATTCTAAACATTTATATGTGCTTGAGAATATTACTCTATGGACTCGAAACGATGGATCCTCTTCTGCATATCTCGACAACACCGGCTGAATTCTAACATCATCTTCTGCGTTTACAATGTCAACTGAAAGGCTTATCACGGGCTCTGGAAAGTCAATTGACTCTAAGACTATCGGATTTTTCTCACAGCAAAGCGTGTCACCCGTTATCGCCTTCACTCCCACCTAATAATAATAAATAAGTTTGAAATTTGATAAAATACCAGAGAGACGATATCACCGGCATGTGCTTCCTTGATTTGTTTCCTTTCATTTGAGTGCATGAAGAGTATTTTTTGAACCCTTTGACTCCTCTTTGTTCTCGGATTATACACGTAGTCGCCGGCTTTTATAGAACCTCGATATATCCTAACAAATGACTGGTTTCCAACTTGTGCATCAAATGACAACTACATTTACATTAAATCCACATATACTTTGTAAGCTATACCTTAAATACTAGACATGCTAGTGGTAGTGTGAAGTCACTTGTGTCAAAGTTAACATATTCTAATCAAATTAACATTTGATTAATCTTACTGTTAACATCAGTTTCAGTTTCTTGTTCATTTTTTCCAGTTTCTTCTTCAGATTCCTTTTTTTCATCAGATTTAATAGAGTCTAGAAACAGTTTATTGGTTTCGCAAGGTGATGGTAAAAAGTCCAACACCATATCCAAAATGCCTAAATTTGTTTTAAAAAATATAAAATTGCCTTGAATATTCTTATTCCTTAAAGAGCTTCCGCAAGCCACAGGAATCACGGTGTTTGAGAGTGTAAGTGATCTCAATGTACTCCTAACTTCACTTTCCGTGAGGGGTTCTGCTTAAATTGAAATTTAGTGGAATTACCTTCAGAAATGTACTTTTCTAGAAGCTCGTCTGACTGCTGGGCCACAGTTTCCATTAGCAGGTCTCTATCAATTTACAATTTATAAACAAAATCCATACCTGTACTTCTTATATTCATCCATTTGATCGTCTGGAATTTCCAGTTCTTCGTACTCGAAGCTCATTTTCTCGTTCTTGAACTTGTAAAATTTACCCCTAAACACGAATTAATCATATAATAATACCTTATAATGTCTATTACTCCTTGAAAATCCGTGTAGTTTCCAACTGGGGTGAATAACGGAATTGGGAATGCTCCTAATTTTTCCTTCATCTCCTCAAGGCATTTATTGAAATCTGATCCTATTCTATCCATCTTATTTACATATGCTATTCTTGGAATCTACAAAATTCTTTTATTCACTTTCAATCTTTTATAATTAATTTAGTATAACAGTACACTCAGTTAATACCTTAAACTTATCAGCTTGTCTCCAAACTGTTTCTGACTGTGTTTCTACTCCTGCAACTCCGTCAAAAACTACAATTCCTCCATCTAGGACCCTCAAAGATCGTTCAACCTAATCTCTAATTTCAAAATATACTAATACTTCAAGGGTGAAATCAACATGTCCTGGCGTGTCAATTATGTTAATGCGATGAAGTGGAATTTTGCGATATCCTCCTCTCCAGTAACATGTGGTTGCTGCTGATGTTATTGTTATGCCTCTTTCTCTCTCTTGAGGCATATAATCCATCACCGCCTCTCCTGTTAATTTGTCACAAAGTTCAAATTACCGTCATGTACTTCTCCTAATTTATATGTTACACCAGTTAAGTATAGTATTCTCTCGGTTGTCGTAGTCTTTCCGGCGTCAATATGCGCCATGATACCTACAATCCGTTAAAAATGGAGCTAAAATTGGATTAAAACATACCAATGTTCCTATATCTATCGAGTTTGACTTCGGTAATCTCGAAGTCTTTAGGAAGGGAGTGTAATCTTTGGGGAATCCTATCATTCTTTCGAAAGGGCTTAAAAGAATCCTTCAAAACAGTTGTTTTATTAATAAATCCTGGTCTATATTTAGTATAATTTGTCAGATTGAGTGGAATTCCACTTGTTAATACATTATTTCCAGGAAAGTGTGTAGAAGAATTTAAAATATTACGGGATTTTACTATATTAACACATGTGTATATAAGGGTTACATAGAACAAAATTTTGTGGCGACATTTTCGCATGGCATTTATTTAATTAAAAAATAGTATACAGAGCAAATAAATTTAGGTCATTAAAATTTACTTTTATGAAGCTCTAGATTTATCATTACAATGGTATATGTGGATAAATTCAAATTTTTATTTATTTTTCTCTATCTTAATATTAATATTTTATTTATTATTAAAATACTTTTAAATTTCGTGATGGAATTTTATATTTAATTCTAAAAGTACTAATTTCTAATCTACAAATATTGATTCTATTCTTTATTATAAATTTACTTCAAATTTACTTAATTTTCGCTTTTATCATTTAATTTGAACATTTAAAGATGTCGATTTATCAGAAAATTGCTGATATTGAGGCTGAGATGGCCAGGACCCAGAAGAACAAAGCCACTAACTTTCACTTGGGTTTACTTAAGGCTAAACTTTCAAAACTCAGGGCTCAACTCATTGAAGGTAGTATATACATACTGTTAACTATTTAATTTTTTGTTAGGTGGAGGTAGTAAGGGTGGAGGTGCTGGTGAGGGGTTTGACGTTTCCAAGACCGGTGACGCTAGGGTTGGGCTGGTTGGATTTCCCTCAGTTGGGAAATCAACTTTGCTGAACAAGTTGACTGGTACCTTTTCTGAGGTTGCTGACTACGAATTTACAACCCTCACCTGTGTCCCTGGTGTGATTAAATATAAGGGATCAAAGATACAGTTACTAGATCTTCCCGGTATTATAGAGGGAGCTAAGGACGGAAAGGGTAGAGGTAAACAGGTGATAGCAGTTGCAAGAACCTGTACACTGATTTTGGTTGTTTTAGATGCCGCAAAGTCTATGCATCATAAAAAACTACTTGAAAAGGAAATGGAAGGTTTTGGAATTAGACTTAACAAATCACCTCCAAATATTACCTTCACAAGAAAAGATAAAGGTATTATTATATCCATATATACTATACTATGCATAAAATCATATATACAAGAATCATTTATGATTCTTAGGAGGGGTATCAATAACACATACCGTACCTTTAACAAATATTGATGAGGAGATGATAAAATCGATTTGTCATGAGTATCGCATTAGTAACGCCTCGTTTGTAATTCGCTGTGATCCGACAGTTGATGACATAATTGATGTGATTGAGGGGAACCGGATCTACATTCCCTGCCTCTACGTTATGAACAAGATTGACCAGATTACAATACCAGAACTTGATATTCTCTCTCAAGTCCCTCACTACGTTCCAATTTCAGCACACCATGAGGTAACAATAATATACTAATTTTATGTTTTAGTGGAATTTGGACTCTCTTTTGGAGTCAATTTGGAAGTATTTGGACCTGATAAGGATATACACAAAGCCAAGAGGAAAAATTCCAGACTATGAAGCGCCAGTCATACTTAAGCGGAACCACTCAAGGGTCGAGGATTTCTGCCTCAGAATACATAAATCGCTCCTTACACAGTTCAAATACGCGCTGGTTTGGGGCAAATCAGCCAAACATAACCCTCAAAAGGTGGGAAAGGACCACTTTCTGGCCGATCAGGACATTGTACAAATTGTTAAGAAATAGTTTAAACTATTTTCAATTTATTACTCAATAATCTATTATTATTTATCAACTTTTACATCAATGCGGTTGTGATTCTAGAATGGGGAATCAAACTCACATATTATTCAATGGTTATTAATTAAAATTGTGTAATTATTAATTATAAAGTTAAATTAAAATTTTTAATGCCTTCCAACAATAATAATCCCCCAAACATAGACGTTGATGTCGTTAAACGCTTGAGTCAGCCTTCAGCTCTCTACGACGAAGTTGTAAGGTACATTCTATCGACCGTCGGATGCAAATTACAAAATGAATCTACTCTAAGACTCGTATCGCATTCTGCCCAAATTGCTCTCGAGAAGGTTTTTTCATTTATTAATTACATTAACGTTTTTAGTTTCTTGAAGAGGCCAAGAGCGTCCAGGTATCAAATAGGCTAAATAGAGCCGACTATGAAGACAATTTGAGTGTTTTAAAGCAGGACATTAAGGAACTCGACTACCAGGCGATTTGCGAAACGCTCCAAAAGTACGACCCTAACGTTCATAATTATAACCTTTTCCTTGAACCAAATGAAAAGTTCTAATCTCATCCCCAATAATATATATATATTTATATATATTTATAGTATGAAATACATTAATCCAAGAGCCATGGGTTATCCTTAATGACGCTTGGATCTCGTTCTCCGTAATCTACAAGTAACTCCTCGCCGCTAAATAATTAATTAGAAGGTAAAATTACAATACCACTCGATGTCCCGTTTCGCAATGAATATGAGCCTAGGGTAGTTATTGCTTAGTAAAGTTTTCGGGACAATGTTTGCGTTTTTCCTAGAGTGGTTTACTAGCCTAGCAGGTCCGAAGCTTATATCCTCTTCTGTCGCATCAATACCATACCTGGTACCGTTATGCTTAAAAAAGAATATAAATGATCTAAACAATTTTTTTACACCATTTGATAATATTGTATATTAACTAATGGGTTAAAATCAATTACTAATTTATGATATTACCCCTTATATTTTTTTGACTTATTGTACTTATTATTCCTGAAATTGGCGACTTTCTCAGTTATCAACTCTCCTTTATACTCTAAAATCATATTTTAATCAGTTAATTAGTTTAATATATCTATAGTTTTAATTGTATGATTAAATGGTACCCATGAGAAAATCTTCTTTTTGTATTTTATATGCTGCGTAAACTCCTCTACCTTTCTGAGGATTAAACTTTATGTGGACTGGGACGTAAAAGTTCCTTTTCATGCATTCATTATACACTGTATTCTTCTGTTTCTCAGTCAATACTTGCATACTTTTCCTAAATCATATTATTCACACATATAGCTATTTTCCATATCATAAAGTTTATAGACCATAGTATATATATTATAACGTAATACCTTGTGAATCCATTATCATCAATGAGTAATTTGATGAGATCGTCATCTTCAGCATGTTTGTTTATAACAACTCTGGTCATTTTGCCCTCGTTTTTCCTTTCAATTTCGTTCAATTTTTTGATCTTCTCCTCAGCGTCTCTTTGGAAGAGGTTTTGCATGATGATGAAGTTGTTGTCGAGGTAACTTAGCGAGTTTGACGATACTTTGACCTTTCCGTTCCTAAACGACTCAGAGTCCACGTTGCTTGACCTCTTTCGCCTGTAGAGTGACTTGACCATCTCAGGGTCTAGCTCGATTATCGAAGTTTCAATGTCTCCTGCTAGCGCCAAGTTCCAGAAAATGTTGGGACAAAACTGCGCCAGCTTATTAATGTTAATGTTGAGGCAATCTTCTGGCAAAAGCGACTTAATGAAGTTAAAACATGACTTCAGAGTGCTGTCTGAGTAAAGGGTTACGTAATCGTACTCAAAATGCTTAGTGTAAATTGTCGGAAACTCAATCTTTAACACTTGGCCTTCAGTCAAAGCAACATCACCTGACCTATACAACACATTCCCTTCATCCCTCACTTTAACCAAATTCAGCAAAAACTCTTTACTCAATTGTTCAACTCCCTTATTCTCATTATTATCTGTTTCTGAGATTTGGACATTTGATTCCGGCACATAAACTGTGTAGTTTCTCTTAATTACAGACTCCGATCTGTAGTTAGCTACGGAATCGGAGCAACTTGAGCCCTTGTTTGATACCTCCACTCCCACCAGTAACTTGCACTCGTCAAACAAGTCATCCGGCAAGTTGAACTGAGAGCCGTTTTGGAACGTGTTAGTGAATGGAGAATCAGAATTTGATGATTCCAAATCACTGTCATCAACACCTTCCTCAGCTTTAACAGTTTGATTCTTAGCATTATCAACTGAACCTTCTCTATGACTACAAAACCATTAAACTATATATTAAATGGATAAGAGTGTATAGTTGAAAACCTGTTTGGATTAATTGAGAGATAGCGTAGATCGAAATGTGTTTTGTTGGAGGGATGTACGATTACACGCACTCGGTTGGGGTCCGAGCCTTCGTCTTTTCCGTACAGGTAACTCCTGTAGAACTCGTATGTCGAGTCTTGTTCCTCTGAGAAGGCCGATAACTCTGAGTTTGAGCAGAACGATAGGCAGTCGTTCAGGTCGGTGGAGCCCTTGTTGAAGGAGACCATGTTCACCTCTGGCATTGTGCGCTTCACCACCTTAAAGTACATGCTCCTCAGGTTATATGAATATATCACAACGAACGGTGTGTACCCATCTCGAGCATTTATCATCTTCAAATGCTACAAATTATTAATCACCATACAGTTAATACTAATTAAATGTATAGTTATATCATAGATAATTGAAGAATAGAGTAAATAAGATACTGAAACTTCTTGAATTATATCAATGCTATAGTCGGTGAAAACCATGTAAAGCTTTTCTGCATTTGAAAACTCACTGCTGAGCGAGGTCAGTGATGGGATCATCATAAGGCCGCTGAGTTCGGTGTTTTCCAGCCAGAAGAGCTTCAAAGGCTGGTGTTCATGGACGTATTTGTACGGCTCAACTCCGAACAGACTATCAACGTACGAAGTGTATGAACTGTCAATGTTCTGATCGGAATAAGTGTACTTTGCGTCCTTCACTTCACGCTTTGTAACATCGGGTGTGCTCACTTCAAAGTCATTATAACTTAAAGCTTCTGAATTATTATGTTCCCTTTTAACAGACTTTCCCTTTTGGGGTTTACGGTATCTGTTAGGCCTTGGCGTCAAGTTATAACCTGTTAATCCCTTTCCTTTATGATGTTCAGAATCATTAGAGTTATTATTACAAACCCCTTTATTGACACTGTTAACACTATCATTTTGAGGTGACTGGTTATGGATTTGTACAGCAACGGGCGTGCAGTTAATTGAAGATTGGCTTTGAGGTGAGGAGTGATAATTTAGGGTAATATCAGCCAGGTGATCCTTGTACGGCGACTCGTCGGAGTCAGAGGAATAGGAATTAATGTATGAGTTAATGCGTGAAACAGGCCTCTTTGGTCTCCCATTATAGGTGTATCCGTTTCTCAATAAACGATCTTCTAACTTCCTGCAATTCAAGGTAGTGTAATAATCACCTCTATATGAGCCGTGCATTGGAAAATTATGAAATCTAAAATTTTACTAAAAAAATAAAATTTTAATCAAAAAACAAAATTTTACTCAAATGACCAGAGAAACTAGAAAATATCGGAATAAACGATGTTAAAATTTACAAGGAGTTGTATTTGCAAATTTTTTAATATTCCAGCGAAATAAATCGTGGGCTTAAAGGAACAACTTAAAGGGGTGGAAAAATGGATACTATATTATCAATTGAATCATTAAAAGCAATAAAAAAAAGAAGTCAAGGTCATTATTTAATGTGTATTATATTTATATATAAAAACGACATCACAGATGGGGTCCCAAATATTTAATACAAAAAACCCATAAACCCCAATCTATCAACTATTTTACTCATAGATATACCACAAACGACAATTATTAAATATTAACAAGTTTATTTTAGGGTAAAAAATTACAAAAGTTTATACATGTCTACTGGAATTACATTATACGCAGTATCCTTCAAATTTACAAAGCACAGGTCTGAATAAACACTTCGGAAGAAAGCTACTTTCTGGTCTATCTCTGAAAACCACTCCATTACTCATGAATGGCTTGTTATTTTTCCGATCAAGCATAAACTAATAATTATTTAATTGTTTACTTACTTCTGCTTTAAAATACACAAATTCGTTTTTTCCATTTTCCAGCTGAAATTTCCACATCAAGTGTCCCATTTCTTCCCACCAGTTCCCTAAACAACTTTTAACCCTTAATTTTTACATTTAATTTTATATTTGTTCAATGGTATGGAATGTGTGTAATACCTGTTAATCCTGAGACCGTTGTAACAGTCCCATCATCTGAGAATTTTAAATATTCCTTCAGACCAGATCTAAAAAATATGATTTTAATGTTATATTGTACATCTTTGAGCATTTCGGGTTTTTGCTAAACTCCAGGACCCACTTGTTTCCAACCAGCGGATAATGTGGCGATTCTTCGTTTTCTTTGGATTTCTGTTAAATTTATAACTTATATTAACTCACTTTGGCCCATTTAAGCAGACTTTTAAGTCTCGAATAGATTCTCCACATTTTAGCTTTAAAATAATATTTTATAATCAGAGATCCAAACCAGATTTTCTTAGTCAAAATAAACTTCCTAATCCTATACTTTAGAGTTAGGGTATCAAAGGCCATTTTCGGCCTTTCTTTGTAAAATTTAGGTCCATTTTCACAGTGTGTATTTTTGGCTTCCAATGGTACAATTAACCCGAATTTATTCCTTCCATTAATTTTTTCAATCCTTCTACAACACACTGTGTATATAATGAAAAATATATAAGAAATCCTCATTCCTCATTTACATAATTTTAAATAATTTTGTGGAATCCAATCCCAATAAGAATATACATGTGTTGATAGCAGATTACTTATTGTGAAATATGGTTTACAGGGATTTTGCGATAACTTTCAACTGCATTTGTAGTCTTTTCGACAGAGTTGGGCTGAGTTGTTTGAGGAAATCCTGTCCCAGGTGTTTCATGAGGTGCAAAATCAGCGTGTTGAGTTCTTCAGTTGAGAAATCAGTTTCGTAAATTGATATGAAGATCTTCGCCAATTGGCCAAGATTACTATTATCGGCTCCAAGTATCGTCTGGTTATTCTAATAACACATTAAATATTATATAATAATAATAAAATAATGGTAATAATAAGATAATAGTAATAATTATTTGGAATAATAAAATGATAACAATAACTAATATTATTATTAAGTAAGAATAGTATAATTGATACTGAGAGGACTAGTTCCATGAGTTCTTTGTGTACTCTTTTCCCTTCAGTTTCATCTTGTTTGAGTGGTAGGTTCTTGAGCCAGAGTGTGAGGTAGTTGTTGGCATCTGCGAGGTTGTTTCCTTGGTATCTGATCAAGTCTCCGAGTGCAGCAACTGCGTTGTCAGTTGCGTTTTGTTGATCCTTTTGTGAGGAGGGAAATCTCATTTTAAGTGCTGAACTAATCTTAATTGCTGATTCATTTGCCAAATGGGCAAACTCTGGCAACTTGGAGAGCCTGCTAACGCCATAACACGCGTACTGACGCACACTTGCATTTTTACTTTCGATGTTATTTAGCACATGAGGTAAAAACTTGTCCCAAAACGAAACCACTCGTGACTGCAGAAACTCAATCATGTCCCCGCAAAAGTAGAGTGCAATCGCCACATCATCTGGAACATTCTTCTCCAAGTTCATACACACAAATCTAAAATAATTTTTAATCAGTATTATTATTAGTGTTAGTATAATCACATTGTTATTCTAATGATATAATAAAATTCTATTATTAACTAATAAATAATTTCATACTGAAGGCATTGCGGATGACATGTTTTCATGAATTCATCTGGATGATGTTTCATCACTACTCCGAAAATGTCAAGTAACGATGACCTGAATGTCTGCTCTGCTTCCTCATCTTCTTCCAGGGCTAGGATTTCGTCCGGATCCAAGTCCTTGCTTGCTCTACATTTGCGGTAAATTGCCTTGATCTTGGACGATTTTTCAGTGATCAGCAACAGTTTGGTTGTCAGGAGGTTAAGTACGTTTTGGTTAAGAATACCCGGCCCTGCGCAGTCAAGGCATCTGTAGAGTCCGTTTGCTGACACTGAGAGAATATCCACTGGCACTGCGTACTCGGAGTCTAGTTCTCGTGACTTTTCAAGATCCGTTAGAACTGCGTTCATTATGTTGAGCAACAACTCCAGCAACATTTCCTTACCGCTGTTTCGTTTCTCTATTGCAATTCTCTTGGCCTCAATCATGTTTGCCATTGCTGACAACGCCTTCTGCTTCAACTCTGCTGTTAATACGCATGTCAGTAAAGGCAAAACCGCCTGCGCAGTTGACGGGATATAATCTTCGTACAACTCCTTCAACTCGTCCACGATTATCGCGATCAAACTCAGGGTCTGTTCCAGCTCATCTACCAATGATGTTCTCAAACCTGCACCTCCATCCAATCCCATCATCAAGGTCACATCCTATAAAATCAATAAATAAATTCATTAGGTATAAGCTTATATTGGTAAATGAGTAGTTAAAATAATTAAAATGTCAAAGAACCTGATCTCCAACAGATTTTGATGATTTAGTCAATTCTCCCAAGAGTAATGGAACGATTTTTGGCAAAAATGGCACAAAGTTGTTCCCAAGTGCTGTACATAGTCTCCCCAACGCCTCGTTAATGTATTCTCGAACTGGGTCATCACTCTCACTCGGTTGTTCCATAATCTGAATCAATGCGTTCATGCACTCAATTCCATCATTTCTAAATACATCCTTTCCTAAACAATTTCATTACATTTATATATTTATAATTAATAATTAAATATTAAAAAATAAATAATTCTAAAATGTGGTATGAAATACCTATTGACATTCCTATGATTGAAATACATTCGATAGCTTTGCCTCTACATGTTCTCTCTTCTGTGGTAATACATTTTGTTATTATTTCTTTCATTAGTGGGATGATCGTGTTGTAATATTTGATGAAGTGCTCTTCAAGCACTCCTGCAGTGACTGCCAATGATGTTACTGCCTGTTCTGTAACTGAGCGGCTAGTGTTTGCGCTTATTTTCGCCAGTAATCTCTGCACCACTACGTCTGAATATGGGAGCAAATGATCCTTTTGTACCTCCTCTGCAAAGTTAATAAAGGCCGATAATGCGTGAGATTGTACTCTGGGGCTTGGATCCTCAAACGCCTTTATCAATGGTGGTAACACTTCTTCATGGAAATTAAGTTGAACATATGGTTGATGGTCTAGTGCTATTTGACCTATCGTTTGACATACAGCAAATCTTATCCTATAATCTCCATCAGTAAGTTTCTCCAACATTATGCTGATGATTGAGGATAATCTATCAATTTGATCATCAGTTAGAAATTCTACAGTTTGTGAAATCGCCATTATGGCTACAAATTTATACTGCCATTGGGGTGTTTGTAGGTATTGTGATGCTGTTGATAGGATCCAATCCATAAATGGACAATTGTCGATGGATTCTAATGCTCTTCCCAGACGATCTAGCCCTTCTTCTGATGCACTATAAAGCGTATGCGTATCATCTTCATTTCCTGTTTCAAGCCATTCAGCATAACTTTCATCTTGTATATCTAACATACATGTCATTAGACAATTGACCATCCTTAGTCCGAAGTTGGGTACTGAAAGTGCTGTCTGAGGCTTCTTCTCTGGCAACACCAACAACAACTCTAATGCCAGAGCTCTCAACTCTCCATCTAACCCTCTTGCTGGCCCCTCAGCTAATGCCAACTCTAACATTCTTGTGAAGAATAACTCAATGTGCGGCTTAAAAAACTTAGCGTTATTCTCAAGTATCATCAGCACTCCTGTTAACGAACTTTCTAACTCATCTCTAGCTCCTGGTTCTGTACAGCCCAGTAATCTGCGGAGTGAGTCTAGTATAAGTGGTGCTGTGTCCCGAAGATGACTGGAAACTCCAACCTCTTCGTAATCTACAGCTACACCTACTACACAAATAGCTTCAGTTCTTACTCCAGTATCCACGCTCATTAAACTTGTCTTTATTAAAGCTGCAACTTCTTTTGATTTGCTAACCAGATCTTCAGCAAAATATGAAAAACACTCCCCCAACAATTTTAAACCAGATTTTCGGTACAGAGGATTATCATTCTGTATTAATCTGATTGTAATGGATGATAATTCAGGCCATTCTCCTGGTGACATGGACCTTGACACTAGATCCGCAATTGTATCACAAACATTACGGCGAATTGACTGGTGTGTCTCCGATTCTATTGATTTTAACAACGAGGACTTCAACAGCGATTTAACGTCGTTTGAGACTAACTGCCATGTATTATGAGGTGCATCTCCTGAGCGTGACACATCTAATAGAATACGTATCAACACCACTGATTGGAGCCTTCTTTCATCTTTCGGTTCCGTTAACATTACGTTCAGTGTTAGTCTTAGAATGCCGTTTAGGTCATGATTCTTCAAAGTTGTAATCTTGGCATCTGCATCTGAACGTAACGAATTATCGCTTGACGATAGCGCCTCCAAGAGGGCTACGAACACCTCACTGTTCATGTTCTCACTCATTTGAGCAGTTCAACTTCCAAATTAATGTGCTTTTTGGGTTATTATTGGCATAATACAACGAATGGTGGTTTGGAACTGAATGGTACAAAAAAATGTGGGAAAAACAAATCTAACAAATGTATAATAATATGTTTGAGTAATTATTATATGTTACAGGTTTATTTTAATAATTGCAACCAGTTTGTTGCCTTTGGGGCTGCCCCATGGGACTTGGAGGAAAAAAAACACTTAATCCACATTAATCACAAACTCTAATCCCATATCTAACTAAAATTTTAATAGGCCGAATTACTATAAAATTATAGGCACAAATTAAGACTGTTTTCGTCTCCTTCTTCCTGTCGATCCCGATAAGTTTCCTTTGGATTCCTCCTTTTTATACATTTCATTTAATTATCTTCCATTCCGTTTTTTAAATCCACTTAATGTAACTTTAAAATGCGGTTTAATCTATCTCTTCATTTGAGTTTATAATGTTAAATGATAACCATACCAGTTCTAACATCTTTTCTCAATTAAATAGTACCAACAATGAGTCACTTGACATCTTTATTTCTCATGTATTATATATTTTTACACCATACATATTATATTAATACTGTGTTACCATTATATTACTGTTATAAATTTTGTTTGGTCATGATAAAATTTGTTATAGGAGAATGACGGTGAAATAGTTGTAAAATATAATTTCAGTGTAAAACCACTTGAAGTTTATTCAAAATGTACAAATCCATTGAATGGAAGTTTGAGCAAAAATGTGATGTGTGATTTTTTTGTAAACTGTGACGGACAAATTAGAGATATTGACTTATTACATACTTTGGTGTATTCTCAGCTTGAAAATACACTATTAATTCTAGTGGCTGTAAACTCCACTTCTCACTATTTCACAAATGAGGACAACTATTACACTTTTCTACAGCTTTATTACCTCAACTTTGATCCGAAAAACCCTGAAAATATACAAAATAACTCTTTAAATCTCTTATCGCTATTCCCAATAAAGGTATTACTCAGCTCACACTATTTATTAGTCAGATTACTGTGTACAACTCAAATGGTTGCAAGTAAATTATGATACTGGTTTCCTCTTTGCAGTTCTGCTCTTCAAATCTGGAAAAGTCAAAATCGCCAGATTTAACGTCAATTCACTGTCAAATTTGTTCAAATCTAATCAAATTCATCAGAAGTTTGTGTCAACCTTCATTTTAAATGTTTAGAGTTCTGGAATTAGAATTTGTTTGGGGTCATACTCAAAATGTTACTTACACTAATAAAATCAACTGTTTTGATATTTCATACAAAGGTTTTATTTTACTGAATTTACTACTATTTACATATTATTTTACCCTAAAATAACTATTATTTACTCTATATTAACTATTATTTTACTGAATTATAGTTGTTGAATCTTTGATCACATTGGTTTGTGGTACGAATGATGGGTTTCTGTTGATTTGGGATTTTAACTTAAACTTGTTCAATTCTAAAACTAATAGTATTGACTCAGAAGATGTTGTGGAAGTCGACTCTGAAGTGGTAAATTCCTTTAAAACACTAGCAATACTAACCGGCGTTAACAACACTCTCGTCTACGTACCTTTTTACTGATTTAACACTTTTTAGAGGGGAATTTTATCCTTAAATTTTATTCCGTTTCCAAACTCTTTTATACTCTCAATTGGCACCTTTTCAAAAGGAATAATTTTATGGTATTTATCAGTAATTTATTTAACTTACTATTCATAGCTTAAGAACTTAGTTTAACAATATTCTGAATATTAATATAAATTTGATTAGGGATATTAGATGTAATTGTGACGGCGAATTGAGAACATATAATAACATAACAAAACCGGTGAATAAAGTGTCTTGGAGCAGGAATAGTCAGTACTTGTTTGGTTGTACTTCCAGTGGTTTATGCATTGACTGGCAGAACAACCCGACTGCAATGTCAATTAACTCAACCAAACTCACTAAGGAGAAAACCAACAGCGTTTGGGAGAACATTTGCTGGAGTGCGGACTCATCTGATGACACTTTATCATTCGTTTTCGACTCTGGCGAGTTTGTCTCTTTAAAACTCATTTTCCATTAGGCACATTCAACTTCTAACGTCAAACTTAAACAAGAGAAATATGTACAACGGCTTCACTCTTTACAAATGGGACTTAATAAAACAACGTAATTATTCATCCTATAATTATAATTATTAATTCTATAATTATTTTTTAATAGTGTTAATTTAGTTTTTCTAGTTTAACCACTATTTTAACGCTTATTTATCACTTAATTGTTTAGAGAATGATGAAGTTGATGTGTACAAATGCTCAGATTCAATGATTGGCAGTTTAAACTACTCAATGAAGAATAAGTTTATTAAGGATCTAAACTATAGTAGGAAGGTTGGGATCTCGATAAGGAAATTCACCAGCTCTTCAAACAGTTATAACATGGAACTAAGTGACCAAAATCCCCTGAAAGTCAGAAGTAAAATCTTCTCACTCAACACGTACTTTTATAACATTTTACACCTTCCCTAGGGTCAAGTCAATTATAACAAGTATTTCAAACTACAAGATTAAACTGGTGGCCTATGGAGGAAATTTAGGACTTTTACACCTCATTTTAACTCTTCACCCATAGATTTTACTCATTTCGGCATCAATTCATTGGCATAATTCATACCAAACAACTATAAATTTCATTAATTCCATAATTAATAATATAATTAATTCAAGAATTAGCTGTATAATAATAGGTCGGTTGGGTACTTCATCTTCTTTTTCTTTATCGAGTAATTTTTTATCGTACGACTTCGGCTCATTGGAATGCAAGGCCCAGAAACAAGACAGAGTCTGAAAATTATTGTGATAATCCAGTTAATTACACTGTTCCCGGTGTTCCAGTTGTCCATATGACATAAAAACCCCAACGCATACTCTCTTCTCTTAAAATTTACAAAACAATATTTCTAAACATAAAATAAGCATAATGAAGGGGTAATTTTAAGTAATTTGTGGTAATATAACTCTAATAAATATTGTATTGTGGTTACTCTGTCTGGAATGAAATTAATTGACTCGATTTCGCCAAAGGGTTTGGCAAGATCATTGATGGAATCTTGAGAGTCCTGGTCACTGAGATTACTAACGTGAACAGTAGTGTTCACTGTCTGGGGTTTGGTAGAATCAGAATCATTATCGTAAGTGTATACAGAGGTGTAATTTGAAGTAGATCTGATTACTAGTGGAATCCCCTTTGAGTAAACGCCCTGCATTAGTAAAATAGCCTCATCAGAAGCGGAAGAATCGGTGTATTGGACAAATCCATAGCCGAGATGTGTTGAAGCAGATTGACCTCGAATTAACTAAATCATAAAATAAAGTGATAATCTCCAAAATTTGTAATTTATTTATGGAAATACCTTTGTTGAAACTACATTGGTTGAAAAACACTTAGCTAAAGTCATAAATTCTTCATCTCCAATGGCTAAAAAATGATTTTACAGGTGAAAATTGTTGATTTAGCTAGTAATATAAATATAATTGGTCTAGAATAATGAATACAGTGATGAAGACATCCGATGTAACACTGATAATTATCAATTAAACTACTACTCATTTTATCATATTTACTAAAATACACAAAATTAAATTACATAATAATAAATTAAAATAATAAAGAAAACAGGTAAAATAAAGGGCGGCGGAAATTTGGCACCATCAAAATTATGAAACGATTCCAATAATATTTTAATGAATAAAAATATTTAAAGGGTGTATATTTTTGTGGAAGTTTGAAAGGAATTTAGAATCAAATGTTCTCCATTTTTTATACTAAATTTCAATACAACATCATACACACCATGAGTAATTCTTTCTAAAAGTTAAATTGTTAAAGAGCTGATTAATACTAAATATTTTCTGAGAAATGGGTGTTTCAAACGGGTTAGATACAGACAGCTTTTTTTCAGGGTCTTCAGACTTATCTGATAATGCAACAGAAGTTGTTGAGTCGGTACATTCCCTGCAAACCGATAGTAATTTACTCAGTTTTTCTGATAAAAATGGGCTGAATTTGGGACAAACTAGACGATATGAGTTAAGCTCATTCCATTCATCCTCAGATCAGAGTCTTAAAAGAGGAACAATCCACGCAATTGAACTCCACAACTTTAAGAGCTACTTTGGAACAGTTCTAATAGACAAATTTGCCTCATTTAACGCAGTAATAGGCCCTAATGGCTCAGGTAATTTTAAACCCATTTATGTCTAATGTTTTAGGAAAATCTAATTTAATGGACGCAATATCGTTTGTACTGTGTATAAGAACTTCAACACTGAGAGGAAGTAACCTCAGAGATCTGATAAACAAAGTTCCAGACCCATCAGATCCGCTGGACAAAAGATTCGCCTATGTTGCACTCACACTCAAAGGTGATACTGATTTCTCAGTATTCAAACGCGTAATTAACCCAAATGGACACATCTCATATATATATAATAATAATGTGAGTTCATTAATTATTATAGTAACTATAGCACCATACAGATAATTATATGCAATAAGAGGAATATGAATGATTATGTGTATAGGTGATAACATTTAAAGGATATACTGAAGCATTGCATGAATATAAAATAAATACGCTGGGTTCAACTGGATTAATATTTCAGGGTTCAGTAAATGATATCATCTCAAGAACGCCTTTAGAACTTACCAAATTATTCGAAACCATTTCTGGATCGTATATTATATTTATATCTTGACCACATATATATAACTATACATAATTATATAATTGTATATTCTTAAATTATATAGAGCATTGTATGAGAAACCGTATGATTATATAAAGGAAAAGGTGGAGAAGATGAGGATGGATTATAAGAATTTGTTATTGAAGAAGAAGAATCTGAACAACGAGTTGAAACAGCTTAAAACCATGGACTCTACTAATAAGAAATACCACAAAATATTAGAAAACTATGTAAAAATTAAAATATAATAAATAGAATTTAATTATAAAAACTGAAAATTAATTTAGAACGAAACGTTGGTGAATAAAAATGTTTGTCAATTTCAAATCCTAGAAAGCAAATTCAAAACCTCAACCAACAAATACTTTTCATTATTGTAATCATTATAATAATTAAATAAAATTATAACTAATTAAAGTATAAATTTTATGTAGAAATGAGTATAAAGAAGTGGTGAAGAGATATGAGAAGACCAATAAGTTGAAAAACGAATTCGAGGAGAAGTTAGCTAATTTGTACTATGAGCAAGGGAAGCTGAACAGACAAATTCAGCAGAAAACACAAATACTCAATGATATGCGCAACTCAATGACGGACTTCTTCTCTAACAAAATTTCACTAGAGAATAAAGTTGATAGCTTGGAGTCAGTAATTAAATCAAGTACCGATGATTTGGCAGACCTGAACTCACAGTATGATGAATTGAAAAGAGCTAAAAGAGAACTTGAGTCTGAAATCAAGTCACTAAACGAAGAATTAGAGTTATCACAGAAAGATTCATTTACACTTACAATGTCACAGATGGATGAATTTAATAACTACCTCAAAGATTTCAACTCATTAACATCAAATAATAAAGCTAATATTAAGATAATTCAAAATAATATTAACCAATTCACAACAAAACTCAAATCAGTATTATTCCTAACTATTACAGCATATCTAATTTACCAAGATTTTTGAACTAATTTATTATCTATCTAGCATTAATCAATTAATGTATAGGTGAGAAGTAGATTGAAGGGAATTAAAACACAGGAGGACCAAGTGGTGGGGAATTTAGTAAAGTATACAGAATTGATCGAGGAATCGGAATCGAAAATGAGGGATTTCAGAGTATCATTGGACGATTTACAACGTAATTTGAATGGGTTGAAGCTAAGAAAGGAGAAATTAGAGGAAAATAAAGTTGAATTAGAGAATAAAAAGGAAAATTTTAGCCAGAAGGTAAATTCATTAAGTGTGTTAAAAAGTGAGTTTAATCACAAGTTTAAGAGGTCAGCAATGAATAATGAGATGGTAAAGTCAGTATCAGGAGTGTTTGGAGAGGTCTTGTCACTATTCGAGCTGACAAATGAGGTGTATTCAACAGCAGTAATGGCGTCGCTGGGTTATAGAGCGCATGCAATAGTGACCAAAGATTACCAAACTATTTCAAAGTGTATTGAATTTCTTAAGCAGAAAAAGGCAGAAAAAAGGGATTTCATCTCACTCCAAAGACTTAAATCAGATAAATCAAACACTAGAAGACAAGTGTCACAACTATTGAGAAGGTTCACTAAACTCAATTATGCATTCGCAATTGATTTAATTGAACCTACAGATAGCAGTGTAGGTAGTGATTTGTTTGAGTATTTGGTGGGAGACACTGTGATTGTGGATAATTTAGATGAAGCAGAGAGAGTGATAAGTTTAAGACAGAACAGAGTTGAAGGAGGAAATTTACAGTTTAACATAGTGACTTTGAAAGGGCAAATGATAACAAGGAATAGAACAATAATAGTTGGGTCAAATTTTAACATTAAAAACAGTGAGATGGAACTAGAGTTAAACAAATATAACAAGTACAACAGTTTACTAAATGAAGTTGAAAAGGAGTTACAGTTCAATTCAGATGAGAGTAAAAAGATTGAAACTGAGCTTTCAAGCGGTTACGATAAGGTCGAAAGGTACAAGAGAAATTTACAGATTTTAACAACGAAATTAGAATATTTAAAAAAACATAAAGAGACGTTGGATTTACAAAAGAGAGAATTTTCAAACGAGTCTAACAAATTATCAACAGAGTTGAAAGGTTTAGAAGATAATGTAAATGAGTTGGAAAGCAAGTTATCACGTGAGAATGAACAGTTGGAAAAGATGAAAGCTGAACATTTTGCACCACTGAATGATAAGTTTGGGGTATCAAATGTATATGAATTAGCAATGTCAAGAGATGATAAATTTAACAAAATAAATGATAGTTTAAAAGGGAAAAACGTAACTCTGACCAGATACCAGACAGACTTATTGGAGTTGGAGCGTAAAATCGAGGCTGTAAATAAGAAATTGAGTGAGTTGAAATCTGAGTTAACGTTGGTTAAAACCCAGTTAGCTGGTTTGAAGGAGAATAATTTGTCATCGTGTGACGGAATTGAGTCAGTTCAGTCTGAAATAGCATCACTAAAACAGACGTTAGAAGGTTATGTAACTGAAGTTAACGCCTGTAACGAAGAGTTAAAGAAACTTACGAATACTGATGACATTAACAAGTTTGATGCCTTACAGGAGATAAACCTAATGAAGGAAGAAATACATCAACTCTATACTCAATCTATTGCGTTGACAGAGTACTGTAAAGTACATAATTTGCCCTTAAGATTCTCAATTACTCCCAAATCACAAACTGAAACCATAAATTTAGAAGAAGAAATGGAACGAATTGTATTGGAGTTTCCATTACTGTCAAATGCTGACGAGTTTCCAAAGTATTCAAACAAATTAACGGATTTGGAATCTGAGTATAATTTGTTGACAGAGACACTTGGTAGTTTGCAGAAATCTTTGATGAACCTGAGATCATACAGTGATTTGGAAGGTAAAATTGAGTCTACAAGTTCAGAATTATCGTCTTTGGATAAGGAAATTGAAGAAGTTAAGGTACAGTTGGTGAAGTTGGAATCGGATTTTGAAAAAATAAGGCGTGAAAGATCAGGGTTGTTCATTCACTGTTTCCAAGCAGTGAAGGAAAATTTGGGTCCAATTTACGGAAAATTGTCCCAAAATGAAGAAGGAGCAGAAGGTCAAGCATTTTTGACCCTTGACGATGTAACTTCTGGGTCTGATTCAGAGCCATTTAACAGGGCCATAAGGTACAATACAATCCCACCCATGAAAAAATATTTGAACATAAACCTTCAAAGCGGAGGTGAGAAGGCATTGTCTTCAATCGCGCTCTTACTTTCACTCCACAATTACAGAGACTCGCCTTTTGTTGTTTTAGATGAAATTGACGCAAACATTGATTCAGTAAAGTTGAAAAATCTTACTAAGTTCTTGATGGAAAGCACGTTCCAAGTAATCATAATCTCACTTAAGGATAAGCTGTTTTCAAAGGCTCAGAGACTAATTGGAGTCTATCGTTCTCACCCCTTATGCACATCAAAGTGCTTGGTACTCAACCTCGAAAATTATCCACAAGATGATGAATAATTTTATTATACACTTATGTATGTGTAATAGAAATAGTATAATGTATGTTGGTGTATAGACTACATTAGTATTAAAATCCAACTCTATCTCTGGGAATTAGCCTCAAATTAGAGCCATACTTAAGAAACACTCCGCCTATGAAAATTTTTAGGGACTATTTATGGGTTTAGGATAGTTAATGTGGGTTTAAACAAAATGCTAAAGATGTGTAGTTGAAACCTGCAGTTTGGGTTGGGTTTATGCCGACGCCGTCGTTGGTAATAATTGCGCAAGTTGCTGGGTTAAGCCTAAACTAAAAAATGATGTTGTAACTGGGAAACCTCTTCAGCTGCGAACTTGATTACTGCGGAAAAAGGCGCCTGTTCAGGAACTGACAAACTAATGAAGCATTAACACAAAATATACATAATTATAAGTATTATGTGTTGTAGATAACGAGATTCTTACACTTTATAAGGCTGGTTTGCGTCTGAAGCCAAAACGATTTTAAATGTGACCTTCCTAAAAAATTATTAACATTAAAAGGGTTTTACGCTCCAGAATTCCTTTCCGCCATTTATCTAAAATTTTGACACTTTATTTTCTCCAATTCATGTAACAATTCGACAACTCTAAAACTAAACTTCACACCACCATCACTATCATAATAACCATAATATCAACTAGAATTACTATAATTACGAATATTTCAACAAATATGTTGTGTAAAAAATTATTTAAACTGTAGTAAGAGTTCGAGTGAGTTACAGTCTGATTTATCGACATGGAATTTGTGTTTGCAGGTTTCATAAAACTCCTCAATATCCTAGGGTACAATTTATTTCATTTTTGCTTACTCTTGAGATTTGCTTCTTTAGCATTTCAACGTCTACGATTAAAAAGCTTTCTGAGTATTCGCTGATTGAAATGTGTTTCGGGTTCATCAGAGAAGCGTTTAGCGTCTCAACTGAGTTTACAAGCCCTGAGATCTAAACTGCATTAAAATTTCAGAAAATACATGTGATATGTAATCCGAGGAAACCAGCTGTATCGTTTTCACCATTATGTCCTTTATCACTTCCTACACATTTTTAAAAATACGACTCTTACCTTGGAGAGTATTTCCTGCGTAAACTCGTTAAATGAACAAATTGGTGCCACCAAAAATTTCACATAATCACTCACTTCATTCTTCTCCTATCATATTATATACTAATATCCTAACTATATAATTATAATATTAACTATATAATTATAATATTAACTACATATAGTGATGTGTAAGAATAACTTGTAGATTTGAGGATCTGAATTTGGATGAGAGTGATTGTATGAATTGTAAACTGCATTTTGAACTATTGTACAATGAACTCACAATATACTGAGACTAAAATCATTCATTAACATCTTAACACTAAACTACTAATAATTACAAATAATAATAGTTGTGAGTTACAAGTTTGTCTTTGATGAAGTTGATGTTATCATTAATATTATTGATAAATTCTAATAATAGTAACATTGCCTTTACTGTAAACTTTACCAACGACTTCAAATCTTCGTCTGATCCGCCTTTAAAACATATTTCATCCTGTTTAAGTGAATTTTCCCATAACTGACTCAGATCCACACTGTTGTCCTTCCTTTTCAAGTACAATTCTAAAGGCATTGAGCATACTTTTAGAGTTAGTTTCGAAACTGAGCCAAACCCTTCAAATGTAATTTCATTCCTTAAACTGTCAAATTTACATCTTCCCAACTCACTTACAGCTAGCGAGTTTAACACTTCAATTATGTCATGAAGTACATAGGCTGAATATGCAAATGAGAGTCCTGAAGACCACAGAAATCCTCCATTAGATCCTTTTCCTCCCTGTAATCCACTTCCGCCATGAAAATCCTTCACTCCACTCAAACCCTTACTTCCATCTAGAACTGATTTACTTGGTGTATTCAACTCGGGTTTATTATTACTCATTTCCATATGAGTTATAAACGATTCAACATGATTGAGATATAACTTGACTATATCAGAAAACGACTTTAGATGTTGGGGGAACAAATGATTAAACATACACTTTTCATCAAACAGTTCATTCATTTGTTTATAAACTGTTAGGCTCGACGTGAGATAAAAGGTTTTATCTCCGAGTCTATAAAAGTTACCGTCAAGTTCGTGGTGTTTTTGGAGCTCAGAATTAACCACTGAAAAAACATTATCTAGAAAACTGTTTGTGATTACGTTGAAGCAAAAACGTGTAGAATATGAGTAAGGTACTGGAGTTGCACGCCACTTTAGCAAATGCCTTAAACTTGTATCTGAATTGGACTCAATGAGTGTCAAAAGACGTTCAAATGATAAATAATTTGCTCTATAATGTTCCGGGTAAATGGGGGTAAAAATAAACGAAAACGAGTCCTCCACAAGGCTAAAAATCCAACGTGCCACAGGGTCCAAAATACACAAACTCTTAAAACTCTCATCACCAAGTGAATTTGACAATTCATTTAGAAATTGTATTAAAACACTCTTTTGAGGGTTGAAAATCACAAACTCAACCCAATCTACAAAACTACCAAAATTACCGCTTTCCTCATACCCTATCACGTCTAAATTTACTGCATCAAATTGTTTATCTGTACTATCAGTTTTACTAATGTTAGAATATGGTGTTAAAAAGGTTTCATTAAAAATGTACAAAATAGGTGTTAGATCATTATTTAGTAGTTTGAAGCCTTTAATGGTATACACCAGTGCTGACAAATACTTGTCAATTTCGGCTCTAATTCTCACTCCATCTACTCCATCGCTATCAATTATCATATTCATCTCATTCAACTCAGTATACAGTTTGTATAACCTAGTAAAAGCTATGTTTGAGCACACTTCAATTAGTGTTATTAGTGACTTCCTAACAGCTTTAACATCCTCCTCCAATCTCTTCACTGATAATTCAACTCCTAATTTTCCATACTCAATACCTAATACATTATTATACTTATTTACAATAATCAATATTATGTTAGTTAATAGTGTGTGGTACCTATGTTTATTGAAAAATGGTTAGTAATAATATACTGTAAACAAGTTTCATATTCGCTGGATATCTGATGGTTCTGTAGTAATTGAACCAACTTTGTGTCATAAGTCTTGAACTCTTCAATTAATGAAAGAACTCTCTGTAGTTCTCTTGGAGCAAATTGTAATAATAGCCAACTTGATTCCAAGTTATATCCTTCAATATTGTGGATTATACTATTAACTTTATATACATTTTTGTTAACAATTTCTATTAGCTTTAATACTTTTACAACATCATTTGATAGCTTAGTGTCGTTACGCACGTCAGTTAGTGTATAATTAGAAAATTTACTTACATCATTTAATAGTTTGTAACCATAATTATCCAAATCTAATGGTGAGAATGTGTGTAATAATTCACTACAAAGTGTTTGAAATATTTGATTAGCTTTAATTAGAGTCGATAAAGCCTTTTTGCTATATAGTACTATATTTAGTCTATTTAACAGAGAATTTACAGAGTTGATTATGTTTGTGTTCTGGTCCCTAATGTTCTTTAAAACTTCGTAGGAAGAAGTAACTTTCTCCTTCAAGGGCCACATTGACATGATAATCTTCTTCAGATGATCATTGTGAGTGGACGCGTTAGAGAAGGCTGAGGATAGAAGAGAGGATCCATGAGACTGACTAGTGAGTAAAAGTGAAGAGAATTCCCGCTGGAGCTGTTCCAAAGAAACAGACTCCAAACGGTTTGCGATATAGGTCCCAGGTGACTTTAACTGTGAATTCATACAACGAATCCAATCCAAAGATTCACCTTCAACTTCCATTATCAACACTCAAACACTAAATACATCGTGGTCAGAGTTTTAGGTGTTGAATTAGGGGTAAAATTAAAAAATTAAAAAAACTATTAAAAAATAATCATGATAATAAAATAATATTAATTCACCATTAAAATGTAAATCTAACTAATAAATGTGTAGAAAACAATGAAATATTATAGTGTTGGAACTGAATGAAAGTTCTTCATTATTAATTTAATTAATTAATTGTGATTCCAGTGATTTTATTATTTATTTTTTGTTAAAAACTTTAATCCCATATCTTAATTATTTTAATTATTCTTTTTGGTAGTCAAATTGTGGAAGTGGGAGAAAAGTGATAATATGGCCTCAAATGAGGAGCCAATAGATTTATCAGAAGTTTGCCTCTTAAGTGACGCTGACGTCAGGGCTCGTATCAACATGATTGACGCGGAGGTGAAGATTCTGAAGAGCGAACACACCAGGCTTAAATCGCAACAAAAAATGGCCCAAGAGCGTATAAAAGATAATTTAGAAAAGATACAATTAAACAAACAACTTCCCTATCTCGTTGCAAATGTTGTTGAGGTAAACTTTTATCTTATTTACTAATTATTCCATTTTCTTAACTCGTGATAACATATATATCCACAACTATATACTAAATTATATACCTATTAATTATTTTATTTGTATTATAGTATTAAATTTGTGTTGTAGTTATTGGATATGGATGAGGAGTATGAGGAGGAATATGGTTCAGCACAGAACTTAGAATCGAGACCAAAAGGCAAATCACTTGTTATTAAAACCTCCACAAGACAGGTTTCCGTCCTTAATTATATATATTAAGTAATGCTAAGTCTATAACTAATGATTAGACGATATATTTACCTGTTATTGGATTGATACCACATACTGAGTTGAAGCCAGGGGAGTTGGTAGGTGTAAATAAGGACAGTTATTTGGTTTTGGATAAACTTCCACCAGAATATGATAACCGTGTTAAAGCTATGGAAGTCTGCGAAAAGCCAACAGAAGATTATTCAGACATCGGAGGACTCGATAAACAAATTCAAGAACTCATTGAAGCTATTGGTATTCCACTATTTCTATAACTTATTTCATATTTTTACAATATAACAGTACTTAATTTTTACTATATAACATTTAATAATTGTATAGTATTACCAATAACGCATAAAGAGAAATTTGAGAAAATAGGTATAAAACCACCAAAAGGTATTTTTTACACAGTTTAACATATATGTAGGTATATTAATGCATGGACCACCTGGAACTGGTAAAACTCTACTAGCCAGAGCATGTGCAGCTCAGGTATTTTCTGAACCATAACATTCTATTTCCAGACAAAAGCTACCTTTTTGAAACTTGCTGGACCACAATTGGTCCAAATGTTCATTGGGGATGGTGCGAAGATGGTCAGAGATGCCTTTAATCTCGCTAAAGAAAAGGCCCCAACCATTATATTCATAGGTACCCAACATAAAATTACTATATAGTTAACTATTGTATTGGTAAAATGTTTGTTAAAATGTGTTAGATGAGATAGATGCAATTGGTACGAAGAGATTTGATAGTGAGTTATCTGGTGACCGTGAGGTTCAGAGAACAATGTTGGAACTTCTGAACCAGCTTGATGGGTTTAGCACTGATGACAAGGTCAAAGTTATCGCTGCAACTAACCGACCATACACACTTGATCCTGCACTACTTAGATCCGGCAGACTTGACCGTAAAATCGAACTTCCACATCCAAACGAAGGTATACACATTAGCCACCATTAACTTTTGTCTAATTCTGTTTAATACTGTATATTAATGTGTGTATTAGAGGCTAGAGCTCATATATTACAAATACATTCGAGGAAAATGAATGTCCACAAGGATACAAATTATATGGAATTGTCAAGATCTACTGAAAATTTCAATGGAGCACAACTTAAAGTTTGTTTTTAAATCATTTAGTAGATATTTTGACTAATTTGTAGGCCGTGTGCATAGAGGCTGGAATGGTCGCGTTACGTAGAGGAGCAACAGAGTTAGATCACGAGGACTTTGTGGAGGGAATAGCAATGGTCCAAGCCAAGAAGAAGAACCCACTTAATTACCTTACCTAAATGTTTTTTATTTTAATCATAATTGTCAGTTATAAACTTTTATATTTTTATGGTGTCTACCAAGTATGTTACTGGGTAACATTATTGACCTATTTCAGAAACTATTCAATGGTGGGCCAGTAATAAGAGCTATCATGAATAAGGCCAGCGCAATACAGGGCTATGCCTCATCAATAAGTACTAGGGCTGGTAATGGTGCACTTAAAGATCCAGCCGAACAACTAAGTGGTGCAGCTGATACACTCAATAGTACTAAGACTGTTACTACTGCCAAAGCCTTCAAAGAAAAATATGAAGCATTCGGAAAAGCCTACGACAAAGCTCCAACTGAACAATCTGCTGTCAAAAATGACTGGGAGGCTCTCAAAGGTATCATCGATGGTGCTAGCCTTACTGAAGAAAACAAGAATTGGAAGTTCTGGTCCATCATTGGTCCTTCAATTTTTACTATGTGACCATACTGGTCTCCATCAACCAAATTCCTCCTATCAACATTTAGTATGGGCGGATGGAAACACTACGAAGATGCTGGTACTCCTGTTCATGGTTGGATCTGGCACTTTTTTGACATTCTTATTTCACTTAAGATCTCTCTCGCCTATATCTTTATATATTCACTTAATTATAGACTCCGACATGCCCAGTGATGAAGTTGCTCTGTTATAAAAGCCACTCTTAACCTCACCCAACTTGAAACTAGTCATACTCTAACATTCCAAAATACTAGTGGTGGTGCTACTACTGTTCAAACGGTCATATATGAAGTCGGTGATCAATCAGCTGACATCACTAGTATCAAAGGCCAATCTAGTGATGCCACCATCAATCTAACTCTAAAATTAGGAGAAGTTACCCTCAAACTCGCAGGTGGTGCTGGTAATACTCTCACAGCCACTGGTTCAATAACCACCACAAAGACAGTCTCCAATCCTAGTAGTGGTCTCAAAAACATTCATGAACTAAAATTCACCAGCAATAGTCTCACTCAAACAGGTCTTCCTAGTGGTACTGTAACTATTGGTCCCAATGAAGATAAATATAAGACACTAACTCTCGTTGCCAGTGATGATGGTAAACCTACCAACCTTACTCTAAAACTAGCTCCTGGTAAAACATCCGATGGCGGCGGTGAAAATACCAGTCTGACACTCAACAATGACAACAATACTCTCACCCTCGAAGGTGTTATCGAAGGAACACTCACATACGATAGTGGTAATGGTACTCTAACTGGCACCATCATCGCTAGTGTCAAATATAACCTCAATGACTTCCATGACACATATAAAATAAAATACTGAGTGCTGTGGACATCTTGGGTTGGTTAACGATAGCACGAGAAATGTTAGAGTCTTTATAATGAAGTGAGTATATGAATATACCTGCAAGAGATATCTTAATAACCATCAGGATATTAAATCCAAGATAGAACTTGCCAGCAGGGTATTCAGACCATTTCTTGAATCTGAAAGTAGTAGCACCGTCGAAGTATTGTGGTGATAAAGATGGTTCGTATTTCCTGAGATCACTGATGGCACTACCATTGATTGTGATATGTCCACCCCCAGTGCCGTAATCTAGAGTAACAGTACTTTGACCAGAGATGTTGGCAGCATCTCGACCACCATCTTCATCTTTTTCGAGAGTCAGTTGGTTGCTATTAAGGGTAGCACCTCCGGATTGTTGGAGTTTAATTTTCGTATCATCATCTTTGGTAACAGATACCCTAGAACCGTTTTTGATGGTCAGAGTATTACCACTGATGGTTAGTTGGGTGAGTTTTATTTCACCACCAGGAAGTTTGATGGTTAGGGTACCAGTACCACTGCCCTTGAGAGTGATAGCCTTCTCACTGGTATGGGTTAGAGTACCATTAGTGTTGCCACCATCACTGAGGGTTATTGTATGGGTACTACCTGAGATGGCTAGTTTAACACTATTGATAGTCTGAGGAGCAGCAGAAGCAGTTCCTTCACAACCGCTACGTCCTGGATCATCACCACCAGTAACAAAAACTATCAACAGGATTACAAATGTCAGGAAGTTTAACCAATTCGTAATTATGGAGGTCCATGCCAGGACACATTTCTTATAAAAATATATAGCTTCAGAATACACTTTCTGAAGATCAGTGAATTGAGTTTTAACTATGGACTTATTAGTACCTAGTTTACTGTAGGAATCAACTAGTGAATTGAAGTTATTAATGACATTCTCCGCATTACCACCACTGGCTGCACTGTGTAGTTGTTCGGAGTAGTATTTGACCTTTGCAAACTTTAGAATCTTGTCATATAGTTTCTTGAGATCGTTGTAGGCATCATCAACGTTTTTGACATTTTGTTCATCACCATCTGATAGTGGTTGACCTTCTGCTATTTGTTCTTTGGCCTTGTCTAGTAGCTGTTGGTATTTAGCTTGGTTTTCTAGTGCTTCATATGCTTCCTTGACCTTGACGAATTGTTTTATGACATCAGTGGCCTTTTCATAGGTAGGTTGACCGGAATTGATAGCTTTAACCAGTAAGTCTGCTTTCTGTTTTAGGCCATTTTGATCTTGACTGGCTGCATCTCTGAGAGCAGTGGCTTTACCATCAAGTCCAGAAACACTGTTAGCTTCAGTGGCTTTATTTTTAAGGGTTTCGGCCAGGTTTGCTAATTCTTGGACCCTAAGTCTAATGACATTTACATAGGAATTCTGAAGGGCCTCAAATGCTTTGGTGACTTCTTGAACCTCACGTTCACTTGATGCGTCTTTGAACTCTTTCTTGGATGACAGTTTTCCATATTCGTCTGCCACAGCAAGGTACTTCTGTACGATGTTAGAGTCATCTGTACCTAGCTCAATACCTTTAAGAGTTTCGGCTGTACGAACTAGAGTATCCATTTCAGGACCGGCAGCACCTTGAAGTTTTCCAAGTGGAGTTTGTGGTTGACTAGTCTGAGCCTTAGCAGCATCTTTAAGTGCATTGGCCGCACTGTAAAATGGTTCGGCCTTCTTTTGGATCCTATAACGGATGAGCATTTGGTAATAGGTGTTCTTAACCTCAAGGTAGGCCTTTATAACAGCGGTGACCTTATCATCATTGGTTAGTTTACTATCACCAGCTAGTTTCATTAGTAGATTGTAATTGGTTTCAACGTTTTCAAATGCGGTTATGACATTAGTGGCCTCACCACTAGCATCAGTACCAGCATAAGTTTGAGCTTTAGTAGCTAGTTTTCCTGCAGCATCATATAGACCAGTACCTGTAGTACCGGCTGCTGTCTTAAGTTCTCGGGCTTGAGCATTAAGTGTAGCAAGTGGACTATTAGGCTTAGCAGCCTCAGTGACTATTGCTTGGGCTGCATTGTGAAGTAATGAGGCCTTAGTCGGCAATGTTCTGGCTTTAGTCTTGAGTCCACCTTGAGCTTTACCACCCGTTTCGAGATCAGTCTGATATGTGGAAGTAAGTTCACTGGTAGATTGATCACTTGCAGTGGCTTTAAGTGAGTTGGCCTTAGTCTCTATAGCGTTGGCTTTAGAAGTGAGTCCGTTGGCATGAGGTGCCTAAACTGTAGACCTGAGAGAAATATTTTTCCATTTTCCCTTATTATACTCAGTCTGAAGTGCTTTGAATGCAGATTTAACAGCGCCAAATTGAGATACTTGTTGTTTAGCCTTATCATTATTTTTCACAGCGTTGTACGTGGATTGAACCGAATCTGGACTAAAGCCTTCAAACTTAATAGTGACCTCTTTGGCCTTAGCAACTAGTGCAGAGCCTCTAAGATTATTAAGCTCTACGAGTAACTGTTTAAGACCCTTCTCATTTTCAGGACTAGGTTTACTAGCGGCATTTTTCAGGGCTGTGACTTTAGCTTGAGCAACAGTTTGACCACTTAGTGCAGTGTATAGTTCACCGGCTTTAGTGGAAAGCGACTGGGCCTTTCCGGATAGATTGGTAGCTTCAGCTTTAAGTTTGGTGGCTCGTTGAAGATCAGTGAATTTAGATAAAACATTGTCATAATGAGATTTAGTATCAATAATGGCTTGATATGTAGATTCAAGAGCCTTTACAGCTTTGTATTTACCAGCTACTTCGTTGAACTTCTTGATTACATCTTCGGCATTTTGAGTAGTGCCAATGGTATTGAGATTAGAGAGCGCCTGTTGGAGACCAGAGCTGGTAGTTTCTCCTACAGCATTCTTAAGATCCTTGGCAAGTTTTTTGAGATCAGCATTATAAACTTTATTGAAAGCCTCCCATGCAGAAACAACTGCTTGATACTCATTTTGATGGTCTTTATATTTATTATGTGGAGGATTATTTTGTTCCTGAACTGCTTTGAATGCACCGCTGACTGTGTCGTATGCATTTCTAACCTCAGTGGCCGGAGTAGTTAGTTCACCACTAGCAGCAGCAAGTTCTTTGAGTTTCTCACGAAGTTTACCTACAGTGCCTTCACTAGCACCAACTTCGGTGGCAAGACTACTGGCAGCACTATCATCACCAGAGCTAACTGCACCGGATAGGGCATTGGCTGCATCATATAGTTCCTTGGCCAAGTATCTTAGTGTACCAGGTGTTCTATCATCATTACCAGCTTTTTGTTTAAGTGCCTCGTCAGAAGTAGCAGTAGTACCCTGAGCTACACCTTCTAGTGAGTTGGCATTCTCATTTAGTGTTTGGGCATCACTTAGAATATCATAAGCTTTACCCTTAAGTTGTTTTGCCTTAGTTACATTGAGCATGGTATCGTAGTGTTTCTTCAGAACTGTGCAAGCACTATCAACAGCTTTAACTACAGGCTTTTCGGATTCCTCTAACTGAACATCCTATGAAATAAAAGCGAAAGCCAAAGAACTCGAGACTGCGGCCCAAGCACTTAGTTCCACTGCTGAACAACAAGCTAGTACTGGTGGTGATGTCCAGAATGCAGCCACATCACTAGCCCAGGAGGCCGAAGCACTTAAAGGAGCAGCCGATAACCTACCTAAGGATGGTGCACTTGCTGCAGTTAGTCGTCAAGCCACAGCTCTAGCTACAGCAGCCGGCAATAGTGGTGGCCTCCAACAGAAGGCAACCGCACTACAAAATGCTGCTACTGATCACGATAAGGCCATAGCAGTAATAGAAGCATTCAAGAAGGTCAAAGAAGCGTTCGATAAACTAGAAAAAGAAAAGACATACAAACAAAAACTAGGATCAACACAATCATCAGTACTAGGTACTCCTCAACAATTGGTCAAAGCGGTTGAAGGTGCCTGGACCAATGTCAAGACCGACTTCCAAACACTTTGTAAGGCACTCATCAAGGAGTTTGCAAATGAGGTGGCCACAAGGGCTACTGCACTCCAAAGAAGTGATAATGTTGTTGATGCCCAAAAGTTCAAAGACGTCAAATCCACCATCGAAATCAAAGCTGGCACCGGCGGCAGCGACAAAAAAGACATCACTGTTACCAATCTACCTCATATTAATGACACATTTAAACCTAGACGTGAAAAGTTCTACTGGATCATAGTTCCTTCTATAGTTAGTCAGTGGTTAAACTTTCTAACATTTTAATTCGGTTGATAGTTTATGTTAGTGGTGGTGAGAAATATAACTTTAAATAGATCAGAAAGCAGTTTTCGATAATATACTTTTCACAACGGCAGCCACCAAACTTGGTGCTGCAGCTGGTACAAGTGATTCCGAAGGACTTTGGAAACTCGCAAAGGAACTACATACTCAAGCCAATGAACTTCACACTGCAGTAAAGAAAAATGATGATGATGCTGCCAAAGTACTCAAGCATAAGGCTGGTGCAACTGCTACCGAAGGACTCCGAGGATTGGCCGAAACACTATATAAAGAGGCCGATGCACTAGCCACTAAAGTTGGTTCTGCTGATGGAAATGCTGCCCAAGGTCTTAGAGATGCTGTCGGTCAAGATGAAAAAAATGGACTTCGACAGGCACTCGCAGCACTTGGTGATGCTAGAGATGATCAACTAACTACTCCGGTCACTGAGGTTAGAAATCAATACAACACTGTCAGTGGGAAATTCGATGCAGTTAAGGGACAAGAAAATAATTATACCGATGATAAGGAACCTCTTTACAAAGCAGTTGAGGCTGCATGGAATGCTTTCAATGATGTGTATAAACCTGAAGAAATACTCAAAAACTCTAGTAATGATCTCCAAACCACTAGTCCTGAACTCACTAAGGATACTGTTCTAGAACTTGATGCCACTGGCACTCTAAGTGGAGGTGGTGTTAGTGGTAGTCCTCCTGTTAAACTTGCAGGTATTATAGTGGTAACCTCCAGTGATCAACAAATTGACACTCCACTCACCATAGGTGGTATTGGTAAAAGCAGTGGTGTAAGTGGAACCCTAAATCTCGCTAATGATGGTACAATTCATGTCTCAATCACTTCTGGTTCTACCACTAGTAATCTCACTATCACCCAGACTGCCTACAACAATCTCCAAAAGACTACTGATACTCTTAAGATTGGTGCTAGCAAGAGTACTCCTCGTGATCCCACTAATGCTACAGGCTATGCTCAAACTCTAAGTCTCAATAATGAAACGAGTTTTAAGAAGTACTGACATTTACTTCCTCCTAATAACATTTAATATCAACGGATGGAAACAATACCCATCCAAACACATACCCAAAGACCCAGGAAGAGGAGACTTCAACTGCAACACTGTTGAAGAAGAAACTCCTGATAATCTTGCCAATAATTGGTTTTGGCACTTTTTTGATATCCTAATAGTCATTAAAATATCACTTGCTGCTATATTAATATACTCTTTGAATTGTAGAGATTCACAGCTACTGATGGAAGTGTTATGTTACCAATACAGCTGATTATGTATTCCTAATTGTCTTCATTGACATTTTAGTAGCAATCATAATATCCCTTGCAGCAGCTATAGTGTGGACTTGGGCCTATGGATTCTGTACAGATGCTTCTTTTGATGGTACTATTACTTATACTACTAATACTACTAGGGAGGGTACTACCAATACGCTTATTATCAAATATCAGACTACTACTGGTACTAAGATGGAAAAGAAAGGTGCTATTAAAATTCCTGCGGGTAAGAATGCTGAGAAAATTGCTGACGAAATTAAGAATACTGCCCAGGATCCTGCTGATACTAATTATTATCAAGTCATTGATCGTAAAACTAAAATCACTTACTTTTTTAAACTCGATACACTTCAGGCTAAGCAGCTTACTACTGGTACTCCTATAACTGCTCCTGTTACTATTGGATATGGTCATATATTTGCTGAAGGATTCTCTGGTACTGAAGCTAAACCATCTATGATTTCAACATTATTGATTGTACTAGTTGGTATGGACTCTCGCCTATGGATACTTTCTCAATACTCAAAAAGAAGTTATTACTTATCATGATGGTGCTGTTTCTTATCCTGGCAATCTTAAACCTGAGAATCTTAGTGCTATTAATATCACCAAAATCACCATAACTGACAATAAGGGTACTAAAACTATTTATAATAGGGTTGAGGAGGGTGATACTCCTAGTATTACTATTAAAACCGATGGTGGTGAGGCTGATGGCAAGCCTGCTAATTTTAAGCAGGCTGAGGGTACTCCTACTGGTAAGGGTACTAAGAATACTATTACTCTTACAACTACTGATAGAAAGACTATTAGTATTACTGGTACAACTACTCCTGCCACTGTTCCTTTTGGTCACATACTCACTGAAACTCTTGATACCAATGCGGTTCGCTGGGAAATTGTTTCTCCTACACTCATGGTAATTGTTGGTATAATGAAAAGCCAAAGGATTTATGATCCCTATGTCTGGATGGGTAACTGGGGAGGCAGTCACAAAGAAGTTACCGCAGATGGCGATATAACACTTACCAGCAACACCAATGGAAGCTATTCTAATTCTGGTGGTACTTATACGATAACTCTCAATATCAGTAAAGCGGCATATAAGACTGGAACCGCCACCACTGAAGCACAAAGTCTAACTTTAGGTAGTGATACTAATACACTAGTCCTAACTTCCGGTGGAGATATCACTGGCGGCGGAACTCATAATCTAACTCGTGATAGTCTCACCCTTACCCTCTCTAAAGAAGATAGTAATTTCACTTCTGGAACCTACAATGTGAGTCTCAACATCACTCAGGATATCACTCTCAGTGGCAGTACCTGTAGTGACTGTAAACTCAAACGAACTACTGATACAGGTGGTAAACATACGCCATATAGTCTGGGTACCTACAACATCACTAGTAGTGGTACTACTACCTATACAGGAGATCCAGACCCCAATGACATGCACGAACAGCACAAAAATGCTAACTGTTGTATGTTTGGTAATCAGAATACTTGGTCAACTAAACCCAAGATGTCTACAGCACTCTATAATATTTTATGTGTCATGAAATATTACTTGCTGTAGGATTTCCACTCACCAGAAAGGATGTCAGTACTACATAAGACTATACCCAAAGTTACATATTATATACTATTGTATATATAATAGTATAGATTAGAAAGATATAAACGAGTTTGAAATGCGATTAATCGATTAATGGGCTGAATTGGTCCGGGGTTGCGGAGAGTTCATCCATGACTGAGCACTTGCTTAACCCAAACGATAGAGCAATCCAAAACGAATACAAATAAAATAAAACCAATAACGATATCACCGCAGATGCTGCAAACTTAAATGCTACAAAATTATTATAACCCTAACTATATATTGGGTATATAGTAGTAAGTAAATAGCTGAGTAGTAATTGGTTACATCGTTTCTGTAATTTATATAGTACAACAACTTCTGACTTTCCTTCAGGTGTTAAATCATTTGTTTCAGGTGGGAATTCGTCCTTAGAAACCTCTTCAGACTCACCTTCAGTCTCACCAGGATGAGGCATAAAAGGTAAATGGTCATAAAAACTATCAGATTCCTTTGACTTCTCACCAGCTGAACTAACACCATTTGTCGACGGCTTCGTAGAATTCAAATCTTTAGAACCACCAACTTTTCCATCAGGATTATCATACGCATTATAATTATCAACACCACCACTACCATTTTTGTTAGTGTTGTTATCTCCAAGTCTTTGTTTGAGTGCATTTCTTAAATCCTTTAGATCATCTGGATTATCCAAGTTATCCAAAACACTACTCACATCATCATCAAATCTTGCACTATCACGTTTATTGCAGTGTTTGTGATTGTGCTTGTCAACATGACTCATTGTAAACTTTGTGACTACCATTTCATCGTAGTGTGGCAACTGAGGCAAAACTCCAGTAGTATCATTGGGAAGTTTAAAAAAGTTAAACGGGAACAAAACTGAAGCATTCGGTGTCTTAAAACGAGTCACAAACGGTGCCGTAAAACCCAATAACGAAAAATCCTAAAACAATCATATTAACTATGATAGTTTATAACTATAACTACACTAATAAACAAAGTCGATAATTGATTTTAAATTATATAAGAGATTACATGTAATTCAGGAGCTTTTGGGAAGAAGTGAACGATTTCAGCCATATCGAGAGCGACCATGGACACCACTACCAATGAGAAAGCGAACAATATCAAATATAACACATACAAAAACAAATTCCGTGTAAAAGTTGAAACCAATCTAAACAATCATTCATTACACACTAACTAGAATTACTAAATATAGATGATAATTGATATGATTGGATATTAAAGTATATAATTATTAAAAGGGATTTATAAGTGACTTACCCGATTGCTCCGGTAATGAAATGTAGGAGTAGTAGAAACCAAGCTACACCCATAAGACTTGGATGAAGGTAATGAAGAGTACAATAAAGACCAGCACCAAATAATATTTGTGTAAACGATACTACCAATACGCCCTAAAAATATACTTCAATGCCAATAATATAGTTATAATATAATAGTAATAGTGGATAGATATTACATTTCTAAGGTTTAAAAAGCCTAGGAAATTTTTGGCTTTTAAATTTGAAACAAAGCCACCTCCCAGTTCCATTTTCTAATATTTATCCATATTACACATTTATCAATAGTATTTGAGTTGAAAAATAAATTTACATTGAAATTATAAAAATTAAGTGGGAAATATTGAAAATATTCGGATGTGTAAATAAATCAAGTGAGAATAATATTGTCTTGATGGTAAACACTTGATGTGATGTCGTTTTCTAATGTGTAACTAGGTGTGGGGGTCAATTTAAGCTAAAATTAATCAATTTACACATTTTATAATACCAAACCTATATATTAAAATTTTTTATTAATTTACACTGGGGAATTTATGAATTTTAGGAAAAAATTCAAATCACAACACCATAAATTACTTATTACCATTATTATTATATATTATTACTTAGTCGATTAGATGAATTTGTGGATAAATTGCGCCTTATTTAGTTATTGTATTAATAAAGTCTATTCACGTGTTAATATTCCATTTTTACACCAATTTTCTAATTTTTTACCACAACTTAACTATATTAACGTCAATAACCAAGTTAGAAGACTAAGTTACCTTCATTCGTTGGACCAATTTAATATGCCAGTTTCTTCAAAATCTAAATATTTTAATCGAAGTTCCTTATCACATAACAACTCTCTGAAGGTATTTACAATATTTCCATTTTGTTGAATATATAAAATATTTAACACTGAATTTAATTATAATAATTAAACTTGAGAATTTATGGAAATAACTTTATAATTAAGTATACATTGAGTAATTGGAAATAATATTTGTATAGAATCCAGTGGCTGAGGTGTTAATAGTACCAGTTTTACAGGATAATTATTCGTATGTATTAAAGGATCCCGAGAGTTCTAATGCACTTTGCGTTGACCCTGTTGAATATGAGAAAGTTTATAACGTTTGTAAGGAGAATGATTTGGAATTGAAATTAGCTTTATGTACACATAAACATTGGGATCATTCAGGTACTTCTATATTAATAATTAAGTAAATCTTCATATTTTACACATTATCACAGTTCTTTGGCTATTTAGTACTTTATCTGCTGTTTATCACTAATTTTCCCAAAATACTTATTAGTTATCTATGCTTAATTGTTGAATGTGTAATAGGAGGAAATAATGGTATAAAGAAATTGGTCCCTGATGTAGAAGTGGTTGGATCAAGTTATGAAGAAACTCCTGGTGTTACTTTACCAGTAAAACACGAACAAACTCTCACATTTGGTACATTATTAAGTTGATAATATTGATGATTTAGGAAATTTGGTGATAAAATGCTTAAAAGCTTCATGTCATACCTTGGGTCATATCATGTACTATGTTTACCACCCATCTAATGATCATCAACAACCATTACTATTCTCAGGTACACTTCATTAATTTATTATTTTATTGAAAATTACTTTAAAAATGGATTAGGTGATACATTGTTTATTTCCGGTTGTGGTAGATTTTTTGAAGGAGATGCCAGATCAATGATGGAAATTGTTGAAACAGTCAAATCACTACCAGAAAATACCTTATTATACTGCGGACACGAATACACACTTAAGAATTTACAGTAACCAATTTACTCCTAGCCACACTAACTTACTCTTATATATATGGAATACTAATTATTGGTTATAGATTTGCTTATTCAGTGGATAAGAGCGATGTAGTATTTAAGAAGTTAAACTGGTCTAAAGAAACTGTTTCTAAAGGTCTACCAACTGTTCCTTCTACTTTACAAGAGGTTCTTTTAAACTACTAGACACACAGAATTCATTGTTTAGGAGAAGTTATATAACCCCTTTATGCGTGTTAAGGAATTAATGAAATCGCTTGACGAACAATCTGAGGAATCAACCATGAACAAATTACGCTCATTAAAGGACAGATTCTAACCTTATTTACAAACTCAACTTTATTAAAATTTTACAAATCAATTTTTTACCAACTCCAAATCTATACAATATAATAAATAATATATATTAATCTAGGAATATATTGTTGGAATGAGATTAATTTTTCTTATTGCTGATGACTTTTTTTTCCAGATTACTTGGGATCGTTGCCTCGACCTTTGCAGCCTTGACTTGGTTCGGGACAGAGAAGGTGTAGAGGTACCTTGAGCATCTGACCTTGAACTTTGTGCTCAGAAGGCCACCTTTACTCTTTTTCTTGTATACCACCACTGACTTGGCGTCTGGTCTCTTCAAGACATTCAGATAATCCTTCAAGTCCTTTAATTCTTTCGGCATATTTTCAATACTACAGTTAATTTACTTAATTATACTATTAACAAATTGTTTCTATTATCTTGGTATTATTTCAAGAAAATTATTATCAATACAACGATATTATTACTATTTTATTGATAATTATAATTTAAATAATATTATTGGGTAATTAAAAAAATATTAATAAATTTATTATAGGATTCCATATAATCACCCCATCCAAACAAAAATCGACACACATATCTCAGTATATGCAAAATAAATAAACTAGTATATTGTATATGGAGTAGTAGAATAGATATTAGTTTGAGTTTAAAAAAAGAGCTCAGAAAGATGGAATCATCAAGGTAGATATCACCTTATGTATACACTGCGAATGTTTTTATATATATTTTTCATCATTGCTCCTTTTTTCCATATTACATACAGAAAAATCTCATTCTCAAATAGCCATGAGATTCTCCAAACACAAACCGATTTATATTACCATAACTACATCAGGGATTAATCAAAGAGTGAAAACCCTAAATCATCATCTTCCTCTTCTTCTTCAACTTTCTTTTCTTCCTTTACTTCAGAAGTTACTGGTGCTGATGGAGTGGCAACAGCGAAAGCTTCAGGATTTTCCAAAAATTGTTTGACTGCAGCCATTTGTGGGAATGTGTAATCGCTGTCCAAAACAAGTCCGACACAGTTCTTAAATCCTTCCAACATTGCATGGTCAACTGACAAAGTTGTTGGGTATCCCAACTGCCTAGATAAGGCATTAGCATAACTAACACCAAGCTTAACAACGGCTAGAATATCCTCATCAGTTACGTCAAGTACTGAGGCGTCTGAAATAGCTCCAGAGTCATAAATCTTCTCAACCTTTAAACCGTAGGAAAATGGCTTAATATTCAATTTTTGAAGTAAAGTTGCTCCTGAAGCACTAACCTTGTCATCTTTCTTAATCAAGTGGACCTCATTTTGGATCTCAATTTGTCCTTTGACAATCTTAGTGGAAATACCTAGTGCTTGGAAGAAAGATGTCTGTGAAGGGTCAAGGCCAGTTGAACCTGCAGGTATAAAAACATCAGATGGGGCAATTACACCTTGGCGTGCAGGTGCTGGAACTCTATTATTAAGAATAACTTCTCTAACTTCCATCGGATCGGCCTCACAGAACACAAAGCCGGTGTTCAGTTTAACGCACTGGGTCACCTTCTCTACATCAGGTGAGTCTGGAAAGTTTTTCTGTAAGGCAGTTCTGATAACTGTGTTCTTTCCCATAAGAATTGTTGCCATTCCTCTGAGTGAATGACGCACTGAGGCCATCTGACGAGATCCGACGTGATCCACACTGACAATCAAGATCTTTGAATACGTCTTCATCAAATTCGTCAGACGCTCAAAATATAATTTCTTCTTCTCACTCTTTGATAATTTAGCCATATCTAAAGAATTATAATATTACTATAATAATTATATTAAATTGTAGGATATATTTGATAGTGATAATAGTATAATAATTAGTATGAAAATACTTGTAGTAAAAAATCTGGATAATATAAAACTTTAAAAAATGATATTAAAATAAAAATATATTAGTAAATAAAGGAGAAATTAGAGTAAAAAAAAGATTGATGGTGGGACTGGTAGGTGGGGTGGAATGTTGGATAAATCTGAGTGATTCTAACGTAAATAATTACTAATTTAGAGTAATTTCTTTGAATAAATTGTCACATAAATCTGATTAGTCTCAGTTATTATTATAATAATTTTTTAAACCTTACCAATGTGTCAGATTAGACAATAATTTATTTACAGAAAAAAAATCCACTTCTGGAATTAAACCCCAAAATATTCCTCCTTTTTAATTAGTTTAATTAACTTTTTATTAAAATTCCTGGAATCTACTCTTTTATTAATTTTTATATTGATTTTATTTACACTATTTTTTCATTACACATTACTTTTAATTAAATTATCAATTTTTAATATGTATTATATTATTAACATTATAAATAATATATTTTATAATAATGTTACATTAAGTTATGGATGAAAAATACAAGTCATTAAAAACTAAACATGGTATCATAACTATGCTAATTGCCCTTAATACACAAAATAACTATATATTTACATATTATACCAGTGTATTATCCTGTAGATTTGCTCAAGGAAGCTTTTAAGAAGTTATATTTTGACTATGAAACTGTAAAAAATGATTTGAGTTCAAAATTGGAAGAGTTTTCCAAACTCCACGAGGAAAATTCACAACTTAAACAAAATTATGATTTATTACTCAATGAAATTAATCAAAACACGGTAATCTCCCAAGTTTAACCAATTTATACACAGTTAACTACTTAAATAGTTTTATATGATGTGGTTTAGAGATTGAAGGGAGTACAATCATGGACAAATGCATTAACATTAATAAAGGGTTCTACCCATGATACTGATTCTCAAAAGTATATTGATGAAATTAACTCACTCAAGTCTAAATTGGAAACATCAGTTAAACATACAGGTATCTCATCAACTAAATAACATAGTTATACTGTGGTATAATGTGTAGATGAATTGGAAGTGGTGAATGCAGAGTTAGAAAGAGATTTGGAAGATGTAAAAGCTAAACATAATGTAGTAGTATCAGAGTTAAAGGACAGGTTATTGGGGCTTGAAGGAATACTTAAGGATTTACAAGAACAGTTAAATAAAAATGAAAATAAGCTAATACAATATTCCAATGACATTAAACTACTCAACAATGAACTAGATAATAAGAATAACCAAATTTTCCAACTGAACCAATTGTATCCGAATTCACAGATACATACATTAATTTAGTTATACAGTCATTCCAGCTATATAGTAGTTGATTGTGTAATATATGGCCATAGAATTGAGAATGAAAAAAATGAGTATGAAAAGGATAAAATCGAGTGGAATAAGAAATTAAATGAAAAATTCAAGTTCGACTTGAGGAGAAACCATTACATTAATCTCAATAATTCTTATCAAAATCCAAATCTATCTGTATTTTCATACTAACTACTATAATTAGTTATGTTTATTACTTATTACCTTTATAGTATTGTATTAATGGTACTAATAGTGGTATAGGAAGTGTATGGAGATCGCATGAGTATAAACGAGTTAATGACAATAATAATGGAATCATTGAATGAGTTGTTCAAGTGTTGGAATAGCTGTATAAAGTTTGTACAATGCACTAAAATCAATAATGAAGAATCGGATTCGGAAGTTGCCAACGATTACACATTTATCACATTGTTTACTAACGACGTACATATACTAAGAAATATCGATACGATAACACAAAAGGTATCAAATTACATATTTATATTGTGATGAATTTATATATGGAATTAGATAACTGGAATATTAATGAGATTATGTAATGGGTTGGAGCTTTTAATTGATGGAACTGAGAAATCCAATTTTACATCATTCCTACAAGTAAGACTAAACTACTCAATTTGATTTAGGACTTGAAAGAATTATTCAAGTATCAGAGAATATATTTTTGTACTGAAAATTATTTAATACAATATTCCAATTCTGAAGTGGATAATCCAAGCACAGCTAATCCTGGCACAGTTAATCCAAATGTTAATTCCAACACAGTTAATGATATAAATTTAATGTGAGTCAAATAAAGTTAATTTATTTTTAGAAAAGTGTTTGGTTCATTTTCTAAAATTTTAACAAAATTATACAAAAGTTTTCATTCAATACTATGTAACTTTCTCAAATTATTAATTTACCAATAATTATTAATTTTAGCATTAATTAGAATTATCTATACCTTGGTATTGAGGAACATTGTGTTGTAGATTTGTCTGAAGTTAAAAGTGTAAATTATTCGAATTTATTAATTAATGAACTGATTAATGAATTTACAATTAGTTATGGAGAAACGAATTCTCAAGCTAAGGATAACTCAAATTCTGTTGATTTCACACTAAACAAGTCATACAACTTGGTATACGCATCGGTTAAGGACTTAACCGTATTATTGCTTGAGTTGAGAGATATATTATCGCATAGAATATGTTACCCTAAAATTGTTAAGGGATTGTTCCTACCATTTTCAGGAGGTACAAAGCAAATGGTACAGCTATCGGCTTCAATTACTAAACTACACGAGAACTTGGTATTATTAACAGAATCTCGCATTAACACATACATTACCAAGTTTATACTGAGCAATAATGAAGTAAATAGTACAGTAAAGTATATTGAGGAGTGTAATAAGAAGTTAGTGAACAGTGATGAGAGGATTAATTTGACGAACTTGGAAACAGAGTTGAGTAAAGCGAAAAGGAACGAGAATGAGTTGAATGAGTTGAGAATAAAGTACTCAAATGTACAAGAACAACTTTCACTGGAAACTCTCAACGCTAATAATTATCTCAATGAACTCAACTCACTCAAGAAAACTGACCACATTCAAACCATTTGCACCAATCTATTCAATGAAACTTTCAATAAATATACCATCAACACCACAGGTACAGCTCTACTCTTATTTACTCAGATACACAACTGAGTACTTAGTTGTATACTTGGTAATGAAGACATAGGTACGGATGAGAGTGTGAATGAAGAATTAATGCTGAGTAATTCAAAGATAAACAAGTTAACAAATAATATAAAATATTTAATAAAAATGGTGAATAACTTGGAAGATACTAATAATCAGCTCAAGTTGGCATTACAGGTGAATAAGGACCAGTACAAACAGGCAAAGGAGAATGAAGACTCAATACATAGGAATTACAATGAACAACTTGTTTTGATGAGTGAACATATAACAGAATTAAACAACGCAATACTAGCCAGTGAATATAAAATCGCAGAATTAACACAAACCAAAGTCTCCTGTCCATCGTGCGGTTTCAATAATACTCTAGGTAATTTCATCATACTACTATTATATAATAGAATGATTGTATATTATATAATAAAATGATAAATGTATATATAGGTTCAATGATGGGAGTGGATGATAAAGGACGTTGTTCATCTTGTAGATGTATAGTTATCTTTTCATCCAACTAATTTTTTACACCATAATCATAACATTTATTATATATTTGTAATTAGATGAGCGTATTTATTTAATGTTGGTATGAAAAAACCAGATTTTGATGTAAAAAAGGTAGTCAATGAAGAATGTGTTAAGAGATGTGTCGAGTTTATACCAAAATTTAAAGAATCAACGTTAAAAGTGGAATCGGATATAAAAGAAGGAAAATTAGATTTTCTAGACTCAAACCTAAAATTATACAAAGAAAATGATAGTAATATTAAATTAGTTGAGGAATCCGAAGATTTGGAAGATTCCGAACAATCAATAGTACTAGGTAAGGTGACACACTAACAATGTAACTATCCAGATGTTGGACTAGGAGTATTTGATGTAAAGGGCAAAACACCCTCTGAAAAAACCTTAAAAGAGGCTGGAGTCTCAGTGGTAGATGTTAAGGAAGATTTACAGGTAATTATATAGAAACAATTGTTATGTCCACGGAATAATAAATTTATATAGGCTAAAAATGAAGAAGTGCTAATTTCAGAAGTAAAAACTAGAAAATATACAAAATAGTCAAATTCTGATGACAATTTAACTTATTCATTAAATGAATAATTAATAGTCAGATATGTTTTTGAGGGAATTTATCAATTTTTCAAGTTCCAAATTTCTTCTATACTAAATTATTAAATTAATCCGTTTTCTTCCACCTTTAAGGCCAAAAAGTTAAAATTATCATACACACTAGTGGTGCATTACACATTATTCTTCCTTCATTGTTAATTTTTCAAATTCATTCCTATATTTATATTTAATTAATTTTTCAAGTACACTTTTGATTTTTTACATTTAAGTTTTAATATTTATAAATAATAATATTTGAATAAATATGGATTTGACCACGAAGTTGAGGAATTTATTCTTAGTGATGGATAATAATAAGGAGGGCGTTTTAAACGAGGCCTCGGTTGTTTTAGCCTTTCAATCTATTGGTTTCGTGCTCCCAAACGACGTAAAGGCCAATGTTACTCCCATGAACTGTACTCAGTTTGTCAACTTTGGCACACAGTTGGCCAAAAAATTACCTTCGGATGGTGGAGTCGGTGACCTCTACTCCTCACTTGCTGGTGGTAAGTCGAAGAAAGTTGACATGACTGATGTTCGTCAAGTAATGGAGACTCTAAAGCTCACAAACGCCTCAGATTTAGATACTCTTTCCTCCGTTTTAGACCCTAGAAACACTGGATACTTGGAATATGATGCTCTCAATGAGGCCTTTAAAGCTTAATCTCAATTTGATATACACATTAATATACTCATTCGTAAATAAATGTACTAATTTGTAAATAATTGTAGGAATATATTTTTAAGTTTAGATTATTATTGAAAAAAATTATCGGATTGTACACTGAATGATAAGTTTCCGATATTGAGTGTTGCTCCTTCCCTTAATCCGAGCTTTATTAGCTTTTTATTCACCTTATTTGCCTTTAATATACTTTTGAGTTTGTCCATAGTTTCTGGCAAGTCAAATCTCATCATCTTTACTTTTCTCTCCAAATACGGCGATACCACTCTAAATGTACCATCATCTTCGAGCTCTATCCGGAACTTCCTCGGGTTCAATTTTCTGAAATCATCCAAATCCTCAAATCTACCAACATCACTAGCACTCACGTCACCGGTGTAACCAACCGTGTCAAGAGCATTTTGAGAGAATAGTTTTTGAAATAATGATGAGATGAAATCCATATTTTCTCCAGTTTTCGCTAAAAATCAATATACTGGAATATTTTACCTGATATGAAATAAATTTGATCATGATTGACATGTTTTAGGAAGGAGTTTATGAGATTGAAAATGGTTTGATTATCGATTAAATCGATTTTATTAAGCAGGATTATCTCCATTTTGTTCAGTATTTCAGGGTTATATATTTCAAGTTCTCTTCTGACTGATTTATAATCCTCCAGTGGATCCTACGCCAAATTATACCACGGAATTAACTGGTGACTAAAATAGGGGGAATCTAGTTTAATAATTGGTTATTAATAAACCTGATTAGAGGAATCGATAATGTATGATAAAATGTTAGAATTTTCGATTTGTCTGAGGAAATCATGACCAAGTCCTTTTCCTTGACTTGATCCGTCAATTAATCCTGGGACATCAACTAAACTTATTCTTTTCCTCATTTCACTATTTCCAACTTCTACACTATCATCCATTTGATCCATTTCATCAATATCTTCATCTTGTTCATCAATATCTTCATCTGAATCATAACCACAACTATCAAATTCCTCTTCATACTCATATCCTAAGTCTCCATCTTCATGTTCAGTCTCAATAACATCAGAATTACTAGTATTATTACTACTGTCAACATCATCAGTAATTTCCTAAATACATGTAAAATGTATAAAAATACTTGATTATTGATTAATACTCCATGTATGGGAAATTTGGTACTGAATGGGAAATTTGCTATTCTAGGTTTTGCATTTGTTAATCTTTTTATTATAGAACTTTTCCCTAAAAATTGAAATATTGTCAATTTTATAAAATACTGTTAGTTGAGAAATATGTTTAAGAAATTACCTGAATTAGGTTTCCCTATTAACGCAATATCAGAATACCTTTTATATATTAACTTGACAATTCTTTTAATACCTTCTTCACCTCGTTCACATATTCTTGGATCAACATTACTATAACAAATTAACACAAGTTTAAATATCATTGTATCTATTGACTTACAATTTAGTAATGAAATGTCTATTGCCCTTACCACCTCGACCGCCACGTGCTATTCTTACTTTATCTCCTAATTAAATATTACTGCAATTTGTAAATCATACCATCATTTTGAAGAGTTGCTTGTACATTTTCTTCTGATGTTATTACTGTACCTTTTGGTACATATAAATACATATCCTTACCCTTTCCCTATTATAATTATTTGAACTATTTACAAAATATAACATTAGGTATGTATATGAAATTGGGACTAACTCCATTTTTATTTGAACCTTTACCATTAACACCATCCTCTGCTTTGTACAGTTTGTTTGTGTCAAACCATCTTAGATCACTTACTGATTCATCACATTGGATATAAACGTCTCCTCCTGGACCTCCGTTTCCACCATTTGCGCCTCCCAGTGGCACATGCTTTTCCCTCCTAAAGGACATACAGCCATCTCCGCCGTCACCACCGCTTACTTTTATTACACATAGGTCTACCAACTTATAGTCAGACCAATCTAGGGGAAGATACTATTTTGTATTTAAACTTACCATCTTCTGTTAAATACACTGATTTTTTTAATTTATTATTTGAACTATTTATAAAATTGTAAAGGTTTATTCTACTATTATTATTGTTGAAAATTATCTTGGAATCAATGAAAATGTTGATTTTTTCGAGGAATGTAAAAAATGTGTAAAATATTAAAAACCTCAAGATTCCTAATATTTTCATTAAAATTAGCTATTTTTATCATCTTTCTCAGCTAGATATAATATTATTAATATTCGCCATGGAATTAATAAAATGACGCTCAAATTACAGAAATAGCAACCCATATAAATATAGTGTATTAAATGACTTAACAATTAACAATTTAAATATTTTAAACAGTATAATAATCATCAAATGCCCAGGGATTTTTTTCCAAAAAATCTTCCACTGCCTCTTTTATATGATAATTTGGTACCAAGTCACCCATTTTACAAACTTCTCTACATTAACATTAGTTTTCCTATAAAGTAATTAGCTAAATTTACCTTGTAATTGGATCATATTCTCCGTTACACAGCAAATGTGTTTCCAGCAATTTTCTCTCATAAGTTAATCCACTCGATGATATCACTGGATCTCTCATCAAACACTATATAACATTGATTTAAACTACATATCATAGTATATACAGTAAATATAGTGTTTATAACTGGTAATTAGTAATAATCACAGTACCATAGATATTTTACAGCATAAATATGGTGGAATATGTTTCTCTTTAGATTTGGTAATATAATTTCTAAAAAGTTCCAATTGCTGTATTCTTTCTCCATATTCTTCCAATTCCATTCTATTCTCTGACTTTTCCCTCTCAATTAATTCCTATACACAATATATACCTTTACATACTATTTAATATTGTTATGTATTTAACTACTGTTATATGGTATTAGGGTCATTTTATCTGTAAAAATAATACTGATATGAATGTATAGAATGAATTGAGTGTATTATTGAATTGTATGTCTTGCGATTCCCAAATGGCTTTTTTGGCCTTTAATATCTCATTATCGATCTCTTCTATATATGGCACTTTATAATGTTCTGATAAACACTTTGCCTTTCTCAACTTCTTCATACCCTCCACAGGGTCACCTATATACAGTTATTAAGTGTCAAATACACACTGTTAAGGATTAACTATATAAATTAGGTTATATAAAGGAAACTTAAAGAGCAATACCTAAATTAAGAAGCGCCTGTCCCAAATAATAATGTGCTTTAACTGAATTTTCCTCCAAATTTAATGCCTGTCTTACATCAGACTCCACCTAAATCCAAATTTAACATCAACCAAACATTAAAATAATATTATCAAAATGAATAATTATATTTTGGTGGAAAATAATGAAAAAATTTATTACCAGATCCCATTTATTTTGTTTCTTATAACATAATGCTCGATTAGTATAAAATTCGTGATTATGTGGATACACTTTAATTGCTTTGGTATAGTAATCTATTGCTGATTCAAGGAATCCTTTTTTAAAGCTTTCGTTCCCTAGGTTTCGGTAGTCCTCAGCCTTCCTAATTTTATTCCGGTCCTTATGAAACTCAACGTTTTCGTTCGCTGAATAAATCGCGTGGTCGATGTCATTGAAGGTGATATTGTAGAATGTGTCAGTTTTCTTCTCTTCTAGAGAATCCAAACTTGTTAAATCCCTACCATCATCTTCATCCATTATCACATTATCTCCGAACTAATATGTTACAAAAATAAAAAATTTCTCATCAACATTAATATAATTATTTTTTTGATTATTTTTCTAATTTTAATGTTAGATTCTATTCAACTCCCCATACCATTCATACACTAATTTAATATATATTAACAAAATTTAATAAATTATTCAAAAGACTCCAGCTCCTCCGTCTAAAACACAATGTTAAAATGTTGAAAATATTGTTAATAATGGGAATATTAAGGGTTATACTGAGAGTGAGTTGATAAGTTCTGACGGGTGTGTTGACTCAAATGCTACTTTATAGGTAACGTGAAAGAGAGGGAATTGTTCCAATAGGTTATGTGTTTTCAATACTTCATATACTTCATGACATGTTGATACTCCCTAAACATTACACATTGTAATTTAGGTTTATGACAAACTATTATAAAAATACTATTAATGTTTATGTAAATAATATTTTACTTGTAATTTTTGGCCGTTAAGAAATTCCTGTTCAATTTCATTCCAGGACCTTGAGCCATGTTTGGCTGCGAATTCAGCTGCGCATCTCACATTTCTTCCACCAATACAGGTGGTTATGAGATCAGCAACTCCGGCACTCTCGAATACCACTTCCTACACATACCATATACTCTAACTATTACTTTTATGGTATTAACTATCCATGAAAACTGCTAACTAGTTAAGAGAATTATTAAGAAGCAACGTAACTAACCTCTGAAACTGTTGGGAAAAAGAGTTTGGCAAATTTGTGAATTTCAACAAGACCAATACGCATAACAGCCGCCTTAGTATTAGAGCCCAGTCCAAGTCCGTCGCAGAATCCGGCAGAGAGTGCAACAACGTTCTTGATTGCACCGTAGACTTGGATTCCAGCTACGTCCTTGATACACCTAATCTTAAAGTAAGGCCTATCAAACAAGCGTTGCCACACTTTCCCTTCCTCCTTTGTTGTATATGCCACTGTTGCCTCACTAAACTCTTCTCTAGCAATACACTAAAATTTATTTAACAAGGAATCATTGGACATTATCCAGTCATAAGTATTATATACTCAATATATACAACTACTAAGGTATATATAACTAATTAGAAGGTGTATATAACATAAATATTTATGTAAGATTAATACATTTGCAACGTTCGCTCCTGAAAGTGCAGAGCATGGGATTCCAAGTTCGCGTTCAATAACATCGGAAACTAAAACGGGCTTGTTGTCCAATATCATAATTCCCTTAACCAACGTCAATGCCACAGCTTCTTTCTTCAGCAAACCACTATCCTTAATCTTCATAGCTGTACTCTATAACCATAATTATCACATCTACTAATATTCTGTGAAAACTAGTTATTTATGTTATGGATTAAGACCTTGACAAATTGATGTGGGATGACGAAAATAAACAAATCAGCATCTTTAACACATTCATTGAGATCTGGAACAGCGAGAAGGTTATCTGGTAGTTTAATTCCAGGCAAATACTTTTTATTCTCATGAGTTGTGTTAATCAGCTCACTCAAATTCACGCCATCGACCTTCTCCTCCAATACCCACATCCTTACCTACACACAATACTATTTTCACAATTATATAATCACTAAATAACCAAATTAGTGATGTGTTAAATAATAACAAATATTTTGCAATTAAGATGTTAGATGTAACTGTAGAAGGAAATTTAAGCTAATTCTAAAATTGTTGTATAGAAAATTACCGTTGGATTGAAAAGGTTGAATTTGGGAGTATTTTCAGAAATAACCTTAGCTGCTGCGGTTCCCCAATTACCGCATCCAACTACTGTTACCTAATTCATTTCCTATTAGTTATCAAAGAATTACCTTCTTTCCAACCATCTTTAACAATAAAGACGATATTCCTCTTCTTATTATCAATTTTAGCGATTATTTATTAGTTATATTAGTTTCTAAATGGCAAAATAATTTGAGTAAATATTGGGTTAAAAAAAGGGTTTCCTTAACAATAACAATAGTTTCGTCAAAACAGTTTATAAATATTTTATGTGTAATTTTTTCTAGACTCAATTCCCCATCCAAACACGTTAATTTCATTACAATCGTTACACCCCATCCATAACTTGTATAAATACTTACGTACTCACTATACATACACTCCCGTTAATATGTAATTATTTTAATAAGAAAAATTTTGTTTTTTAAAAATTTTAATATTTTATCGCAAATTGTAAAATCATATTAATTGATTTTGTCAATTAAAATGAGTGATAAGAGTTGGATTTCCGATGAGAGCTCAACTTCAGATTTAAATATAAGCAGAAGTCGCAGGAGTTTATCACATTCCAGTAATTATTCACAACATTCTTCACATTCCTCATCATATAGGCATAGTTCAAATAGACCAAATAGGTCACCTTATAGAGATAAATCGTCAAATAGAGATCGGTATACCCATAGAGACCGAAATTCATATAGAGATCGATCCATTCATAGGGATAGACACTATAGAGATAGATCATACAGAAATAGATCGCAGAGGGATAAACCATATAGAGATAGATCATATGGGAGCAGTAGACGTAGTAACAGTATAGTAAATAGAAGTAGGAGAAGTAATAGTAATCATAAATATAGTCAAAAAATAGTTGAAAATAAACATTATAGATCCTATTCACCACATCACACTCATCGGCACCCGTCACATACACTAAAGGTATTTGTTACTCTTTTATATAAGTTTTTGTTGATTATGTTAATATATGATATTAGGATGAAGAAAAGGATACAAAGAAGAGAAAATATTATTATGAAAAGAAGCCAATCTCAAATTCACGTATTTAATAATAATTAAATAAATAGTTATCTATTATTACTGTTGTTTGAGTATATTAATTGTTTAGCTGAGGAAGGAGAAATTGAGGAAGTGGTACTAGAAGAGGAAGACGAAGACTTGGACAAATTTCTCGAATCAAGACGTAAAGAACGACATAAACTCATTTTAAAACATTCTATCCAAACTGATAATTCATCTGATACCGCCAACACGACTGACCTGCTAGATAATAATACTCCACAAGATTCCTTAAAAAATGAAAATTTGAATAAAGAAAACAAAGAAATTGAACCGGAAGAGGTGAAGGATAAAAAATGTATAAATCCATTTTCACTGTTAATTTCACATCTTACACACGTCACTGATAATACTCCAACCCCAAATACTGAACCTGAAGATAATAAAGAGTTAAATTCTGTGAATTCCGAAACACCAGGACAAACGGCAAGCGCTGAAACGGGAATAGATAGCGTAAAAGAAGAGTTGGAGGATGATATATCACCAATATCACAAACAGTATCAGAATCGCCAAATAAAGATATGACACCAACAAATTGTGACGAGACAACTTCTAGTACAAACGTGTATTCAGATTTACAGAAGAAATTGTTACTAGAAAAGCAGAAATTGCGTAGTTTTATCATTAATATGAAGAGATCTGAACAGGTAAACTATAAATTCAGTTACATATACTTCAAATAGTTATTCTAGTGGGTTTAATGTATGTATTGTAGGATGAGGTGGAAGAGGAAGTTTTAGAGGAGGAGGAAGATGACATGGACATGTTTTCTACAAATGTTGATGAGAGTGCTGTGAAAAAGAGAAAAGTAGTTCGTCGAGTTATTACCAACAAGTTGGAGAACCGTTCACTAGCTGAAAATTGGAACGATTCTGAAGGATATTATCAGGTAATATATTGCCAGATAAATAATTACATTTTCCTAGTTAAATGCAATAATTTATACTAAATTACGAATGGTAAAAATAAATTTAGGCTATGATTGGTGAAGTGATGAATGACCGTTACAGTGTGATAAGTGAATTGGCGGGCAAGGGAGTTTTCTCATCAGTCTTGAAGTGTTATGACTCAGTAGAGAATAGGAATGTGGCAATAAAGGTTATCAGGAATAATGATATGATGATAAAGGCAGCGGAGAAGGAAATGGACATTCTACGCCGCCTCAACGAAACTGACAAGGAAGATAAAAAGCATATAGTCCAGCTCTTAACATCATTTCGATACAGAGGACATTTATGTATGGTCTTTAATTGGTATTGGGGAAACCTAAGATCACATCTCAAAATGTATGTCAAACAACTATTTATCCAATATATTAATTATCTGATAAATACACACAATATTAATTAGTATATATAATGAATGTAGGAATGGGAAAGGATATGGATTGAATATATCATATATACACTCATATACAAGACAATTATTCATAGCATTAAGACATATGAAAAAAAATAAAATTATGCACGCAGATTGTAAGATTTATTATACTTTTGTTTCCGTAGTATAGTTATCGATACATATGGTGTAATAATAAAATTAATGATAAATATACCAGTAAATATTGTGTAGTGAAACCGGATAATATATTAGTGAATGATGATTATAATAAAGTGAAGATTTGTGATCTGGGATCGGCAAGTGATGAGTCGGAAAATGACATCACTTCTTACTTGGTCAGTCGCTTCTACAGAGCGCCTGAAATCATACTTGGCTGTAGATATAACTGCAAAATTGATGTTTGGAGTGCTGCCGCTACCATTTATGAATTAGCAACAGGAGATATACTCTTTCCGGTAATCCATTTTATACAATCAATTCCTTCTATTTCCCACTTCTTCTAGTTACCTATATACTCTAGACCAACTAGTTACATATTTTCTACTAAATTCCCAGATATATAATTACAATTTTCTTATTTCGATAGTATAATTATATCGTATTTAGTATAATTAGTAAGCTAATTGATAAATAGGGCCGTAATAATAACCACATGCTGAAGTTAATGATGGAGTTCAAGGGGAAAATCCCAAGTAAGATGATAAGAGCAGGACAATTCTCAACAAACCACTTTGATGAGAATTTAGACTTCGTATACACGTCAACAGACCCACTCACAAAGACGACAGTGACGAGAGTAATACAGGACCTCAGACCGACCAGGAACATCACAGACGCAATCTTCGAAAGACAGCCATGGACAAAAGCAAACTCACCCAAAAAAGATGTACTCATCAAAAAAATAAGACAACTAGGAGAATTGCTGGAAAAATGCCTGACACTGGACCCAAACAAACGCTTCTCACCAGACGACGCACTTCAACACCCATTTATACGCAGCTAATTTATTGGGTCACTATGTGCTATTTATATGGAATCTTATGTAGAAATTGGCCCAGTCAATTATGTAAGCAGCTTCACTCATTTATGTTTTAGTTCCTAGAAAGACCGAGAAGAGTTGTCGTAAATGATCGAAAACGTTCGAGTTAAATAGTTATCCATAATATATTCAAATGTGTAGCCTTCCACATTAAATAATGAGTAATTTTATGGTAAAAGTGCAATTTCACTCTTAAAACTAGATTAATTCAGTGAAAGAGATGAAATAACACATTTTACAAAAAATACGCTAATTACTCTAAATTTCTCATTAATAGTTGGTGAAATAATTATTTATAGTTGCGATATTCAATTATAAGGAAAAACTGTATTGTACTGATGCAAATTGCTACCATTCAGCGGGAAGACTAGAATACGTAAGTTTAACTCACACCATAAAATCATAGTTTACCGAGGATATCGAGGAGATTCTAGGCCAGCCCTGCATCAGATGCCCGCAACACAAGTATGTCATCTCAATTGAGACGGGAGAATCTTTTTACCGTCCAGTTGAGGTGGTTCACGAGGAGGAACGGGGCAGAATTAGAAGAAAAGTGGTTCTCCTTGATTGGAAATCGAAGGGGATTTGTCAGAGGACACATGAATTGAAGGTCGAAAATGGTAAAGTATACGTTAAATTGAATGACTCAACTGAAGAGTTGGCTTCAGATAAATACGCATTTCTGTAATTTATTCTAATCTATTTACACATTTCCACAAAATATATATCATATTAATTGTTATCATTATTTTTACATTGAAGACGTTCGATTAATCTGGTTTGTAATCTCTAAACAACATTAAACTAGTAAAAAATTACATCAATGACTGATAACAAGTTATCAAGCTTCTCGGCTGACTTCAAATATTTATTTACAACATTATAATACAACCAATCATAGGGATTATTATACTCATCAACAGCACTGCAAAATAATATATTTATATTAAAAATACTTTATTACGCCTTTAATAACACTTCCAAGGTCATATGATTGTGAATAACTGTATTCAACCAATTTATGTAATTTTTTTAGAGATTTTTCAAATTTATATCTAAAAAATATCAACACATTATTGATTTGAGATAATTTCAATATATAACTTAAAAAACAGTTGAATTAACAGCATTGATACATATGTTTCATTAAGGTTTTCACTACTGTGGGATCAGCAACATTATCACCTTCACAAGTAACTGCGATTTTTGTTAAATATTCAACAACTAAGGAATAATTTATTAAGATTTGGGGAAAAAAACTTGATAAAAGTAAATTTGAAATCAACTCCTTGACATTTTCCTCAGTGAGGTTTAGTTTCGATTTTGAACTCTCCTCCTCATTTTGAGCCTCGTCATTACTACTCAAATCATCAGTAGTATTCATAATACAAATTAAAGGAACAAATAAATTAAAATAACAGTAGAAGGCATTTAATGTATTTGTGAACAAAATAACAACAACATCAATAAAACAATAATCTATAAAATCACTTAACTAAAATTATAAAAATATAAAAAATTTTATAAATTGACAAAAATTAGGAAAATAGTGAATTGAAATCTATTGACACTATATGTGTAAACTCAAACAATTATATTGGAATTTCTAACCATTTATAAATTATAATTATTATAAAATCGTTTGCATTTTCTTGTAAAATAGTTAAAAAATGAAATGAAAAATTACTTGATAAATTATTATGTTCCAATACACATCGGAAGTAAACATCGAAGAATCACTCTTTACAGGCCTTTATGTAGTAATTTCAAGAACTGAAGGAACTTCCGATGCATTGTACGACTGTACCCTAAAGTATTTAAACTCCAACTATGGTGTTTTAAATGTAAAGAAATTGTTGTCGACCTATCTGCTTGACAATGAATTTTCACTTTCTGAGGAAAAGGTGTACTTTTCAAACAAGGTCAGACTTGGACCAACTGAGATCTTATGGGAGGTAGATGAAAAGCTTTCAACACCAAGAGAAGAGCTCCTGAACAACTCAAAATCGCTTTCGATACTGAAGAAACAGAATATCCTATCACAACTAACAGATGATTCTGTGATTGAGGTCAGATATGTTTCTGAGGAGAAGTTTTCTCACACATTTGTTCCAAGCCTTTTTTACTCAGGAAATCTTCTAGCACTTTTGATTCTAAACGACGATAATTCTCTAACACACTCTGACCTAATTGACTTTTTTTACAAGCAAAAAGAAATATACGGAGATAAACTGAAGGTCAAGTTTCAGTTTTTTCTATCAAAGTCAGACTACAAGGTGAGAGAAGAATTGGTGGAGTCATTTGATAAGTACGTAGTGAAAGAGAATTTACATAAGTATAGAAAGGTTAATAATATATCAGATGATCTAGATTTGATCTACGATTCATTCTTTTTTATTACAGACGATAATAATACCATAGAAGAAAATAAAATATATAATATAGTTAGTGAAATAATATTGAATTTAATGGTAACATTTTTGAGTCAAATATTAACAGTTTTGGCTGATGAAAATTATTCATTAGAGAATGTACGGAGACCAATCTCACATCATTCAACCCATTTCTCCCACATTACACATTCGTCCAACAAACATAAGTCACTACCATATTCAGGAATAAAAGTGAAGAGTTACGGCGATATAAATTTATTATTAAGAAATGATGCAATGGCAATTGCATACTACACCTGCGCAAACTATTACTTTGTTAGTGAAAAAAACGAACTTTTCCATGCCAAGACTCTTTTTACAGTTTGTATTTCATTGTCAAGGTTATTTAATTTGGTTACAAATAAGTATTGTTGGGGGTCAAATTCCGATAATTCACCCAGTAAATCATCTGAGTTGCAAAGTAACACAAAGACTAAAAGGGATAAAAATGGTACAAAAAGTGTGTATGAATGTGTTCCTAAAGAAATGTGTGAAAAGCCAATGGAGTATTTGTTATATTATTTGAAGAAATCATTCACGATTTGGTTGAAAACATTTGATAATTCTGACGAATTCCAGCTGTTGTTTGTGTTTTACACCAGAGTGCTTTCAGAGGTAAATGACCCCCTACTCATATCAGTCATTTCATCATTCATAACATACTCCAAACGCCTGTTAACATTGAAGCAGCAATTAGATATTATTACCTACGTGGTGGATTTAGTTGATAAAACAAAGTATAAAAGGAAATTACAGTTCTTTCTATTCTTACAAGATGTAATTCAATGTGAAATTGTTAAACAAAATGATACAATTAATGGTAAATCGGATTATAAATTGGGTGATGAGTTGGAAATAGAATTAAATTTGTTAATTAATAATGTAGTTAAGTATATGAATATGAACTTGGAAGACAATAAGTTGAAAATAATTCCCCTATTTGTTAAGATGAATTATTATAAAAACTGGTATAAAATTAATAATGCAATAATTAATAATGAGCTGTTAAGGTTAAAATATGAAAAATCTGATAAAATCATTGACAAAGTTAAAAGAGTTTTGTCGTTGAAATTGTATAATATATTGAATTGTATACAGGAATATACTGTAAAAACTGAAATCAACCATTTAATAAAAGAGTTGAAAAATTATGTAACAGAATTTCAAATTAATCATTTAATAATATCACACATTGTAGTTAATACAAAAAGAAGCAATTTTGTAGACATTTATTACGTTAGAAAATTACACGAGAGTAGAGTGTTTTGCAGTGGAGGTTACGAAGATATAAAGTTGAATTCTTTCCCAATAGTTTATTCACTAGAATTATCTAAAAGTGACTTGAACTTTAGATACACAAAGGAAAATCTGAAGAAAATCACAGAATCGAGTACCAATGACCTTAATTTTTACATTATTTGGGTTAAAAGGTGTAAAATTCAACCAAATTACACAACGAAAGGGTTTCATGTAAACAAAATAGTTAAATCTAAAATTATATCACATAACAATAAGTCAACAATAGATAGAGCACTTGTTACAAATAGTTCAATAAAATATGTATACGAAGATTTAAAAGATAATTTGGTAACATATACAAATAAATTATTAAAGATTGAAATGAAAATAACTAACCCTTTGCCGGTTGATTTTGTCTTTAAGGAAGTGGAATTGGTAGGAACTGGTGTTGATTTTGAGACTGTTACAAGTGATTTCGTGGTTCCAGCATTTAGCAGAAATTACGCCCAAACAGTTAATATCACAGTGAAGGAAGAGGGAATTTTATGTGTTCTGGGTGTTAAATTTGTGCTCTATGATGTCCTAAAGTGTTTCCAGCTGTTGGCAAATTTGGAAGATTTGGACCCAAACGACTTTATAAACACATTTAAATCAAGTAAAATGGAGGATATTACATCATTTATCAGGTAATTTTTTATTTCATGGCGGTAGTGTGTAATTAGGCCATAAATAGTTTTTGATTACTCCTGAACATAATTAGATACATAAAAATTTGTTTAATGATAGTTTAGAGAATACAGTATGATAAAGATGAACGCAGTGAATGACTACAATAAGTGTAAGATTGAGCTGTTTTCCACAGATTTTAATGATAAAATGGAATATATAACCTCACCCTCAGTGTTATCAAGTACTCCAAACACCATTCTAACGCCAAAATCGATTTCATCAGGGAGAACTATTTCAACTAATACTAATACATCAATTAGTACGATGTCAGCAAATAGTTTATTATCAACTACTAATAAAGGGATATTAGGGAGAAGTGTAGAAGTGTGTAAAGAGGAGTTGTGTATAGACTGCTCAATATTGGACCAGTTGATGTCCAATTTGTTAAAATTTGTACCAAACTCTGATATGATAGTTGGAGAGAAAAAATTAATTTACGTTAAATTAAGTAACAAGAATAGAAATCATTCATTCGTAAATATAAATGTATCAATACTACCACATGTGGATAGTAAGGAAAGGGATAGTAAATTGCAGGCTTTAACAGCTAAGGATTATATTGAGTTTGAGCTTTTACAGCAGAAACTAAAGAAAATTAACCAAATCACGTATTCCAGTCACGTGAATCTGCTGTGTAATCATACGATAAAACAGTCACTTGAACACAACAATTTGGTTGATGAAGATAGGATAGTTTTGTTGCCTGGAGAGTCCTTGTACCTACCGATAATATATGTGGCAAATGAAGCCTTTTCAACATTTGACGTTGTTTTTGACTATGAAATTTTTGAATCAGATGAGAACGGTGTGTGCGATAAGTTGGACTTGATGAGAGGAAGCGCGTTTAAAAGTGTTGAGTTTAGTGTGGAAACGGGGATAAAAGTTGAGGATTATCAATTTGTGCCAATAGTACATTTTAACCACAGATTATTTGCGGATAATATCCACTTGTTCAAGGGATATTTCAGCAGTGCCACAGTGGAGAGTTTATTGAATTTTGATGTAGAATATGATAATAAATCGGTGAGAGCATTTTTTAAAGTTAGAAATGAGACGGATAAAGTGTTTTCTTGTAATATCAAAAACAGACTTGAGTTCATATCAAATCCAAACACATCCAACAGGTACACTCTTAACAACTTAATAAAATATTTAATTGTACAAATAATATTTAATTGTATAAATAATATAGGTGGTATGTAGATTTGAGAAAGTTGAGGTATAAACGGGTTAAACAGAGAGGAATCAGCGAATTCTTTAAATTATTCAGACACAATATTGACTGGTCATGTAACTCAAACAAGTTCGGTTCCATTAAATTATTTCACAAATCTGAACCAAACATTGAGTACAATTTTGTTAGTGATAACGCCTTAGAGAAAGTAGATGAGAAAATAGAATATGGGATGAAAAGGAAGAATAAAGTATTAAAATGGTATTTAATGAATATGGAAAAGTTAATTAATAATAATATGAATGATTTAATCACCTCAAAACTATCACTCAAGCTATTGGTGATGGTGGATGATAAAGTAAATACTAGTGACAAAAGTGTTAATATAGAAGTAGGACAATATTTTACAGTGTGTGTTTTGGTAAAGAATAATAGCAACAAACCCATAGATGATTACAAGGTTGTAATTGTACCATTTTCTAATGATTTGTATACTAATGTTCAAAGTTTGAAATGGAGTGGATCGTTGGAGCAAGTAGGATTGAAACCCATTAACGTTTCTGGGAATTATGGTAATTACACCAACACACTTAAGAAAATCAATGGAGATTTAAGAAGTGTTAATGTGCTAGATGGTATGGAAGGAGAGAATTGGGAAGGATACAACAAATATGTAAAGGTTGGTGAGGTAGATTTCGTGGCAAAACAGCCATGTAAACTAGGAATAAATGCAGCTGTAATTTTAAACCACAAAAGGAAAATCTTGTGGCATTACAAACACTATATTATCAATGTTATGTAACACTACATATATACACTATTTTATACCTCTACGAATCACAATATTTATAGTTAATGGAATCTAAGTTATCATGGAAAAGGGTATGGTATTACCCGGAATGATGATTGGTACCACAAACGATTATGTACCCCTAAACAATGTTTACGTGAGGGATTCTGTAATTTATTCCGCAGTTTTAGGAAACTTATCCTTCTCAGAAAATAAAGTATTTTTCTACTATAATAATTTTTATTATATTTTGAATAATTCTGGACTAGGGTGTGAGTGTTGTATCAAATCACGTGAAGATTCCATATGTTGGAGCCACGGTGATAGCCCAGATAACAAGAGTACACATTAACAAGGCCGATTGTAATATTATATCGGTTGATGGGAGGGTTTTAAAGGACTTCTTTAAGGGATCTTTAACGTACCTTTTAAACACACAATCAACTCATTTATATATATACCAATTCCATACCTTCATTAAACCAATGATTTTAGAAATAACAATGTTTTGGAATCAAAGAATATAGAAATATTAATGTATGAATGGTTTCGACCAGGTGATTTTATCAAGTGCAAAGTGGTACTATTCCCAAACAAATATTCAATTTTATAGATTTACGCAGGGGATGGAAAACAATTTACTCTTTCTACTGCTGGATTGGGTCTAGGAGTCATTAAAACAACTTCATCAAAAGGTAATTTCCATTTATAACGACTAGCTGTAACTTGAGTTTCAAAAATCTTTAGGGGAGGAAATGGTACCTATTTCGTGGAAGTATTTCATGTCAAAGAAATCGGGTGCACTTGAGAAAAGGTTAAAATCAACTTAATAAATATTTTTTAGGAAAGTTGCAAAATCTATTTAATCTACTAAGCATAAAGGTAATTAGACGGCCATATAAAATCAACATTTTCCAAATATATACCTCAATAAATAAATTTCCTAAAATTACATTTATACTTTACCAAGGTTTAATACTTTATTTATCAGTATATAGAATATAATATATTATAGTACAATAGATTCTAAAAGTTCCATGGGAACTTCTTTTTTACTCTTTTCGTCCTTTTTTCTAGTGCTCTTTACCGCTTTTTTAACCTTTTTAGCATCAGTTTTAGGCCTATTAATCTTCTTATTCTCAATGTGATGTTCCTTTTTTTCTTGCTCCAACTGCTCAAGATAATGAAAGTTCCGTTTCCTCTCCTTGGCCAGGACTGCATGTAACTTCTCTTTCCGTTCACGCTTATTGTTGGACCAGTACTCTACGAGATGCCTCCACTTAAACTTGGGCAAGTATTTGATGTTCCACAAATCCTCTCTCCAAAAGCTGTGCCGCTTGTCGAACACAGGCTTGTTATTTAGAAGTTTCGCAACACTCTTGGCGACCCTTTTATCAGAAAATTGGATCCAACCGTGGGTAAACTTAAGTCGCTTGTTCCCTCCCATCTTTATGCGCTTATTATACTCTCCAACGGATTCAGGATGGGCATAAATCTTACCTAAAGTGCCAAAATTTGAAAAATAGGACCTTAATTTAGATAAACCCATGTAAGGTGGGATTCTTGATATATATATTATGCCACTCAATTCATCATCTTCATTACCCAAATCAGTTTCAGCTAAGTTTGAAAAAATTTCATGATTAGATTGAGAACTATCATTTTCTAAATTGGTATGGCTTAAATCGTCAGATAAATGGTTGTTTATGGAGGAATCTGAATGTTCCAAATTTTCACTTGAAATGTTATCAGAGTTTTCAGACTCTTGCGATGTTTCCATGTTAAAAATTAATTATAAGATTTAAAAAACTGTATTACATGATTCACTGAGTTTTATGAAAAATATCTTCTAAAATGAGCTGAAGCGCAATGTCGCGTTATATCCCACAAACAAGGAATGGAAAATGTAAAATACAATTAAAAAAGTTCATGTTTGTTAAATTTAATTTTTCTTTTTATAACCCTAAAATTTTCACTAACTTAATCACAAAACGGCTGTTCTCTGGCAATAACCCTGTAAATAATAGTTTACACAAGAATATATACAATAATGAGCTCCAATCGAAGCTAAAAACTGGCAAAATCACCTATTACGACGTATTACAAGTTTCACCAACTGCTAACAAAAATGAAATTAAAAAGGTTATTTTTTACCTTTTCCGTTAATATTCTCTATTAGTTAATTTTTTCTAATATATACCCTTTAATACCGTTTTAATTATATCATATGGACAACAGTATGTATGGGTATTTATTTATCAGCTAATTTATTCCCTTATTAACTTTCATAAATTATAAATATAGGCATATTTGAGATTAGTCAAGGAGTATCATCCTGATGTGAATAAAAACACTGAGACGAGGTCGATTTTCCTCTGTATTAAAGAATCACATGATGTTTTAACTGATCGCAACAAACGAATTCTCTATGATCAAAAACTTAGGTACTACACATTCTAGCTCTATTTAATTCTACTCAGTTTATACTTGGTATAACTTGTTAATATAGCCAATTTGAGGGTAGAGGGAGTATATACAATAAATCAACTATCTTAAGGAGGGGCACTGGATATGATATGGGTAATGTTATGAGTGGATTAATTGTTATAGATTCTGCTGAATCTGAGCGGTGGGAACGATATCAAAGATACACCAAAGGAGAAAGAAATGATTCTGTAGAGGACCCTAATATTTGGATTAAAACTGTATCTATTTCATCTATCCAATGATTAATTATGTTTACCACTTGATTAGATATATTTTAGTTGTAAATTAATTTATAGATTGGGTCAATATTAATCTCATGTTTAACAGTATCAATAGGATGTTTAGTGTTTGGTCATTTGTTAACCAAATTCCCCCAATCAAGGTATTTTTACTAAACTTTTAGCGTTGTTTATTATAAATTAATATACAGTGAAGTGGATGATAAGTATGATGTTGACTCAGTAAGAGATGAGCACATGGTTAAGGCTTACTACAATCCAATAACTGAGAGGTGGGAGAGGATAATAGATCCTTTTGAAGCTCCTCTTCCTGAGGTACTTATTTCCCACTACAAAGGCCGTGTTGAGTCTTCCGAATTAAGTAAAATTCCTCTCAAAAATCTCACAATATTCCAGGTATCCACTACCATTCACCGATTTTATTGACTTTTTTTATAGATGCCTATGAGTTTGACTAGTAGGCCGACAATATTGTACGACAAAAATAAGCGCAGGCCTATTCTTATAGAATAATTTCCTACAGATTCATTTATCTTCTTAAATAGTGGAAATGACATATTATAGGTAAAAATCACTCTTGTGGCTTAAAGAAAAATGGATTATTGGTAATATATTATATTATGACAAAGAACTGGAATTATGGGTATTTAATAGTATTAGCATAAAATATGTATAGATATGAATTAGGTATCAAGTAGCATTAAAATTTTAAAATACTAAAATATATTAAAACTCTTTATCTGATGAGCTATAGGAAGCTTCTAACGACTTGATATCTGATGCGAATTGGTTTGCGGGTTCGTCCTCCCTCGATGCAAATTTCAGATGACTAGTAATGTCAGCATCGTAAGAATCATCCAAAGGTTCTTCAGCATATGACTGTACAAACTGATCACCATAGGATTGATAGGGTTCACCATCTGGTTGATAAGGTTCAGTTAACTGTTGAGATGGTTCACTATGGGATTTATTTAAAGTTGGTTTACTCGGTTGTTCTTCGTTTGTACTTTCTTTTGGTGAATTTGTATCGTTTTGATGCGATGAAGGGAAGTTGTTTTTGCAAAAGGGTGGAATCATGGCTTGGTACTCTGGGCCCACGCGAATCCTTCCATCAAATGATTGCATCCATTGCCTTTTCGTTTCCATCTCCATCACACTTGTTCTAATTTTAAATCAATTCCAATATTTAGGATGGTTTTAAGCCAATTAAAAAATTTGAAATTCTAATTTTTTCCAATTTTTAAATTAATTTCCAGATTGGATCTGAAAAACAACAAAAATTAAACTTATAGGATTAGGAAAGACAGTAACAATGAGGGTTAAACAATAACTTGTTAAAACTACATTGAAAAATTTGAAAATGATGTCAGAGATTGTTGTGATACTGCGTTTTAAAAAGTCGTTGTTTGCTGCTAATCTTTTAGTATGTACGAGAAATTACAGTCTAAGCCATAAACCGAAATAACTGGATTTTGTAGAGTGTTTTGTTAAAAGTTAGAATCCCTGACCAAGCTTATGGATTTGGTTTTTATTGACTGTGGAATCGTAAGGGGGTGCTTGCCACATTAAGTAGCTGCCTTGGTCTAGTTCCTCTAATTCTTCATAATTACCCAAAATTCACTCAAATTCACCTTAGATTTATTTTGTTAATTATTTCCGTGCTATTTTTCGTTATTTAATTTTTTTCGGTTCGCCGACCTATTATTGTCACACATTCTCCTCAGAACACACTTATTTACTAAAATTTATGAACTTTTAATAACATTATGTTGTAAAAATATTGATGCATATAATTTTATATTTTTTAATACTATTTTTTTTTGAATGTGGGTTTGTTGGATGTTGCGACACACATTTGCATAAAATATGCGTGAACCTAATTGGGAAGGATTCCATATTAAACAAACACCTGTGCGAGGTTTTTTCACTACACACTTCTACGATACATTATATAGTGTTATACACAGTAATGCTATGGTAGGAAATTGGATTAACGCCCTGTTCTGCGTCTTCCCATGTTTGTAAGATAAATCCTAAAGTGATAACAAATGCTTATGACAAGGAAAAATGCCTTAAAACTCTATTCAGCTTTTTCTCAACTATCGCATGTTAGTCAGTTTACTAATTATTCATTATAAAATAAACCATTTTATTCACATTATTATGTTCTAAGTGTTATTATTAACTATATAAAGGATATATAGGCAATGATTATAAACCTAAAGATTATATATATTATACTGATGATGGTACTACTACAGTTTATGTGGATAAGGAAATCTCAAATTTGCTTTGGAAATGTTAGTTCTATCCCTATAATTAATAATTAGCCTGTTCAAAGAGGTCGAAGCTACGGATATCATATCTATTTGAACAAGACGAACCCAAACGGTATGTTCAAAAGTATGTTATTTGTGTAGATTTTGTAAGAACTTAACACTCAGCAATAGTCCTGTTAAGATAAGACAGGCCATAAACTTGCCAGGATTATCCAAAATATTCACAGTTAATCTCGACCGTAAGTTCCACAGTTTTATAATCGTTTTATTTAGAAATCGCTGAGATTAACTGGTTAATGGGAAGTCCAGTACGTTTTACACACTTACTCTATTAATACAATTACTAATTCTGTTTGCAGATAAGTTGGAATCTTGTGAGGTTAAAGATTTCAGGTAAATAAATTTACACAAGAGTATAATTGGATTTTATAGGAGTACTTGTGATAATATTCATAATACTTTTATCAATTTCTTCGATTTATGTACGAGAAGGTGAGTCGGTTAAATTAGTTAAAGTGGGTTAGGAACTAAAAAGCGGAATATTAAATATAAAATTATGGAACCTGAAGTAATTTTATGATCATAATATGAATAAATTAGGACAATGAAGTTGAGAATCTCATTGAACTGGATGTAAATTTAGAGCATTACGATTAATTACAGTGTTGTACAACTAATTAATATATTTATCCAAATAATGTAATATAATTCCAACTGAAATATATGGTGAATATTATGAATAATGATATTAGTAATATTGAAAGTGTATGGGGACTAGAATCTTCAATTTATTCCAATTTATAAACTAGATTATATTATTTTATTTTTTAAAATAATAATTTTTTATTTTTTCACATACTAACATGAAGATTCCAGAAAGTTAGTTGTCCCACCTCCCTCAATTACTCATATACCTTTATAATAATTACTTGGATTAATTTGTTTTAGATGATTTAACCTCTGAAACCAAGTGGGCCGATATTGAGGCCGATGACGATTATGATAATGAGAATTTGAGTGTTCAGCACCTGAAAGAGTTTGAAATTGCAACTGATTCACAAGGAATTAAATCTCTAGTTTCATATTCCCGTAATAGTCGAGGACATTCTGTCAAAGTATTATCCAACATAGTTTTTATTTACTTTTTTATACAATATAGTTAATTCTATATAATTTTTGTTAGCTGTATCTATAAGTGTTAACTTACGGGTATAGATAACAAAAAGAGTAAAGGAAATAGTAGTAAGTAAAAGAATACACAAGTCGGTTTTCGAAAGGAAGAATCTTGTTCCCTTTAACCTTAATGACGAAAATGACGCTGGAGCCAACTTTGTTTCTAACGAAGAAATTGTAATAGAACTGTCCCGTAACGAACGGAGACTCAATCAAGATGATGATTCTGATCTTATTTACTCAGTACTTTACTATTTATACCCTATACCACTCTAGTTATACAACATCTAATTACATCCTTATCATTTTATTGTGAGTATAATGATTTAACAGCCCGTTGATACAAATTTTTTGAAGTTGTCAAGAGACTTGAAGTTGAAGTTCAAGAGCCTCAAAGAAGAAGATAATGTGGTTCGTCGTAATAAATTCATTATTTTATAGCCTGAGGAAGTTGAAGAGGAGCCTCCAGCCAAATATGTACCTCCATCACGTAAAGAAGGAGGCGAACGCAGATCATTCGTATCACTTACACCATTTATACAGCTAAACAATCTACACAGAATTCATATGTGCATCAAATGTTTAGGATGACAACACGATTCGTATTACAAACTTAAGTGAAGATATAAGAGAAAAGGATTTGACTGAGTTATTCGGTAGAGTTGGACGCATACATAGAGCTTATCTCGCCAAATACAAGTACGTCTTATAATTATACAATTACATCCTAATTATTTTTAATTACACCACAAACTAAACTCAATTTGTATGATTAGGGAAACACAAAATCCGAAGGGATTCGCATTTGTTACATATGTTAATAAAGAAGATGCCAGAGAAGCCATCAATAAATTTAACCGCTGGGGATACAACAATTTACTACTCAATGTAATTTTGAATTTTTTAAACCCTTTTTAGGTTGAATGGGCCAGACCTTCCAAGGACAAATGATCACACAACTAGTAATATCATACTATGTATTATATATCATTTAGAATATTAGCTATTGCGTATTTTTTCGGCCAAATGTGCTGGCAAAATATTATACAAAACTAAAACAAAATTAATATATATATGTATATAAATGGTAATTAATAACTGGAAACTATCTAAAATACTTTTTGGAATGTATTGCTGTGAAATGAAGTGGAAGAGTGTCCTATAAAATAAAATTCCAGCTCGAGTTTGGACGAAAATAGCTAAAAGAGGCAACAATCCGATAATGTCAAGAGTAGTTTTGTTAAAATTACCATTTAATTTGAGCAATAAACAAAAGGCAGAAAATTTAAAAGTATTTGATAAATCTACAGGGAAGTACATTCTGATGATGTTATTTAAACGGTCCCTAAATAAATGTGAATTTGATGGATAATCCTTAAAAATTCTTATATAGACTCTTTTACAGCCTAAATCCTTAATAGGAGGCTGAGATTCCTTAGGTTTATCGCCATTCAACTCACTATTTATGTAACAGTTTGAATCTTTAATAAATGAATTAATATTATTTAAACAGTTTTTATCCTTCAAATTACTTTTCATATTGTTAATAGACATGAGCAGGTCGTTGTATCTTATAACTGCTGTTATATAGTCGCCAATGCGATTAGGATCTGGAGACACGCTTTTAAAAGTTGGAGCTGGTAAATCAAGTAAAAGGTCAAGCTCAAGTTCCTTAGAACTTGTAAGCTTAAAATGACGAAGATAATTAGAAACTCTATCGTCATCTTTTAGTTTTACACAATTCTCTAGTGATATATCATTATCTAAATCATCAGAGTTATCTTCAGTTTTTGGACTAAAGTCACTAGATTTGAGCAGATATAAATCCTGTAACTCTACAGGAATCCCAGTCTTGTTAAAAATTAATTTCTTCACATTTAAAAATGTGTCGTTCAAGTTAACGGTAATAGGAATCTTAGAGTTGAACTGAGATTCCCTGCCCCAAAAAGTGTTTATTGAGAGCTGAACAGGTTTCAAATGAGAAATTTCATTGTTCGCCATACAAAATTTGGGAGAATATCTATTCAAGTAGATTTTAGGATAATTATAATTGCGATTAATGTTGGTTGCTACACATAACACATTCTTGTTAAAATTACACATAACTAATAAGTACAGAGTATAGAAGATAATAAAACAGTTGTTAGTAAAAACCAACAACTGGTGCATTTTAAAAAACAATAAATGAATGAATATTTATTTACATATTCATGGGGAATGAAATTCATTATTTAAAGTTAGTTTAACCGTTCCTGTAAATTATATAATCCAATAATTCTTGTAAATTAGGACAATTTTATATAATGACTGAGTTATCTCTTGAATTCGACAGACTGTGTAATGAATTAGGCTTATCGGTTCCGGATCCTAACACAGTTGTACATAAAACAGAGTGTTTATACAGGTTTTATTCTCTATTCAAAAATAACCATTAATTATACAACTAGCTATCACTTTAAGCACAAACTAATTGATTATTAGTATCGATAATGAATATTCTGTCAACGGAATCTATGTAAATTTACTGACATACCAATCCTTTGGGAAGGAAATGCTCAAATTTGATCCAATATACCCCAATTGTATATATTTGAACATAACAAAAAGATTAATTCCCTACAAAGAGGAGGAAAATGAAGTGAACACTAATGAAGAATCAACACACGAGGAAGGTGTAGTGTAAGTTAGATGATTAAACCAAAATCTTTAGTTTTAAGGAAAAGAAATCCTATGATGAAAGTGTTGAATATAAAGTCTACTCGCCACAGTTAGGCTCGATAGCGCTGGACCAAACATTTGGCCAACTATTAAACGTAAGTTTTATTTTACATTAAGTTAATTAAATTTACAAATTTGAGTTAATGAATGTTTTAGATTTGCAATTCAATAATTGGACATGCCGGATATGAATTCAAAAATAACGAACTTTCTTTTTCAGATATTTTACAAGTAAAAGATTACACAATAGTCATAACTTGCTAATATATTAACTAATAATTGATAGGAAAGTAAACATAGTAAGGATTTATACCAAGTTGAGAATCCAAAACAAATAAACTATGAAAATGTGAAGTGTGAAAAGTGCAATTCCACAACGAATTTGTGGTTAAACCTATCCGACGGGTATGAAAATATTCATAAATGGGTATTTAAACTGATGTAGATACGTTGGGTGTGGAAGAAAGAACTATAACAGCGGGGGTTGCCAAGATGGTACAGAAGGAGCAGCAATACTTCATTATCAAGTAAAATATTCTTTTGAGTTATATTGTTTTATAGGAAACAGGATCCAAATATCACTTGGCAGTAAAAATTGGAACTATAACACCAACATCAGCTGATGTGTATAGTTACTCACAGGTATCTTGAAATATAGCTGGCATTCTATATAAGTACTAATAACAATATTACATAATGTGTAGGATGAAGATAATTTAGTAATTGACCCATTGTTAGAAAAACATTTGAAACACTTTGGAATCAATATGAAGTAAGCAAATAAATGATAATATTGTGGTAGTGATTTGAAAAAAACGGAAAAAACACTCTTGCAACTTGAAATCGAAGACAATAAAAATTATAATTGGCTAACAGATACAGATGGCTCATCATTAATACATTTAGAACCAAGGTAATAATACAAAAATGGTTCATAAATGTTCAGATTGATTGGGATATTGAATTTGGGGAACAACTGTTACCTCAACAGTGTCTTGCAGCTTTTAAATAATGTAAACGAGATGAACGCATTTTTTATTAATTATTACAAAGTTAACTTCGAGAATGTAATTTTACAGAAATTATTCAGTGTTTCAGAGATTTGAAAATGTTAATTTATTTCTACTCCAGTATGCCAAGATCTGCACATGCATCAATACCACGGTTTTTATTAACAAGTGCAATTACATTCTTGAGCACTACAAAAAATTAAAACTGGCTGAATCCAACAACTCGAGCGACGAAGATGTGAGTGATATACTAAGTGAGTTTGAACCAGAAATATTAACTTTTAGCACATAACTGTTTTTACATTAACCCAAACCTTTTCAAATACACACTGGGTATTTTATACATAGCTATTCAAGCCATATATCAAGAAGAGGGTTAAAAAAGTTTATAGGAATGAATAGTAATGTGTTCAATAATAACGAACAACAAGACGCAGAAGAGTTCTTGAGTTATTTCATAAATTATCTGTTCGACAATGTTAAGGAAGTCAAATCACTATTCAACATTGAGGTGAGTGATGACATAATTCTATTTTTCAGCTAAAACAAATCATAATCTGTAACGAGTTAAAGTTGATTAACGTAAACAAGATACAAACACACATTTTGCCGCTTGAACTGATTAACGTGATCAACACTAAGCATCTGAGTAATCCACTATCAAATGTGGATACAAATGAGATAGAAATCGATATAAACGTAAGTGATCAAAGGAAAACTAAACGATGAACAGGAATGTTTATCGGGATGGTACAACGGTGCAATGGTAGATTACATAAATAACGGAAAGGTCCACAAGGCTAATTTGTATAACAACCTAACGAATTCACCCACTTATTTGTTCGTTAAGCTGAACCGTTTTTACATGGACAAAAATGTCCCGAAGAAGTTACTCAACAAAGTCTCAGTTACTGGAGAACATTTGCAATTGAATTTGAATAACCTTAACTTGAAGGAATTTGGAGATTACAAACTCTCAGGCTCAGAGAATAATAAAGGATTTTACGAAGTTGATGAATCCTTTTTAAACCAGCTTCTGCTTATGGGATTCAATGAATACGATATTAGGCATCAATTATAAACACTAGATTATAGTTATATAGTCACATATCTTCCATTTTAGTTATAAATATTTTAATGTGAATTATTGTTGAATCTGTTATAGGAGGTCTTATTTTGTCAATAAATCCAATGATGTTGATGTGTGCGTAAATTGGATACTGAGTAATATGAGTGACATGACCAGTGTAAATAGTGCAATGAGCAAATTGAATCAGCAGGGTTATACTAATGATCAATTGGTGAGTAAAATCTCAATGAATTTGGTTTAGAACTTGAAGTTGCTAGGTTTCTATGGAAACTCGGTGGATAAAGTCGTAAATTATTACGAAAACTTAAATCAAAGCCAAGAACATGACGGGGACCATGAGAGAACAACAGTCTCTTACAACCTGATTGGATTCATAACACACATTGGAAGTAACGTCAACTCAGGACATTACATTTGTCACCTAAAGAAGGATAACGAATGGTACGCTTTCAATGATACCAGAATTAGCAAGTCCACTAATCCTCCAATACATAATGGATACATTTATCTATTTCAAAAGTCATAATATACTATTCATCATATACCACTATATATTCCAGGAATAAATAATATTATACATTACGGGCGTAAATAATATTATATATTGAGAGTGTATACGATATTATTCATTTTTGATTTGGCTAATTGTTGAGTTTAAATTAAGGTAAATTTGGTTTAAAGAGTTAACAAGAGACTGAGAAACCCTAAGTGAGTCAATGAGCCTATAAACTGGAAGACGTAGAAAGTGAGGAATTCTAGCACATAAATCAGACTTCTCAGGAAGAGAACTTAGACAACGAAGCCTAAGAGAGTCAATGACAGTGTTGTCAAAACAGGCGAAAGAAGGCTCGAAACGCCATTTGACAATCTTCGAAGCGAGCCTCATCCCATTAATCACAGAAACAAGCTTGGGAACAATGGTATCGTCGTAAACGAAAAAGTACAAATTTGTCTTTTCCAAGTTCGGAGTTAAAGCCTCAAACCGAGTTCCAGCTATAGCCCTCGACATCATTGTGTTTTTGACTATTTGCATCTTGTAGGGAAGCTTACCATCCTGGGCCTCTATGTGCTTCATAATATTGTCCTTAATGTATGACCTAACCCCGTGGTTCATACGCGTTACACGAAACTGCAGAATAGCTTGAGATTCCTTCAGCTGTTCCTTAAGGCTCTTAACGAGCTCAATCTTCCCAGCCCTAAAGGAATGTTTGTGTTTAGGGTTCCTATTTGTAACAACATCTCTATAACGAATTGCACTGAGAAAGAATTCATGAAAATTAGAATTTTGAAGAGAAACGAAAGAGTTTGAAAATTGGAGTAAAGCAAAGAGGATCAGCCAGCATTGCAAGAAAAATAATCTACACATTAAAAATCAATTTGAGACAAAGAATCCTGGGAAATCTCATTTTAAACTTAATACATCTCAGAAAAATCTATTAATTACGGCATAAACAACAAAAAACATGGTTAAAATAATAAAAATTAAAAATACTTGAGCTAAATTTTAAATGGAATACACTACAAAATTCAGCGTACCTGATTCCTCATATTTCAATACACATTTGTATGAAAAGTTTCCATTTGATTAAAATGTGTCCCTGTTTAAAGCTAGGACCAGGATTCTCATCTAAATCCAGCACAACCGATAATTTCAAGGACGGATCAGCTACTGAACCTAATTATAGTGAATCCAACCACAGACTTAGGAGTTTGGAATCTGAGTTCTTCTCAATTTTAAACTCCATTGATCTTAGAAAGACTTTTAAACTAACAAAAACACATCAGTAACCACATAATATAGTATATCATGTAAAATGTTGTTAAATTATTCTTGATTTATGTGAAGAAATGGCGTGCTGCTCTAGAATTTGGTGCTCAAATTCCGGGACTTTTGAGGTTTCAAGAACTACTAGAATGTCCTGTTCGAACTGGAACTTGACGTATTTGGAGTCCTTTGTAACTTCCATGAGCATTTGTTCCAAGTGTTTCAGGTTCAGCACCTTGACGTCGTTCACTGAAACCAGTCTTATGTTCTTGAAGTCATAACCTATTGTGAGATCTGAGGCTAAAATCTGGCTCAAAACAACCACCTCTTCACCCTTCTCCTTTGCAAATATGTCCGACAATGGCTTTAAAAGTGCATTTGGAGCTCTTTCATAAAACTTTTTGCCAAACTCATCCTACACTCAAATTAACCGCCATATCATTTAATAATAATTTAGTACAGTACCTTAAGATATTCCATTGATAATGGTATGAATACAAGTCCACCATAAATGTAATATCTGGGCATAATATCCCACTGATGTTCAGGGACCAGGTAATTAGGTTTCCCAAGCCTTATCTATGGAATTATTTTTTAGTTAGGGGTCTTACTTTAATTTTCTTAAGATTATTATCTCTCAGGATTAACAACTCACATTCGTCTCCGCAGAATTTATCCTTCAATGAATACGCCAAATGTACTCTTTCAACTCCTCTAACCATAATTTTACACACAGTTGAAAAATATCTAAGATATATTAAAACCTGAAATGTACAGTTCCGTCATCAGCAACATCATGTCCATTTATTTGCAAAATGACATCATTTGTTTGTATTATTCCATTTAATGATTTGTCATATTGGCATACCAAAATTCCACTTGGATTCACATCTATACATTAGAATTTGGGTTAAAATATTATAGATTTGATTAATATCTGTATAAAATAATACTTTGTGGTAAGTTGTTGAGTGATAAATATGATTTAAGATAAGGATTGGTTAATAGTTGGTATGTAATTCCGATTGTTACAAAGCCAGTATACTTTTTGAAAAGCTCAATTTGTTTCAGGAACTGGCTTATAATACAGGTTGGGATGATGTAGCCTATGTTTTGGGCTTCATCATAAGCCTGAAATGCCACACCAATAACCTTTCCATCTTTGATTGCTGGACCTCCCGAGTTACCTGAATTTATTGCAGCATCTATTTGTACACACAGTAGTCTAATTCATTGTTACTTCAGTTACGGGTTTTAATAACTGTGTAAGTTGAACCTGAAATTTGAGTGACAATATGTAGTAACATCAACACGGCTGACTACTCCTGAAGTTATACACAGGTTGTCACCTCCAGTGGGATAACCGACAACAGTGACGTTATCATGTAAATTGGGCACATCACCAAACTCAAACGGCTCGATTCCTTCCCAAAAAGAGTCATCATCAACTGTCAAAACGGCCAAATCGCATTCATGTCCTATCTCAATCAGACGAGCTGGATATTTCATAGTTGATCTAAACCACATTAATTAACCAGCATATATATTTTATATAATGACATAAAATCCACTTAATTATGCTATCTATCATACCCGTGTTTTTTAACCAAACATCTATTTTGCCAGGAAACACAATGTGCGTTAGTAAGAATTAATTTATCCTTTATAACAAATGCGGAACTGAAAACATGTGTTAGATTGTGTTAAATACCCTATGCTTTTGATTTGTTTTCTCATTTGCCAGGGCTGAGAGTAGTTTGGGTCTGTGGAATCACAGTACAGTTTAATTATACTGGAATAGGAGTCAGTGAAGTAGGGAGCACATGGACTAACAACTGGATTTAACACTATATTTTCGCCTTCCAGCGTTTGTTCATGGGTCAACTCCTCAATTCTATTTGGCAAATAGGGAAACCCTGTAACTCCCTCATCTGTTTTCGTGTGATCAAATCTCTTAAAACAGTTTAAAAATGGCACTCTCTTAACCAGAGAATTATTTCCTGAGAATTTGGAATATTGAAAAAAATTTGAAAATGCTATGCTGGAGTTAAATTTCCTCTGGATAAATCCACTTCGGTGATTTATGGAATATTTGATTAGTTTTGGTGACGGATTCAGGTTCCTACAAAAATTGAACATTTTACTACGAGTTTGCTACATTCATTAGTCCACTACATTTATTTAATACAAAAAATTGTATATACAATATCTAACAAATATTAATTAAGATAATTTTAATGATTAGCATGTAAAGTGTAAAGAGATGTTAGCATAAATGGTGTTGTTAAAAATTTCAGAAACCTCTCAATCGGCTGATTAATTCTTGAATTTTATTTCCAAAAACAAAAATCATTTTTAAAAAATTAAAAACGATTAAAAATATATGAGAAGTTATATAAAAATTCTGTTAAAGTGTGCGTTTAGAACTATAAATCGGATTTCTTGTAATATTCCATAAACTTCCCGCTTTCAACATCAGAAACCTGGAAAAAATATTAAAACGTATTAAAATTCTTACGGTTTTTGTGGAATCTCCGTAAAACTGTCCGTTAACAAAAACGCGAGGAACACTTCTGGCACCTAATTATAATTATAAATTTAATTTATAAATAGTATTAATGTTTTTACCTGTGAGTTTATTCAAGTAGTCTTGAACTTCATCCATTTTACTGTTAGAATCCAACTCTTCAACGTGCTAAATGATTATTAATTTAATTAACACTTATATAAATATAAATTAGTAAATGAAAATGAGTTAGTCAGAGAAATACCAAATCTTCAAGGTTGAGTTTCTTTAGAGCATCTTTAGCCCTAGTGCAGTATGGGCAGTATCTGAAAATTTTTAATGTGTGGAATACATACGATTTTGAAAAGACTACGACTTTGTGTTTTCTGACGAGACCGTCGACCCAATCCTTAGGTGTTTTTTCAGTCATCTTGAAAGGTAAAGTGAATGAATATTTGCTCCAAAAATCGTAGAAAAAATTGTAGCTAAGACGACTGTGAGAAGGCTGAAGTATTCCTAGAAAAAACAAAGAAGTCAAGTAAAATAGGTAAGATAACGAAGCCATAAACCAAAAAAATTTATTGAACTGCAGAACGAATTCAAATAAATAATTGGAAATAAAGGTATGTTACACCCGAAAACCAAATGATGGGGACACAGTCTGTATGATAAACACAGTGTTATTTGTATTTTTATTCACAAGTGTTTTAAATTCTTCCTTTTTTAACAGTGTATTTCATATACATTTTAATTCTATGCAATTTTTATTGGTTAATGTATTAATATATTCTCCTTCTCACTCACGTTTAAATTACACGTAATTTTTCATAAATTAAGGATATTTGAGATTAAATTTAAATTTCACTTGTTTTTTATATTCCCTATAAGGTTAAAAATATTCTCACATTTCATTTAATGTGTTTTATTTTTCTTTTCCAAAATTTTATTATTCCATTTTATCTCAATAACGCAATAATATTAAGTTTAGAGTTGTAAATTAATTTTAAAAATATCAAAAATTTTAATTAGTCCAATGAAATTCTATTGAATTATCATTGTGCCGATTTCCTGGTTTATCCTATTTGTAACATATGCTCCTATTAAAATTTTATCCATTTAAAATTTTTTTATAATTTTTGTTTACAATTTTCTAAAAAAGTATTTTAAGTTATAATAATGAATATATTTGGAGTAACCAATTAGCTTAAGTCATGGGTGACGGTAATCCTAACCCCTTTCGTAAGACTGAACACTACTACCAGTCTTCTGAATGGACGGGATACTCACAGCCACAGTACACCGATCCCAATTATCGGCCAGAATCTTACCCCAATTCTGAGCCAATGAAATATTTGCCATACGATAACAATTATAACACATATGTACCATCAAATTCCCATGGATATGGACAATCTAATTCACATTATGCGCCACCAAATTCACATAATTATGGACTATCGAATTCTCATAACTATTTACCACAAAATCCTCATAATATACACACAAACCCTCACAGTATGCAATCAAATGTTCACAGTATACAATCAAATCCACATAGTATGCAGTCTAATGTGCCTAATTACGGACAAAGTACACATCCAGTTGATACTGTGAATTTGCCGTATCAAAGTCAAGTAATTGATGCACCAAATATCTCATATTCCACACGCCAAATACCAACAGACCCAGTTTCTGTTCAATACAAACACGATTCAATTCCAATGAGATATAACACATACCCAATGAACTCGGTCAACCCAAATAACTCAGTAAACAATGTTAACCCTGTTAATAATATGAACCAGGTTAATCCAGTAAATTCGGTTAATAGCATGGGATTTATGAATTATTATAACCAAAGGAATATGTCTGGGTATAAGAATGATTCAGATGCAAATTACTACCAGAATTACATGTACTATAGTGGCAGGGTGCCTGGGAGGGCAGGGTCTGACGTCACCAGGCCTGAGATTCACTTTTCGAGAAACTACGAGAATTTGGCAAACAAAAACTTCTTCAACGCCTCACTCTCGTTTAAAGAGGCAGCAACTGCAATGCTGTCAATGGACGCTAATAAGAAGACTCAGTCAAGGCAACGAACCCCAAACAGAGGCAGAGGATCCGCAAGAGGATTGGAAAAGGTTCAGAAAACAGAAAACACTACCCAGACAACCTCAATACTCGATCAAAGTGTCCCACGAGTTGAACAGAATGTATACCAAAAGTATTCCAACACCAAAACCATGTATCAACCACAAGCATCCAAGAATATTGAACCTACTCCAGCGGTCCAATTTTCACAGTATAATCCAGCCGAAATGAGTAACAGAGCAGATGTTATTAACAGAATGGAAATGAATAATAGGATTGGAGATATGAACAGGGTTGACATGAACAATAGGGTTGGAGATATGAACAGGGTTGACATGAATAGAATGAATATGAATAGGGTTGAGATCAATAGAGGAGATATGGTAAAACAGGGTGAGATGGGTGGTAAGGATTCTGGGTATAACAATTACTTTATGATAAATAGTAAGATTAATAGTCCAGAGTACGCAAAGTATAGGAACAGAGGATTGCAACAACTCACCCAGTATAACTTAATGTCACAGTATAGTCAACAGCATGGAATTGGTAATTACATTTCCAACGTTAACAATTACCCAAATGTCAACAACTTTCCTACCGTTAACAATTACTCTAACGTTAATAACTATCCGAACGTTAACAGGAACTTTAAGAAAATTGGCCCAAACGCAATCCAGGGCCCGCCCAGATTCATACCACCAATCCACAAGCCAGTTCCACCCCTAAGAAATGAACCAATCAACAAACTTCACGTCATCGAGGAAATTCACGCCGACAACGATTACATGAATAATATCAAAACCAACTCAATCTCGTCCGCTTGTTCACTCATGGAATCGTTTCAACACTCATTATCCAATAAACGTAAAAGGTATCAAACATTATTTATTCTATAATTATAATATTATATAATGAAATAGGATAAGAAATTGTTTGGTTGAGGATTGTAGAAATGTTATCGGAGAACAGCCTAAGATAGACATACAATATTCAAGTACAGAGGTTAACGGGAAGAAAAGGTACTTTTTGCCGGAGATTTTGTCATCTCTTTTGCCATACCACGTCTTCTATTGCGACGAACTAGAACAACCAGAAACAACCAAATTCGATTACTCAGAAATCAAAGACCAAATCAAACAAGTACAACAAAATGTCGAAAATATCTCAAATAACAGTGATTACTCACTTAATCAATCGGTAAACCCCTATTTACTATTCATTTAATTGTTAATCTAACTATTTAATTAATTGTTAATCTAACTATTCAATTAATTGACTGATGAGTAATGGAATATTGTATAGGTATACACATGTGTGAAAGAGTCATTAGTAGTTTGTAACGAATTCGCGTTTGGACCCAGAAAATTTGAATCCAACACGCCTCAATAATTTCACACTAACACACCACTTCATCACCATACAAATCAATATATTATACAATCATCACAACATAAATAATACATTATATATTGATAGCATTTTATTATTAAATGAGTAATGTATACCTGAGGTGCTTGAATAGTGTATATAAGAGTAGAAGCTCGCTTTTGGGAGGAGTTCAGGTCAGGGGAGTTAAATCCTTGAAGGACGTAGAAATTATTTCTAAAGTTACAGATGAGTACCAAAAAAGGTTTGAAGACTCTGATTCAAGTGCCAAAAGGGAAAAAGATGAAAGAAGGAAACAAACAATTAAATACGTCTACTATAATCCAACATTTCTGCAGAAATTACTAATGTAAGTTTCATTCATTGGATTTAAATAAATAAATAAATAATATATTTATATAATTCCGGGAGCTAATAGGTTAATTTAGAGCCAGAGCCAGATTTTTTGCAACAGGATGGATTTACCTTCTCACTGCCATCCTGACATACTCCGGAGTCAAGTTCATGTTCTGGTTTGACAAGTACTCACATAAGAATCGATATTACATATGACGAATTTTGGAAATGGATTCTAATAATGTGCTAAAATTTAGAAAAAATATTCTGGAATCGAAATTTTAACTAATTTTAATATTCTTCACATTTGCTGTTGTTAATATTGTATTTAAGTTGGTTGAGTGAATATATTACTACAAGTTCAAGGCATTTTTTTGGAAGATGTGTAAACAGGTTATTTGAGCGGGCACTATGTTGTAAACATCGTTTTCAAATTTATTTTATAATTTATTCAATAATTAACATATTGAGTTTATAATTCAATTTTATATTTAATAAAAATTATAGTATTGATGAAATAAATGTCGGTGTTGAAATATCAGAGTCGGAGGTTCTTCTCAGTGATGGGAAGGGACAGCGCCGACCTCTCTTCCAAGATTTCGAAGAGAATGACGCCAAAGTATACACAAAAACCACTGGGAAGTTACCCGTTTCCGCCCGAACATGAAATGCTCTGGAAAAACAGGAGGACTATTCTCGGGGGTTACTTTCAGCATTCAATCTCGCCTTTTCAACTTAAATTTGTATATCCACTCATACACCAAGGGCCTGCAAGGTAATTTCCCAAATATACCTGTTTTAATGCAATTAATATATCATTAGTACAGCTAGACAATTAAATAACACCAAGTATTTAATATTAACATGGAGTAAAAAATGTGTAGAGTGTGGGCTAAGCTTTCTCAGACGTTCTGGTGGGTAATCTGGCCACTTTCTATGGGATACCTAGGCTTCAAAACAATTGAAAAATTGCATCAAAAATACTTAAAACGACATAACTATTTTTAACCACTCATAATACAATTATTTTTCATATGTATAACTTATGGGTGTATTATGTTGAATAAAAGTGAAAAAGATGTACGTTGAAAAATTGAAATATTTGTGGTAAAACGAGTTACTGGGTGCCGGCGCTCTCGTAGTCCTTTTCAAGCGCAGCCACGTCTTCCCTGGCCTCCTGGAACTCACACTCCTCCATACCCTCGCTAATGTACCAGTGAACGAAAGCACGCTTGGCGTACATTAAGTCAAACTTCTTGTCCATCCTGGTGAAAACCTCGGCAATTGAAGTCGAGTTACTGATCATGCACACTGCCCTCGAGGGCCTGGAAATGTCATCGCCCGGAACAACACACGGGGGCTGATAGTTAATTCCAAATTTAAATCCAGTGGGAGACCAGTCAACGAATCTCACAGTCTTCTTGTTCTTCACAGCCGCTATTGCATTATTCACATCCTTTGGTACGACATCACCCCTATTCAAAATTAATACCATAATATTAAACAAATTTAAATTAGAATAGTATAATAATAGTGTTACGATAATGGAGTAATAAATATTTAGGTATATAATATAATAGGCCTAAAGGCCAATAATAATAATAATAGAGAAAAGAGATACCTGTACATAAGACAACATGACATGTAGTATCCAGTTCTTGGATCACACTCAGCCATCATGGATTTGGGGTCGAAAGCAGAAAAGGTGATTTCGGAAACAGACATTTGTTCATGCTTGGCCTTCCTCTTACTTATTATCGGTGAATAAGATGACAGCATAAAGTGAATTCTGGGATAGGGAACAAGGTTAGTTTGGAACTCTCCCATGTCAACATTGAGTGCACCGTCAAACCTCAAAGAGGTCGTGAGTGAGGAAATTACTTGGGCAATGATCTTGTTCAAGTTTTCATGGTTAGGACGCCCGATTTCAAGGTTGTTCTTACAGATTCCATAGATGGCCTCGTTGTCAAGTACTACAGCGACATCAGAGTGCTCGAGAAGAGAATGGGTAGTCAACACTGAGTTGTAAGGCTCTACAACTGCAGTGGAGACTTGAGGTGATGGCCAGATGCAGAAGGAAAGTTTGGTCTTCCTTTCGAACTCTGCGCCAATGTTCTCCAACAACAAACTACCAGTACCTGAACCAGTACCTCCACCAACTGCGGAGAAGAACAAAAAGCCCTGAATACTGTCACAGTTGTCGGTGAGTCTCCTGATCCTGTCCATAACTGGGGAGTAGATGTCACGTCCTACTGTGTAATGACCCCTTGCGAAGTTGTTCGCTGCATCTTCCTTTCCGGAAATCAATTGCTCAGGGTGGTACAAACCTCCGAATCTGCTTTTCTCAACTGAGTCTATAACACTTGGTTCCAAGTCCACAAACACACATCTGGGAACCTATACACATTTTTTAAATCAATATATATAATGTTAAAATACTATAGTTAATCTTAAATATGCCTAATTACCTGTCTGCCGGATTGGGATTCTGAAAAGAATGTGTGGAAAGCATTACTTTCTTCACCCTTGTTGTTTTTGTCAACGATCTCGGTGCTACCGTCGGGCCTCACTCCGTGCTCAGCACAAAATAACTCCCTACAAAAATTTTTATCATTTCATTTATTCATTTATATACTGATTACATACTACTATACATATAATATATAAAATATAGTATATAATTAGCATATAAATGAATATATTTATATGTAATTCCGTAAATAAATAGTTGTGTAAAAGAGTATTTAAAAATTACCAAACGGAGCTTCCAAGTTGTACACCGGCTTGTCCTACGTGAATTGCAATAATTTCTCTCATTTTGTTTGTTTGAGTTAGAAATTATTTATCTGGTCTGATTCCTTTTTTGTGTAGAATCTTGTGGTTTTTAAAACTGAATGTGAAAATCAATACTAAAAAGAACTTTTATTGATTTTTAAATCTATTTAATATTTTGTTAAGATATTTTTGTTAATAGTTAAAAAATAATTTTAAGCACGTAATTTTTCGATCTGCGTCTCCTAAGACGCAACCTAGATCTCACTCCGACTGTACCCTCAAAAATGCCTACTTCTTTTAAATCTGATCACTAAATTGAAAATTCAGAAGAAAAAATTATCAACTAACTACGGCGTCTCTAGCGATTTTTTTACTAACTAAAACACAAATTTACACATTTTCGCTTATCACATGCACATCTATTTACGGCCTATTTTTATTTCAAACTGATCCATTCAGATACAGACACGTTTAAATATATATAAACTCAGATAAATATTTATATTTAACTAAACAATTAGTTGTTTTGGATCTGAAACATGAATAATATTTGAAGAGTGTAAAATGTACTTTCAATATATAGATAAACTTTATAATAAAATTTTATGTATAATAGCCTAAATTTGTAAATTATATCAATATTTATTAAATCAAATTCCAAAGTAATATTGATAAATAAAACCTGTTAGAAATTTAGAAAATACCATAAATAACAAGATAGTGTAAAAATATCAAGAGATTCTGGAATTAACTAGTGATAATAAAATCTCGAGAATAAGTCAGTAAATTATAATTAAAAAAGACCGTTGTTGTATTGTGGAAGCATATATAACCGAGAGTAAATAGTTGGATTCAAGAATCCAGAATATTTGAAAAGGAATAAATAATTGTTTCTAAAATACAACTGAATTAAATTGAAAAATTACTCAAAAAATTTGAAAATAAAAATAACATTGAGTCTAAACAATATAATCATATGCAATGATATATAATCCAAATGATCTGGGTAACTTGAGAATAAATAAAATTTAAAGTGATAAAAAGAGTGTTTAATTGAAATTCTGGAGAAATTAAGTGAAAGTGAAATTTTAGAAGTAATGTTAGGGGGAGTGAAAAATGGAGATGAATTAAATATGAGATTTCTGGGCAAAAAACAGGAACAATTAATTAAAAAATTATAGAAAAACTAAAGGTGTTTATAGGTCAGAAAAGAATAATAATATTTGTACTATTCACTATCCATGCATTTTGCACGATATATAGGCATTCCCGCCCTGGGACCCAATTAATCTTAAGAAGTTGAATCAGAAAGTTATTTTTGGCTACGGTTCTCTCCACTTTCACACTATAATTTTGATGTACAAAGCCACTCAAAGTCGCCCATTTTACCACCATTTTTCATGATCGGGTCCATTTCTTCGCAGGATACCATCTTTAGCTCATACGCGACTCTGTTTTTTATTCATTAAAGCTTTGACAAGACCACCGTTCAAGAATTTAATTCCAATTGACTTTGTTCTGATTATTCCAGAGCATCTAGGGAGTATGGTGAATTAATTTACTAAGCCGTATATGAACCAGGAAAAAATTCTATAGTATTTTTATATTTTAACCGTATTTTTCAAGTCAATACCACTATTTCAAGGTATTTTTGGTTTTACTATTCAATAGCCAAACGTTTTTTTTGATTTTTTTTCAATTTATCGTAATTTCAGATTTTAGCATATTTTCAAAATTGATTGTACTGTTATAATTGTTTTATTTCATAATTAGTATCTTGATATAATACTTTCATTTAATATTGGTTATTTTAAAGCATTTTGGGTTACTTTTCTTCCCATCCGTGTTATATTTACACCGAATTCTTTAGTTCAATTATATACAATTGATTTGATAAATTTCACAAATCAATATAGCAAAACATAAAGTAAAGACCAAATAAAGATCATATAAGACCAGAAATCCATGTTGTTTTTGTGTGATCGCATATTTGGATAATAATAAAATATTTGAAGTAATTAATGAATCCTCATTCTAGTAGCGAATTTTGTTTACATTTTAGAGAAGAAATATCAACTAGGGAAACTTGACAATGAAAGTAGTTCCAGAAAATTGGAAATAAATAGGAGAAGTTCAGCCGACCTCAAGTGAGAATATGTCTAGTCATAAGGAACAGATTTTACGTAGTCCAGGACCTTATGACTACTGTAAATGCAGATGCAATGTTCCATATTATATACCGTACAATTGCTTTCTAGACCAACCAGATACACATTCAAATACACATAGCCATACGCACTGCCACACGCAATCAAATAGTAATGATTCAAACGATGAATCAGTAAACAAGTCTAAAAATGTAAAAACTAATCGGAGCGATGTAAGAGAAGTAGTAAGAAGCAGTGATGGATCAGAAGATTCACCCTTGATGAGTGATGAAACTGATTTGACATACTGTAACCTAGATAATGGGCTCGAGTGTACAGACTTCCTCGAAGGAATACACTGCATAAACTGTGATAAGCCTTTTGTGATGTATACAAACCTAGATTTCAAACTCTTCGATAACTGGATCAACTACGTCTTTTACCACAATTCCATCAACCAACTGACACATAGCATTGATAAAAGTGAAGCAGAAGCCGACCATAAATTAAATGGTAGGGATAAATATAAATTAAACGAAGCGGATAAGGTTTATAAATCAAATGATTCAGATACAGTGTATAATGATAAGTTAAATGATACAATCGATGAAGAATCTAATGAGATGGTAGATGACATCACAAGTATAGGTGATATAATGAGCTCAATCCTGATGTCAAGTGAAGAGACAATGTTTGGTATAATAAATAATATATCACCGGGAGAACACTGCACAAATGAGAAAAATCAATTATTTGATAGCGTTAAAAGATTTTTACAGTATTGCTTGGGTGAGGATACAATAGTACATTTGACAGGTTCCACAGCATATGACATCGACATTGACTACTCCGAAGGAACCTCTGCAGCAGCCTATTCAGACCTTGACATCGTGCTTTTGAGTAATTCGTTCGGAGGAGACCCGAGAATCATACTCCAAAAGGTCTATAGCGAGTTGACAAACATGCAACACGTGCTCAAGGAGAGAAATAAGTGCCCGATCTGGGTCCTAGCAGACTCCAACATAAAACTGGTAGAATCAGCCAAGGTTCCAATCATAATAATTGAGACCAAAAACGGTTTATTATGCGACATTTCAGTAAACACGCTCTACCCTCTGCTACACACTGAGCTCTTTAAGAGTTATATCGACGAACACCCAATGGTGAGACCCTTGATGCGAATAATCAAGCACTGGCTAATAGTGCGTGGAATTCCGACTATGAAGGAAGGAGGATTCCCATCAATCCTCTGGATGTCACTTTTTAGCAACTCACTTGACGCCACTAATCTAAACACAGCCACCAGTAATTTAGAGTATTCATATCCATTCCCATTTAACGCCTCTGACACACTCGTTTCATCAGAACCACTAGATGATGCACTCATTACTAAACAAGTGATGGATAACAGTAAAACAGTTGACAGCATGGAGAATAATAACGGTACAATGACATTGACAAATTCAACGTCATTGGTTGAAACGCCATTCACGTACTCACCAAATTCTTCAATTACGCAAGTCTCACAGACAAACCCTACCAACAATGACATTCATGACACAGTTAGTAGCGATAATCAGCACAATTTTACCAGCGAAATCCATGACACAGCTAGTAATAACGATGAAAACGAGAGTATGTATGAAGGATCAGAAGAGTCAGAGGAGGTGTACGAAGAGTTTAATTTCAATGAAACATACAGAGAAATGTACATGTCGGAATATAATATGAAAGGCTGTTCAATAGGTCAGTTGTGGAACCGTTTACAGGGCGGAAGAGGAGAATACGGAATCTTGTGTTCATTGGAAAAGTGTTTCTACAATTTGTCAAAGGGACTGAGTTTGATGGACATCGTTAACAGATTCGCGCACATCAAGAACGGAAGCGATTACGGAGGAATGTCAACCTTCTGTATAAACGTCATCAGACTCATAGAAATGGAACCGAACGTGCCCTACGGTACATGGCTAGTATACTTCTATGAGCTCAACAGAGCTAAAGAATACATGAATTTGTATTCTAAACGCCTTGAAATTCTTGTAACACTACTCTCATTTCTCAGATTACTCACCAATCCTCATAATAACCCAGCAAATCACAATAATAATACTTCTAGCAATATTGATACAAACAGTGCCAATAATAATAATAATAATGATCAAAAGTGTAATAAAATTAGTAGGTCAGACTTGGAAGATTTGACTTCAAATATATGCCACTCGTTTGGATATGATTTATCGTACCTATGGGATTCCACAAAACAAGACCCACACTCAAAGGAGGAATTCAACCCTTTGTATCTCAACAACAAGTACGCCTTCGGCTACTCTTTATCAAACGACTCCCTGAATACTATTGACGTAGTTTCCACCGATATCTCCACGGATACAGCAGTTTCATCCGACAACAACACTGCCAAACCGAACCCAAAAGCTAATTTTAAACAACATAGTCTGGACAATTTAGATCCTAAAAAGGATAATGAGGAGGATAAGGACGTGATGAAGATAATTGAGGAGTTTGTACAGAGAGTCTCGACCATGTTGAGAATACAGCTGAAAAGTGAAGATTTGCTACGTAACATAAAATTGTTAACGTATCATATGTTCCAGCAATTTAAAATAATCCCAAACGAGATATTCGAAAAGGCACACTATAATTTGTATACAATTCCAGTCTCAATAGACCCCCCAACACCAATTGAAGATGAGGGGTCAGATTATACAACCGGAAGCCAAAGAGGAGGAGGATTTGAAAGCTGTTTGTGGAATGATAGTGGTTGGTATATCGTAGTGTTGCAGGATAGTTTGTGCATAGTGAAGGTGATCAAAATATGTATAGAATGGGACTTTTGGTGGTCCAAGGAGTTTGTAAGTAGAAGAGATTCCCGCTCCATTTTCCATGGCTTTGTGTACAGACAATTGAGACTAGATGACATGAAAAAAGCAGAACCACAGTTGCAATCGCAGCTACAATCAGCCTCACGTGCACAATTCAATAGCAATAGTGTAAACTCACCTTCAATCCTGATCAAGCGAGGCGCCTTGGTGCTTTTCAACCCCTGCGATATTGTCAGCAAACTCCACGTGCTCAAAGTCGTCAAACATGAACAGTACATCAGCCCATCACTATACAGTACAGATTTCTACACTGGAGTCAAATGTATTTACGTTCTACCCGGGTTCGAAGTCGACCGTTTCATGTGCTTCGACCAGATTGTACACAAGCTTAAACACTACGTCGAGTTCAGACCCCAGGTCAGCTTCTGCAAGCTCTGCGGAATAGTAAACATGAAGAAGATAAACCCCTACACTGAGTATAAAATCCCCCAGAGGAAGCTCAGGAACGCCAAATACGTCCTCTGTAACCAAAAGTACAACCACATCTACAATCTCATGCAGTTCAGCCATAACCTCAAATAATCTAATACCACACACTAATTGTATTTTTGTAAATATAGATAATTAATTAATTAAATATATATATAAATTAATAAATATATTACTTGGTGGTTAGCATTTCTAAAATTGTTATCCCATGCATATTATTTAAATTGTGTACATCAAGTTCAGTATATTATAATTACATCAATGTTTACGTAGTGTGTTCTGCACATTGAGTTCGGCTATAGAATCCTTTTATTGGAGACGGTCTTCTTCACGTACCAAATGCTTATGAGTGAACAGACGAGAATTACAGTGAATTGAAGAAGAGCGTAGAGCAGTAAACGGCCCTGGGCCTTTTTGGTGGCGTTCATTTGCCTGTTATTGTGAGTCCAAAAGTACCTAAACTGAGAGTAAATGTTATCAATGTGCTCTTCTAGTTTTTTAATCCTATTAAAGGTGTTTTCCACATGTTCAGTCTTCAAAATCGAGTGATCGTCTGTGCCGGTAGCGAAGGTCACTGCCACTGGAGTCATCCAGTGGGTGTTTGTGAGCGATATTTGATAGTCTCCAACCATGTTCGCATCCACTGAAAACAAACCTTCAGGGGAATCATTAGTATACAAAACTTGGTCTAAATTTTAATTAAATTTGGAAAAAAACTTACTGATTGGAGATCTAACTACAACTTGAACACTTAAATAATCATCTTTGGAAGTCGTGAAGAACATGCCCTTGATTGTTGTCGGCTGCTTAACAACCGTTTCATAAAACACTTCGCTCGATTTGGGCGAGATTAAAACTGAAAGTAGCGATTTTGGGTGGAAGTCGGCCATTTTCTCGTTCCACTCGTTGTAGTAGGGGATATCGTCGTGGAAGTCCTCCTCTCGGTCCAGAGAATCCGGTGGAGTCATGTCCTAAGAAATGATTAGTTATTTTTAAAAATTTAAGCTTAAAATTTACCAAATCATGGTCTGGGTACTCTTCATACATACAAGAGCATAGCTTTACGTCAAGTGTGATGATTTTTTCTAGAAACCACCAACTTGATAAAAATATTAAAATATGCTTTAAACTAATCATTATAAATATATAAAATGTATTTTGTGAAGATCAAAACATTTAAAGTTATTTACACTCCAAATTGGAATCTCCTCATATTATTTTACATTTTCATCTACACCTCAGGCATCAGAAACGGAATTCACATCTTGTGTATTTAAATCAGTTTGTTGAGTGTTGTAATTAGTTGGTTGTGTATTTAAATCTGTACCTTGTGTATTGTAATTAGTTTGCTGAGTATTGTAACTACTGTCATCAGTGTTAACGGTAATCTGACTACTAAAGCTAGTCTGCTGAGTGTTAAAACTAGTTTCCTCAGTATTAACAGTATTCTGGGTGTTTACAGCAATGCCATTGAGAGTATTAAGGGAGTTGCGATAGGAATTAATATGGTTTGAGTGTATGTGTTGAATAAGTTTGGCATGTTGCTTGTTTTGAATGTGAGATGAGATTCTGGAACTGAGGTCGTCAACAAGTATCTGTGACATGTGCCTTAACCATGCGTTTTGTGAATGCTCTGAGTTGTAAAGCTTGCAGTTTATTTCAAGGAGAAGAATGTCAGTCATGAGGCTTGAAATTGTTGTGTAATACTTGTTTTTGACTCTGAGTTTGATAAGTGAAAGCCAAACTGGTTTCTGAATCACTTTATAATAATTTGGGGCGATGGTTTCCGATATTCTGTTCATAAATGGCTTATATCTATTCTCTTTCTCTATACTTGTTATTATTTTATTTATTATCTTAATGTCTGGTGTGCTTATTATACCGTGATCATCTATATCAACTCCGTTAATATTATTAAGCCCATTAACTCCGCCGTTAATAGTGCTAGCAATATCAACTCCACTAGTACCAATGGTCTTGAAATCACTCGATTGATGGTATTTAAGTCTGTGAAGAGGGTCAAATGTGTCCGATGAACGCTTCCGCTTAGATTCTGAAGGTTCTAGTGGGAATTCTATATCTGAGTCATAAGTAGTGTTGAAAGTATGGAACAGTGACTCGGTATCCTTCATGATTGCGATTGGTTTTGTTAATAAATCATCGTCACTGGTGTCGACTTCCGGCTCCTTCCGTGTTTGTCTTGAAAGTGGGTCGTGTTTGAGTTTATCTCCAGAGTATAGCGGGCATTTGGGGTTTGATGCGATATGTCCTGACTGTCCGCAATTGCGGCAAATGCGTTTTCCAAAGTTATTGTTAACGTTGCTCACAAAGATAGTCTCGTTTGGAATGTGTGTCTTCTTCTCTGCGCAACGCTTTCTCCAACGTAACACCTTTTCTATATTCTCTTGGCCGTATACAAATACTGCTCTTTCACTCCCAAAGGGCTCTGAGGGTGTTTTCCTACTCTGGCGTAACCACATTAGGCCCAAAACAGGTATCAAATTACTATCATCTATCACCAAATCGATATTCTTCTTCATATTAATTGATTCCTTCAATAGTCTTAACTCTTCTCTTTCCTTCTCTATATCGTCCACTTTCTCCACCGAGTCATTACCAACACTTACAAATGAGTCAGCTCCTATATCATTGACCTTGTTAACATTAATTAAATCCGTAGAATCAATTCTAACTACCTTTTCATCAGCTTCATATTCATCTTCCGTGTAATCTAAGCGTGAATGTGCGAGTACAGACTTTTGTTTAAGTATGATTTGTCTGAGTTGGGACTGATATTCGCTGGGTGGGATTCTGAACTTATTGGAGTCGTCAAAATTTTTGACTACTCCGAAACCATCTCGGTATTGTCGTACGAGTGCCACTTGGTCCCAGCGTGGGAGCGTTTTAATTACGGCTTCACTGACTCCGTACATCAGTAGACGCTTTGAGAGTTCCTCCATCGAGAGTTTGCGCAAGTCTTCGTAGTTGTTTCCAACAATGCTGATGTTGTATATGTTACTTCCCATGTTTGTGTTAATGTTCGTATAGATCTGGCGCTTTAGTAAATTTATTGCCAAACCTGAATTTGATGGGTCTCCTAAACCGTATAATGAAAACTGGCCATTCCCTTTCAATACCATTCTTACATCATTTGCTATATTCCAGCTTGTCAACTTCAATATCTTTTCTATATATCCTACTCTTGCGCTTATTCCACTCGGAGTTTCCTTACTTTCTTCATTATCATTTTTGGAATTAAATGTGTTTAAATTATCATTATCGCTGGATGATTGTGAAAGACCGTAGAGGGTGTATTGATTGAGTGGAATATTGAATTTTTGTAGTTTATTTGTAACGATGTTCTGATCAATGTTCAGCGTGACTAATCTTGTGTAGTATGTTTTCTTAAGGCTTTTGAGCTTTTCTAGTGCTTGTGAAATGGAACTTTTGAAGTGGTTTTCCTGCTGTTGTAGGATTGAGCAGACCACTGAAATTCCTTCGTGGCTCATCAAACGGCTGATTCCTCTCGATTTGACTCTGAATTTCTGGGATCGTGTGCTCTCTAACGAACACACAACTTCTGGTTTTATTGTTGCTTGGATCATCTTCTCAAGTGCTTGTGGACGCATACTGAAAATTGAAGTACTTTCTACCTGTTTAAGTACTGCTGTAATTTCTTTTTCTGGAATCACTGGGTAAAACTTCTTCCTAGCAACTTTACGTAGCCTTTTCATATCAGTCAACGGGTTAATCATTGCTGTCTTTAGCACCCACGCCTTCAGCAATAACTTGTTATCCTCCAGATAGTTCTTACTCTTCGGGCTATTTATTGTGATTTTAGGCTCACATTGTCCCACTGTGCACAATAGGCTATTATCCAACTCCCTTATGTACAACAACTCATCTGCACCAGAATTTGTTTCATTTGGCTGGTTTGACTGTGAATTAATTGAGGATCGTGTCATTATAAAGTCATACATTGGTATTCCCAAGTTCAAGATATCATTATTATTATTCAATACTCTGTTCGATGTCACCTTTATTTTTTCTGTTTCCGGTTGTGTCTTTTCACGATCGAATTGTGTATTTTCAGGACAAAATAAAGTTTTTTTCTTCCTTTCCATTCCTTCTACACATTAATTATATATTTTTCTGTTAATTAAAGTTATATTATACTATGAAATTGTTTATTTATTATCTAACTATATTGTGTATATATAGTACCATTGGAATTGAGTGGGTAGAATATTGGGGCTTTGAAAAGTGTGTTATCTACAATTGATTGTATCTCGTTGGGTTTTAACTGATGGTTTACTCCAAACAATTCATATTCATTATTGTATACTACATTTCCCAGCACATTTTCTTTATTATTTTGTTCTCCGTTATCCCTACCATTTCCACCGCTAGAATTTATGTAAGTATCAATCCTAGATGTCATTCCGATATTATTCAGCAGTAGTGGGTACTGTTCTACGTATTCCAGCAACACAATCTTGGTATCATCGTTCAGACTCAGGTCTGCTGAGTTCACGAAATAATTACTACAGTGATTTTGAAGCCCATCAACTATGTCATCATCTTTATAATTCATATTTATTATTGATTTCACCACTGGATAAACTTGCCATTTTATACTCCACTTTTGGTCTTCTTCTTTTTTCTTCTTACTTCCACAAATGCTACTGAGTACCGATGTTCTGAAGTCGAGTTTATGGAACCTTGAAAAGTGTATCTTTGCCTTATTTCCAACCAATGGCAGGATGTTAACTAGATTTCTTGCTACTCTTGTGTGTATTAACTCTCGCTTATTGAGTATTTCATCATCTTTCCCTGTTTCATGAGGGCCCTGCGATAGATAATGAGAGTCAAATGAGTGGTTTAGAATATTTACATAGTCGCAGTTCTTGAAGAAGGTGTTAACTTCACAGTACTCAACCATAGAATCGTACGCTCTGGAAGACTCGATATTCATAAACGCGTTCTCAATATACTTTAAACTCTTTCCCATGTTTACTAATGCTAGACGTGTTTCTTTGCTCATTGTTTGCAAACGTTTTCTCCATTGTCTTCTAACATCACTTTCTTTACCTGACAATATCACAGTTTCGTCCTTATCACCCTTTTCAGTGGTCCTATCGTTTATGGATTCACCGTGATCTTCTTTATATGGTACATTTAGTAACAAATCGTCCTTGCTATCTACATCCTCAGAAACACTGCTATACACAATTTTTGATGAGTTTAGGTCATAAATTACGCTGTTTACTATTGTTGAAATTTCAGGATGTTTGTAATGCAACAATAACTTCAGGTTTGTCTTACTGACTTTATATAACTTTAATAGTAATCCTATGTTTACCTCATCTTCAGATTTCTTTTCTGATTTTCCTACCGATTGTCCATCTGTATCATTAGTTCTGCTTGTAATTCCATAGAAACTCTTGATATGGTTTTCAAATTCCAGGAAATCTGAGAGTGTCAGTTTATGGTTAAGTTCACTTCTGAACTTATTCCACCTATAATTATAATCGTAGAGATTGAAATTTTCTTTTTTGGGGAGGTTGAACTCTTCCAACTCTCCGAATCGTTCAAATACTTCACTTCTTTTCTCCAAAATTGGCTCCGTTGACTCCGTTACTGACACCGTTTCCTTTGACAATTCTCTCTCTAATTCATTCTCTATATCATCCAACTCGTTTTCCAACTCCAGCTCCAATTCCAATTCATCAATCACATCTTCCTTCTCATCTGTTTGTTCTGGTTGTTTTAATTCTTCTGGTTCCATTTCATTTAATTCAGATTCTTCTACCTTCTCCATTTGTTTTTCTTGTTCCAAATCTTGTTGTTTTTGTACATTAGCTTCTAGTTGATCAGGTTCATCTATTTCCAATCCATCTGATTCATCTTGTTGATCTGATAAATCATCGTCCATTAACCAGAAAAGGTCTGAAAAAATATTTAAATGTAAAAAATACTTTTATTGGTATTATTTGATATTTTTGAGGGATAATTCATTAGTTGGTAAGGGTAAACCTTAATCTTTAGGTTTGACAGTTTCCGCAGCGACCTTCTCAGCGCGTGCATTTCACTATCCAGGTCGTCTTCTTCTTCGAACAAATCCAAATCAACCACTATTTCATCTATATCATCATGATTCCTCATTTTATTTCATATACTTAACATTATTTACGTATAAACTAATTTAATATGTTATATATAGAATAATATAGTAATAGTGGTGTGTAGTACCTGAGAGTGTGTAAAATCGATTAATTGCCCATGCCATTTCCATATCTTTAATGGATTTTTTTGCCTTCTTATCAGAGTCGATTTTATCGGATTCTAATTTATTATCTATCTGTTCAGGTTCTGATTTCTGTTCTGTATGGGCGGGGTCTACTTTAGGCGGTTGTTGTGGAGGTTGTTCCGAAGTTTGAGGTTTGAGATTATCAGGGAGTTTGAAAAGGGATCTGTTTTTTTCAATCATCTTCTTCCAGATTTTGACTTGGCACATTTCACGGATTTCGACTGAGGCTGTTACACCCTTGAAAGTTTCATGAAACTCTGAGGATTTTCTGCTCAAAGAGTGTTTTAAGTGCTTCAAATCGCGTTTGGTATAGTCTCTGCCGTGCTCCTTCCCCCTTGAAAAATCCTTACCTAAACCCTCTTCCGATATAGATGGGACAAAGGGGAACATCGGGAGCATACGATGGGGCTGAATCAACTTAGAATCAGTCAAAGATTCTTTCTTACTTCCTTGGATCGACTGCGGGTCGTATCTGAACATCTCCATCGTTCCATCTTCTATCGCACTGCCGACCTCCGACACATTATTAGATCCGCCGTCACACACTCGGCTCTTGCCCACACCCGCTGGTTTATTTATCTTATTTGTCTGAAAGTTGCCTGGTGTTTGTAGATGACTTCCTTGAGTGGCCGAAAAAAACCCGTTCATCACTCCGGCTTGGGAGCCGAACAAGCTTACTGGTCCTGAGGGTCGAAGATTCATAGTTTTTTTAGCTTCATCTGGATCATAGCTAAAATCTTGTTCTGCGATGTTCATTTTAGGCAACGTTGAGAGGCTGAAGAATGGAAATGAGGTGTTCGTCGTCACTTTGGTATCAGGTTCATTCATTTCTTCTTTATCCATTGAGGGCTCATAGTCAGAATCGCTATTTGGCATTCTTTTTAATATTTTAGGTAGATTTTTAGGAAACTTGGTAAATCATTGTAGATTACAATTAAAATACCGAAAAGTTGGAAAAGTTGAGGAAAATTATTAGGACAAATTGTACAAAGGTGAAATATATTAGGAAATATGTAAATAATAGAGTTGTTACATTAATATGAATGGAAATGGATAAAAATATTAACTTGTGTAAACTATCTTTCATGACACGAATACCCCTATAAAAAAACACTCGATAATTATTCAGAAAATCAAGTTTTAAAATTCCATCTCTCTGAATCATTTAAGTTTCTATAAAATATTTCCTAATTTTCTGTAACAATCTTAAAATGAAGTCCTTTATACTTTTGTGAAACACATTTGGCTTATTTTTTAACGTGATCTTTTCTTATCTCTAGACCTCTTAAAATTTTTAGTGGGCCTTTTGCCTTTCACAATTTCATATGATTTGTTAAAAATTATCACTTTAATAAATTTTATGAATCAACTCCTATGTTGTCAATAGGCAAAATTTTAATAAATTCATCTAAAAGAGCGTCTTCCATTTCAGCCATTTCTCTAAACCACTCTGCCTTTTCATGGTCGTACCTATAGGCAATTATGGTCTCAAATTACACTATTTACCCTAATAAGTGTAATATGCCATGTGCCATAATAAAGCACATTCTTATGTTAATATCAGAAATTCCCTTCATCCTGGCTGCTACTCCTCCCCTAATCACTTATTAAATTTAATATTTTAGTCATAAAAATTTTGAAATTCACCTTTCGCCCAAGTTTAAATTTTGGCAAGACTTGTTGACTATTTTAGAGTCTAAACTGTTTTCAGACTCAATTACACCTTTAATGAATCCTAAAAATTTTTTTAATTCTTAAAATTATGTTTTTAAAACAATTATTTTAGAATTTGTGTGAAAAATCGTTAAACCTGGACATATGAATATTTCTCCCAAATGGTAGTGTTCGGGCGGTTTTAAAGGTGACCTGTTCTTATGGAAGTCTGACTTTAAATACAATAAATCGTCCCTAAGGGATATTATGTCCGTGGGCTTGTTTCCCCCAAATTGTTCAAAATTGATTCTTTTCATGTTTTTTTCGTCTTCTATGAATATGTCAAGCATGAAATCCTCTACCCTAAAATTACAAATTATTTTGTCTTTTATGGTGAAAATGTGTAAGACGAAGTCTGATTTCTTAATTATTAACTAACTTGAGCTCTTGTTTGTAGCATTTTCCAGCTCTGAACAACATTAAATAGTTTACATCAATATCACTTTGTTTGTTTGTTATTGTTATTTTATCTTCCTTAAATATTTTAGTTAGTGTTCCAGGTTCCGGAATTCCAGCATATTCGCTTTCACCAAAATTTACAAATTTTGAAAAGAATCTGTTATTGTCACAGAAATAGCTTTTGTTTTCACTGAGTTTACTGTCAAAATTTCTTGAATTAAGGGTAAAATTTAGCCTTTTACCGAAAAGTGGAGATTCCACTCCCAAACCGTTTGATAATGTCTTAAAAAATACAAATATGCAAGAAAACACAATTTTTAAAATTATTTTCATAATATACAACCATATATCTGTAAATCTACATTTTATATTAATAAATAGTGCAATGTGTAAAAGATTACATCTCCAATAATAACACGGCAGTCGGGGAAAAAAGTTACAATCCGGAAAGGGCTAATGTTAATCATGAAATTAGCATCCAAATACCTGATACTACGATTGCCAAAAACCCTAATCCGACCACACTCGCTATTACCAAAGTCACTAACCTACAAAATTCATGCCATTACTTTTACTACACATATAATAGTATATATGTAGTATAGTATATAGCTAAAGATTGTGTTAAATATTTGTGTAAATTACATTTGAGGAGTTTCCTTTGGTGGCAGAATTTCTCCAGTGACTCTCTAATTAGGCTTAAAACTTAATAATTTACCTTTGTAACGAACGATGTACCTGAAATGAATTAGAAATTATATAGGATTTAATACATTTCTCAACTGCGATAGATAATTTTTCATTTTGTAACAGATTTTGACACATTGGATAAATTGATGACACGACTCTTGTACTTAAATAAGGCTCAACACCTAATAACATTAAAGTTATTATTGTTAATAATAAATTGAGTAGATAAAAAGTACCTTTATTCCATTTAATAACAACATCAGGTTCTTGCTTCGTGTATACAATAATGATTCCGTCCTCACACTTCTGGTGACTTAACTTCCAGCGATCCAATAACTCATCTGCCAAAGTATTTAAATCTTCTCTAGGAATACGATTTATCAGGGCCACTCCTATCCTATTAATTTTCATAATTTAATCTCGACCATTATGAGTATCAGTTTAACACTATTTATATATTATAACATACTTGTAGGGAACATCACCAAAACCCTCACAATGATGGATCGAATTAAGTCTTTCTAGGCTCAACAGTTCTGAAACAATGATTTTTTTGAAAATTACCGTCCAAACGGTCGGCTTCCGAGTTATTTAATAGTTTGTCTGAAACATTGTTTGGTTTGGGCTACACACCTGGGTCACAGACGTATGACTCTTGCACATTAACCCTGTTACACTCAATAGGGTTCATGAATGGGTTTGGAAAGTTTTCCAAAGTCGTCTTCTTTGCAACTAGCGGCTCGGAATAATCAGATAAGTTTGGAGATTCCTCGTTTGGGAGCATTTGGTTCATGTCTTTAAAACATCATTATAAACCTCAATTATAAAGGAAGATATTATATAGCACATGGACAAATACACACTAAGTATATAAATACCTGGAAGGGAGCCTAGTTCCAGCATGATGGTGTTTGTAGGCTTTGAAAGTCCACATTTTAAAAGTGGAGGAAGGTTTGAAAAAAATACGCTAAAATATAAAAATTTTACAAATTGTAAAAAAATTCCCATTTAATCATAAATTATTCATTTTTTATAAATTTATAAAATGTGTAACGTCACCATACACATTCGTTGGTATAAAATTAATTCTGAACCAATTTACATTTAAAACGTTTGATATATAGTTGAAAAGATTATTTAGATTTTAAACTGCGTTTATGTCTTTGAACCCAGCGATTTGAGTTTGGATTCCCCTTTCCCAATCCAATAGTAACATTAGTGAAGGTTGTAAATTGATTTGATGACGATATATTATTTTCCTTAGTATCTTCCTATAAACACATTAACACATTTTATATAATTTTATATAATTTTAGTTTATAATTTAATTAATTTTCTGTATATTGGTATATAGTAATTACGGCATAAAAGTGTGATAATGGATCATCTTTATTTTTGCGATTGACGTTTCTCATGTAATTCTTAAATGCGGGCATTAAAAGTTGGTCTTCTGCAGTAATGTACGGCTTATCTATTCTCCCTGTTGTGGGCTTAGGTTGTGTATATATAGTTCCTCTGGTATTAATCCACTTCCTCGTGTCCCTTGCTATGATTTCTGATGTCTCTGAGTCTACTGTTATTGGGACTCTTTCAACTGTTGCGTTACCGCATTTTGAACAAAACTGTCTAGACGTATTAGGATACACTTCATAACATGACCTAAAACATTGAGTTATAACAATATTTATAATGTAAAATAGTGATATTGAAGTTACCTGCACATTTGCCCCCATCTTCTAATGGATTTAGCTACAAAACCATCCAGAGTAACAACGTTTAGACCCATTTGAATGAGCACATTTTGCATGGCAAAGTCTGTAGTCATACAGGAGACGCTTTTTGCGATGGACTTCTTGACTTGAATGTTGTAACTATTAACGTTATGTGTCCCTATCCAGCAGTCAAAGCCAATGTGATTCAGTTCCTTTTTAGATTTATTCTTGGAATTATTTGACTGTTTGTCGATTTTAAGAGTCATTGGAGCTTCTCTCAACGGGGACAAATCTCCTGTCTCTATCTGCAATCTCCTTGTAAGGGCTATGCATCCGATATCATTATTAGATAAAAATGGCAAATCTCCTGTTAAACTTGCAAATTTCCTCACAAAGGAAACATCTTCTGGAGATGGTTCACGAACAATTGGAGTGTATACAGTTCTAATTGAAGATTCTAACGGGTTCTTTTGCCTATATTTCTCAATCTCCGACTTTATTCCGCTAGTCACGTATATTTTACAGCCTGATTTATCCAGATAAGTGGAACGACAGTATGCTCCGGTATCCACAACCAATGCCTTTTCATTTTCAGAATCTGCTGAGTGAGATTCTGTTGAATTTTTTGGTGAATTCAAATCCATCTTTGGTTATATTAAAAATATTTTCAATTAATTTAATAACATTTGGTTAAAAAAATAATTTTGATAATATATAGAAATTTGAAGACTCTAAAATTTATATTAGTTATAATAATTAAAAATATCAAATATAATACAGTGAAAGAAAAAAAAACAATGAATAAATTCAAAACTAAAAATAACTTATATTTATATTTTAAAAGAAAAATGAATTTGACCCAAATTTATGATTAAAGTTGTAGAAGGTCAATATTACCTGATAATTATCAATGTCGGTGATATTGATTAAATTCGACTTTTATCCATAAAATTTTACTAACATAATAATAAATAAATTGTTTTAATGTAAATGGATAATTATTCGAAATTAGGTGCAAACGCATTTGCGAAGATGGATAAAGTGGTAAGTAAATTGAGAATACTATAATTTTAACATTTTTAGAACTCAGAGCTGTTTTGTCTGACTTACGGCTCAATGATAAGTCAGCTTGTACGTGATAAAGAACACAGCGATGCAGTTAACGATCATTTGATTTTGATGTTAGTTTTTGTGTATAATTTTCAAATTTTGATAGGGGTAAAAATATCGGTAGCAAACTTGTAGACGAACTACTAGCAAAGCTGGGTTGTGTTCCATGTACAGATTTTAGAAGCACAGTTGAAGTTATCGCAAAGGTATACCAATTTTTATAACCATCCCATTTCCAGAACATGCTCATATATTTTATAACTAACTTTCTGTATATATACACTTGAACATAATGGATTAGGTTGGATTTAAGATGTTTTTGGGGATATCTGGAAGTGTTGTGGAGGTTGACCAGGAGAATAAGGTGTACAACATAGTTTTCCAGGAGAATCCGCTCGACCAATTCGTCGAGTTGCCTGAAACTTTAAAGGATTTGAACTATTCTAACATTTTTTGCGGCGTTATAATCGGTGCTTTAGATCAGGTTGGTATACTATACCATACACATGGATAGTGTTGAATAAAATTTTAACATGAATTTAGCTGCAAATGAAGGTCCAATGTTACTTTGTTAAGGATATGCTGAAAGGAGATGATGTTTATGAGATTACAATAAAGCTCGAAGAGGTATTTTAATAACTGCTATACACTTGTAGGTGGTTAAGGAAACGTTATCAGATGAAGAATAATTTTGAATATTTTTAATTTAAAATCACACAAAATTAAATTTTAATGTTATATCAGTATTTGATAAATGCTTATTATACTATTCTTCGTCTTCATCTCCGTCATCCTCCTCCTCGTCTTGATGTTCGTCCTTTTCTGCTTTTTTATCCTTTTCTGGCTTCACTTCTGTGTTTTTAGACTCTTCCTTTTTAGGTTCTTCCTTTTTAACTTCTTTGTTAGGTTCTGGTTTTGGTGGTACTGTCTGATAAATAATCTGAGGTTGTGGCGGAGGCGGCGGTGGAGGAGGGTCGGGAGGAGATACCACATTCGCAATACCCCGAATTATAGGTTTGAAGATATTTCCCAGAAATGACAGAAACAGCTTTCTATTTTCAGGGCGTAAATCTTTATTAAGGGACCTTAGACTTTTCTCCGTTATTTCCTAAAGTTCATATATTCAAAATTTAATACCTCAAGGTCTTGAGTTATCCCATTTCGCACACCAAAGACAACCAACGATAAGGTCAAAAATTTTAAAATTTTCATGTTAAAATTTAAACAATTTTATCATCCTAAGTGAATAGTGGATATAAAACATAAAATTTCTATCTATATAATAGATCCCAGTGAAATATTTCTGAAAATATTCGTATATTTAAATAAAATGAAAGAAAATTCAATTATTAGATTCAAGTTAAATTTATATCAAGAAAATGTAGTACCCCTTTCCTTTGGTCTCAAAGCCTTTTTAAAAGGCTTGGAAATCTTGTTTAACTTTTTTTTGAACCTTTTGCAAGCATGAATTGTATTAGATCGCTTCAGTCTAATCGACTCATTTGGGTCATAAATTTTCTTCATTACCAAATTTACGATGCTTGACTTGCAGTCATTAAGGCACTAGAAAAAATAATTAAGATATATAAGCGAACTGATATTATATCGAAGTCATTTTTTGTGACATCATCGTTAGGCGGAGTGTTTCCACATGCTTTAAAGCAAATGTCATATATACGTGCATTTATAGAAATATCTGATTCGGCACCGCCAATCAAATAAAACAATGTAGAAAAAAATATTAAATTACAAAACAAACCCATTTCATCATGTTTATATTTTATGGTAGAAATTAAAGTGTCAACTTACACATTGTTTTTTTAGTGTACTTTATTTTCTCTTTTGATCCAAATAAAACAATTAAAAATTACTAATAAACCAATAGAATAATATATATATTATATGTAATATATAAAATACTATGCAACATTATATTACATTTTAATATAAATCTTTAGATAATCACAAGTGTTTAATTTCATGTTCACTTAATAAACGACCATATTTATCCCTAAAATACATAGTCATTGAACCCTTTGTCCTTGGATCTACAGCCTTTTCGTTTTTCCTTAGTTTACAAGGGGTTTTTGAGTTTTTATGGCCACACACCCTTATCTTCTCCTTTACTACATTGAATTTACCATTGGAATATTTCGAAGCAACAGCAGTCTTTACTTTTACACCATTGGCAAAACTGGAAACCCCTTCCTTAGTCTTATCCCCTACATATTTAAGAATTTGAGACGCTTTTGTTGAAACACCGTTTGGTGACTTCCCGAATTTACCATTAAATTGACTCGTTTCTATATGGTATTCTGTTGATTGGCCTGTTGGATTACTAGTCTTAGCAGTGAATTGTTTCTCCATAAGAACTTTAGAACCTTTAGCCTTGCCTTTTAAGTCTTTTACTAGCGTCATCGTAGAATTTTTAGTCTTATCTGCCACTTTCTCCAGGCTTTTCCCTGCTTTTGAAAAGGTATTTTTGGCACCCTTTGAAAGTTTATCAAGCTTAGTTTCACTGGATTTGGGTACATCATATGGATTTACATAGGACATGCCGTCGTAACTAGCTGGCGTGTGAACGGGATATGTCCCCATATATTCTATGTCAGAATCGTCATAGTCTGAATGATCATCAGGATGACTTGACACACCACCCCTGTAAATTTTTGCAGCATCAGCATCCTCAGTATAGCCTTTCTCTGGTGTGTAACCGAATGTCGTGAATTTACCCTTCATGGCTGGTTCAATGAAATCGACTTCGTCTGAAAAGGTTACACTTTTCTTTTTTTGGTCTCCAGACTTTGAGTATGGAACTGGAATGTCATTTGTGATAGTAACAACTGATTTCTTCTTAGATCCGACTGGAGATTCATATCCTGGAATCGTTATTACTTCCTCTTTCTTAATACTCTCAACTTTAACATCGCTTTTAGAGCCATCTGGATTTAACTCCTTAGCAAATAGCGGGTTCGGTTCAAAAGGTGGAACAACTGTAGTTTTAACCTTGACCAGAGGCTCATTTGGGACCATCAAGGTCTCAGTGGTAATGTCGACTTCATTTCCTGATTCGCCGGGTAAAGTTGCTTCAGGTAACCCACCAGTTAAATGTTTTTTTGTGGTTGTACTCTGGTCTGCATATACTGCAAAGATGTTACCAGTTGTAAAAAACTCAGAAATGAATTTGGAGACTAGTGCTAGTACAATAACTTTCATAATTAAGGCCATTTATATATATTAGCTAGAATCTAATTACACATTAAAATAGAAAGCTGTTTTAAAAATGGGTAAAAATAAATTTCATAAAAGTATAAATAAAAATTGTATATAAAATCAATGTTGCTAAATAGGAAAAAAGGAAAGATCTTGGAAAAGCAGTGGCTTTGAGAAAATTTATAGAATCACTGGAGAAATTAGGAAAATTTGGAAAAAAGAGCCATATTCTGATGTAATAACAAATAAAAAATAAGTGTTAAAATTAATCTAAAATTAAGTTTAAAGTGTTTTAAAATAATAAAATAAAAAAAATTTTGGAATCCTTGTAATAAGGATTCTGTGCACAATTCCATAAATATTAAACAAACTAACTATATAAAAAATATATGTTATTTAAAATATAGAATGTGAAACGCATTATATGGTGTAGAACACAATAGAAGTCAACAAATAAACAATTGTTTAACAGTGAATTATTTCCCCACACATCTATTGTTGTTAGATTATTTAGAAACTAATAAATCATTGGATTCCATATAAAATATTAACTATGATCATGTAATCATTATATGAACTGATTTTGCAGTTCCCTCTTCTCCACGATGAATTAAAATCTATAAAAAAATATTTTTGCCCAAATTTGTTACCGTTTCAGGGTAAATAAAAACTTGTTTTATAATATTACACTATTATTCAAGTACTATAAAGTCTGATAATTATCAATTTGTAAATTTATTTCCTCATAATATCGTGTTTGATTCTTCCACAATTTCTTAGCTAATATGACCACAAACGCCGAAGATCACTTACTAAAACAGGTATTTTTCCTCAGTTTAAACCAAATCCTAGGATCTCTCTACCTTAGATGTCGCGAAACTTACATCTTTAACCCCCGAAGTTATCAGCAGACAAGCCACTATTAACATAGGTAATAATTTACAAAGCATCCAATATTTTATAAACTAAATAATTAGATTTCAAAATACCATTTATACTTTCTCAATTAATTATTGAGTGTAGGAACGATTGGACATGTCGCTCACGGGAAATCAACAGTCGTGAAAGCGTTATCTGGAGTCCATACAGTGCGTTTTAAACACGAAAAGGAACGTAATATAACAATCAAATTAGGGTAATACAATTCTCTACTATACATATAGTAACATCTATATAGGTACGCAAATGCTAAGATATATAAATGTACTAACCCCGAGCATGAGCCGCCAAGCTGCTATAAATCCTACGGGAGTAGTAAAATAGACGACCCACTGTGTGAAAAACCAGGATGTGGACATAAAATGGAATTAAAACGGTAATTAATATAAGCATATATATATACCAAGAGTATAATTATACTAGTCAACGTAATCTGATAAATTGACAGACATGTATCATTTGTTGATTGTCCCGGCCACGATATATTAATGGCCACAATGTTAAACGGCGCCGCAGTAATGGATGCAGCACTTCTTCTGATCGCCGGTAATGAATCGTGCCCTCAGCCCCAAACCAGTGAGCATCTCGCAGCAGTTGAGATCATGAGACTTAAGAATATACTAATACTTCAAAACAAAGTCGAGCTTATTAAAGAGTCCCAAGCACTCCTAAGACAACAGGAAATCAAAAAGTTCATCTCAGGTATTATAATTCTCGCATATTATGCTATTATAATTATAGTAAATTCTTGAATTTTTGGGTTTTAATGAATTTTATAGGTACGGCAGCCGACGGAGCACCTATTATACCAATTAGTGCAGTTTTGAACTACAACATCGATGTCATCAGCGAGTATCTGGTGACGCAAATAGCTGTCCCGAAACGCAACTTTACCGTCCCGCCACAGATGATAATCATAAGATCATTCGATGTGAATAAACCCGGAGAAGAGATTGAAAATTTACAGGGCGGTGTGGCAGGAGGAAGTATACTCTACGGAGTATTGAAAGTCAACGATGAAATTGAAGTCAGACCAGGCATAATTTCCAAAGATCAAAACGGCCAAATCACATGTAAATCAATCAAATCAAGGTAACCATAATATAGCTATAACTTCAAAAACTTTTATAATTACTATAATAGAGTGATATCGTTGTTTGCGGAGCAGAATAATCTCCAGTATGCAATACCAGGAGGCCTAATTGGAGTTGGAACAACGATGGATCCAACATTAACAAGAGCAGATCGATTAGTGGGACAAGTGATAGGATATATTAACACACTACCAGACTGCTTTATAGAAATTGAAGTTACGTACTACTTGCTGAGGTATTAAAATATTAAAACCATAGTGTTTTAGGAGGTTGCTGGGTATCAAGGTCACTGATAACGATAAGAACGTTAAAGTGTCAAAGCTCAAAAAAAATGAATTTTTAATGGTCAATATCGGATCAACGTCAGTTGGAGGCAGAGTTACAGGGATTAAACCGGACATGGCAAAATTCGAGTTAACTGGTCCAGTGTGCACGAGGATAGGAGATAAGGTGGCGATCTCAAGAAGAGTAGACAAGCACTGGAGATTAATCGGCTGGGGACAAATCAACAAGGGGAAATCACTACAATTAATATAAATCTGTAACAAATAATATAATGGATAATATATATATAATTAATTTTTAAAATTAAACTAGAATTTGAGAACAAGATGGCCTAAGCTATTGTAAATTAGAGCTATAGAGAGCTCTATAAAAATAAAACTATTCTAATTTAATAGATATAAATACACATCAGGGAAAGTTATATAGAGATGTGTGAAAATAAATGAGGAAAAAAATCGTTAAAAGAGAAAAATTGATAATTCAGGAGAAAAAAGAAATGAATTATTGAAAAATTTGTTTACACTAAATAATAATTTAAATAGTTTTCAGCGAAATGAAAAATCAACTCATCAGAAGCGTTGTAAGGAAGCACCAAGGTAATATATGAATGAATGACTGACTAATTGATAAATAATACAGAATTGGCCAAGTTGATACTAGTTTTTGGAATTTCGGAGAATAATGTCAAAGACATCAACCTACTAAAAATCATAAGTAGTATAGACGAAGAAAAGGACCTAATCAATAAATGTTATTTAAATTTATTTAAACTATAAATTTTCAGGCATTTATTTAAAAGGTGTAAACATATTACTCAGCATTCAGTGCAATATTGTACTAAATGACTTAAAACTTCTGGACCAAAGGGTAAGCTTAACATCGACAGATTTTAATTAATTTCTTTCAGTTAAATCTTCTCCAATTACCTAGTGGATTAAAGATTCCCAAGAGTAAAACGAAACGTACCAGAACAGTTACCACGGTCATAAGGACAGTTGAGGGCAATAAACCGAAAAAACAATTAATCGCTTATAACAATAACAATACCATCAAGACTCCAATTCCAATTAATGTAACACAAAAAATTCCCCAATTTATTTATTTAGGGATATAACAATAATAAATCTATTATGGGATTAACCATATACAGTCAATATGAATTTGACATCAACAATAACATTATAAGCCAGAAGCTTGATATTTGCAAATACAACAGAGTAAATAACACAGATGAAGATAAAATAACAAATATCATGAAGGATAGGAAAATTAAAAAATGTGTAAAGGGGAACAGGAACGTCAAACTACACTTGATTCTGATCAAAAAATATAACTCATACGTAATTTAAAATTTTTTCTACTTTAAATTATGCTTCAGCTTAACAATAAATTGAAGACCTCTAGAGATCTCGATACCAAACAACCTTCCAATACTGTTATTCGTGGCAAAAATAATTCAGTTAGTGCCACTGAACTTGGTAACAAAGTAATAAATGGCGATGTTATTAAAGGGAATGATGCAAATAAATATGCGGATGATATAATGAAAACCATACAAACTAAAGGGGTGTGTAAATTCGATGAATTATTTCCAAAGAGTAGGGGCAAGTTAGTTACTTCCCAGTACTTCCTAAGTCTGTTAGTTTTGCTAAGTGACAATAAACTACAAATGACTGTAATAAACAACGAATTTAAACTCTCTATTGCATCCTAGTCCACTGATACCTTTTAATCTTTCAATAAATTATACCATTTTACACTTCATATAAGGTTGCTTGTTAGATATCTATGGAGTCTTTATTATAAATAATTGATTTACATTTAATAGTATTTTTATAAAGTTTCAAGTTTGATATCTATATGTGTTCACGAATTGTTTAAGGTTCTCTCTGGTGGCATTGTCCAAACGAGTGTTGAAAAAATTCGTCAAGTAATCTGACAAATTTAACAACAACTTTTGCAAATATGTGTGGTATAAATATCCAGCTCCTTTAAAGTGATCTGATCCCAGCCAGAAAAAGAAAACCAACTTAGCTTCTTTATACAACGGCAAAAGCTTTAGGAATGGCAACAAACTTTCAAAGTATGAATTTGTTAAATACATGGCCCAATATAACAAGTGATGGGCCGTGTAAACGCATTTTAAATACGATTCCTTACTTACTGCTTCCCTACACAGTTCTCTCTCTCCCAGCCTTCTATCATTCTTGACTGGATCAGTTCCTGCTGATTCAGTACTTTCTCTAGCTGTATGAGGTGTCGTATCAGTGGTTGTGTTACCGCTGTTTGTGGGCGGATGACTGGTTGTTACCGCATAATTGTTATTTTTGTATAGGAATAAAAAGGTTCTATAGGCCGGGTACAACTGGCATAATAACAGGTTCAAAAGTCGATATAAACTATTAGATAACAAAAACATAATATTAGAGTTATATTAAAGTATACATAGATAAAATATGTATAGTCGTTTAGGAATGGGGATGATATTAATTATCATTATGTGTTATGTAGATGAATGACACTGATCTATAAAAAAATGAGAAATAAGGATTTGGAAAATTTTAAATAATATACTTTGTGGAAGATGGTATATTTGTGAGTTCATTAGCCCATCTATACAACGACATATAACTTTTGTACTTCCCCCTAAATTCACATTAAACTAATGAAAAATAATTCATAGAATAATATAAATAATTAATTTGCATACCCAAGAAATGATTCTGTACTCTTATCCTCGTAAATGTGATTAGATAATATATGTATTTCACTATACACACGATCCGGGTTATCAAAGTCCGGCGATCTAACAGTTGATTATTAAGTTGAAGTTACCTGTAGTTTAAAATTTCTGGAAAACCCGGAGGTTCTATAGATGAGTAGTTGAATCCAGGCATTTCATTTCCATATTTGCCAGTCGTAAACTGAACAATTGTGTAAATAAATTTAATTTATTTATGTAAAAGTTTTTTTCTTTAATTAGTCAGTTTTTAGTAAGTAGACATTCTAGGAATTATTACTTGTTCATTTTGTCGAGGAATTGTATAGTCTGTCGATTTAAAATTGGTTATATCTATGTAGTTGATCACGCCGTCGGCTGTACTAACGCAAGCATCATCTGGAGAGTATTGATAAACGTTATCCACTGAGAATTATTATGTTTCTTTGTGAATTACCTAGATAACGGTATTTAAATAGCTTTTTAGGTAGTTCCTGTATGGTTGTAAAACAGTTAGTGCTTTTAATCATCTTAATGACTCTAGTATTCTTATTCTCGTCCTCGTTATATTCAACTAAATACACCTCGTTTCCACCATAGTTCCAGCTAAACTCATATTAATAGAAGAATGAAAATCAGTGGGCATTAATTTAAAGTATTCTTACTTGAACACAACAGTGACGTGGTCCTGTGTAGAATCCAAGAAGTCTGAGCCATACAGCTCGGCATTGTGCGATATTGGTCTTCTTGTGTCATATCTGAAAGTATGTCTTGAAATTAAGTCAGATAACGCCGGTTTGACCTCGTTTCCAAACTCTTGGCTGCGATCAGAATCACCATGATTAGATTCACTAGAACTGATGTTTAAATTGTATATGCTTGGAAAGCTTCGCGATTTATTATTCATTAAAAATATTATTCTAAAATTAGATATGTTACCCAATAGGTGAGATAACAATCAACCTTATGTTTACAATTTAATATATTTATTTTAAATATGGAAAATAAAAAGAAGATTTTTATTAGAGGAATCGCTGACGACGTTGATTCTAATTTACTATTTTCTGCCTTTTCACAGTTCGGCCATATTACCGATTTAAATATACCAAAGGATAAATTCACAGGTATTTAATTCATATTCAAATTCATAAATTCATTCCTTCTTTCATATTTACTAATCTTTTTCTAGATAAGAACAGAGGAATAGCTTTTGTTGAGTATGAAGACGAGGAGGATGCTAAACATGCCATTTTTAACAGACATAACTCTGAATTATACGGAAGGATCATAAAAGTCGGTTACTCGCACATGAATTGAAACTCAAAATTCGATAATATATAATAAAATTCAAAAAACAAATTAATTAAAATGGTAGCTTGCTGAATAATTTGCAATTTCTAATTATCCCTAAGAATAATTTTTTAAATTTATTTATCTATACCCTTATTAAACGGATTTTTCCCGTTTCTATAGAGTTTGTATGTGTATTCATAAGTTGTGAGATTCTTCATTATTAAATATTTGTTTAGAAGGTTCATGTAAAAAAATGCCAAAGAACAGGCAAACAAATATAGTGTGTATATGAACCTATAAGAATAGTGTTATAAATGATAGAAATATTGTAGACTTACAGGAAAAAATGGTTTTTGAATAAAAATATATAAATATCCTTTTGTAGTAAACTAAACTCTTTACTATACAAGCTCTGAAAATAAGTTAAAGTTTAGAATAGAAATGGTTGATAGGTTATTACTTTTATGATCTTGAATAGTAATACAAATGAGTATTCCTTTATGACCATTACCAAAAATATGAAGAAAACAAAATTCTTGTAGTTGTTGTGTCCGATACAGTTGGACAAACTGAAAATTATTAAGTGAAATAATATTAAACGAACAAATAGCAGTGATGATCGAAGCGTTGTATGCATCGATTACACACATAGCAGTGTTTGGAGCGAGGAGGTTTGTAAATTTTACATTTTTCTAAAAGAATTGATCAGAATAAAAGAGTTTGACTTACGACACCACTTCTGAAGGAAATTGTGACCATCTACATCAATTAACTTGGCCTGTGTATTAGTTTCCAAGTATTCAGATAAGTCAGTATTAGAAGGAATCACACCGGGATCGGACTTGTTCAGCCTTCTTAGAGTATATAACTTGAGAAAATATAATAATAAAACTATCGTGATATTGATTGACTTATTTGTTTTGTCTTTATTATGTTTTATTCTACAAATGAAAGTAAGAATTAGGAATTTACATGTATGAAAGAAGAATTATCAAATGTAATATAACACCAAAAACTATAGATTTTATAACAAGTGGATTCGTCTGTTTATCTGGTGTTTCTATAAAAAAATTAAAGGAAGAATAAAAAATACCTAGTGTAAACTCGGAATCAACAGGAATGTAACCATCACTATTCATTATTTAATAAGATGATAAATAGTTAAATGAAATTTTATAATTTAAGAACATAAAAATGATTTAAATCATTGGAAGATTATAATAATCTATCAGGCAACATCACACAGAAAGAATCATCTCAATTTTAATTTTTAACATTAAATTTTATTTAAATATGTTAGAGTATGTATAATAATAATAATGTATTAAATAGTGAGATTAATATACAAAAGTGTAGTTATTCAACCGATAAATTAGAATCTGATATAAATAATTTTAATATAAAGAGTTGTAATATAAATAGTTTCAATACCAGAATAAGTGTATTATATGATATATTAATTAATAAATGTAAATTGGACGAAAATTGGAAATTTAAAATCGAATTAATTTCATACAAATCAATAGATGATATAAAATTTTTAAATAATTTAAATTTATTGCAATCATATCTTGAAACGAAGTATAAAAACATAAAAAATGTAGATGGAAATATAAATGAATCAGAAAATTTTAAACTAGCGTCTTTGAATTTTGAGAATGAAGAAATATTGAAGTATATAACATACTACTTGGTGGAATTCGTATGTGAAATCGAAAGGAAGTTGAAAATCAAAAATTATAAACAGAAAATTGTCAAATTGCTTCTAATTATACCCAATGTTAACTATTATATAACCAACTATGTTAGTGATGTTGTGGCCGAATTACAACAAAACACAGCACAAATCACTTTGTACCATAATATCTATATAACATTATCGCTGATTGTGGAAAATGGAATAAGAACCCTAAAGTTAAATAAACTTTGTAATAAAATAATAAACACATACATCAATAACCAGAAAATAGAACTAAATAATGTCGAATTTTTATCACCAGATGTTGTTTTGGATTTTTTAGTATGCACAGGCACTAACTCTAATGACAAGGTAAACGGTGGAATTGTTAGTAAAGTGGATGAAATTGTACTCAAATGTATGAATGTGATACTAGCAAACCACCTATATAGCCCCGGCAATGTGAGTTCAATATATACTCTGTTAAGGTATTTTTATAATATAATATCCAATAATGTGTTGACAAATGAACACACAACAGTTGTGACATGTAATTTTATATACGCGCTTGAATTATTATATGACCATTTTGATGCTAGAGTTTACACAGCCCTGTTAAGAATAAGCAGAAATAACAGTTATAAATTGGTCGAAAAGGTTAATTATTTTAATTATTTGTATATAATAAAGTCAATTTTGATATTTTTGAGCCATTCGACAAAGGAATTTGAGGATGGAGAAAATTTGATTAGTCATGAATTTTCACTAGAGTGGAATGAAATATTGAATAATTGTTATAAGATAATAATAAATGAATTGAATAACCATAATAACAAATATATAAGCAATTATATACTCGTCCAATTGATACACCTATATTTGATTAACATAAATAAATTAGCAGTAACATATTTTGTGAACACAATTGATGAAGAGGCTCAGTATAAAGCAGGTTTGAGAGAAAAATTGGTAAACTTGTTTAAATTAATATCATCAAATGATATAGATGATAAGAAATTGTTAAAGTATTTAATCTCGACAATTAAGAGAATTGACGGAAAGTTTGTCCCGGGAACAATTTGTGAAGTTAAGGAGTCAGTAAATTTGGAGAAACTATATGGCTATTACAGCAAGTTGGAAAATGGAAGTGTAATATACACTATAATGGTACATAACGGACTTAAATATATAATGTACAGCACAAGTGGTTGTGTTACGAATAAGGTTAGTTTGGAACAATTGCTGTGTGAAGGAGTTCCGTTGGTATCTGAGAGTGAAGTTGACGACAGAATGATAACGAGTGATAAGTTAACAATGATGGAAAAGTTGATAGTTAACACAAATGAACAATTGGTTAATTTAATCCCAAATTATATTAAAATACTTATATACGTTAATCAAATGAAGATGAGTGAAAAAAAGATTGATAAAGGTATAGTGGAGCATGAGGTTAATGGAAACCATTATAAAGAATATAATGGCTTAGATAAACAAGTTGATGTGAATAGAGAAGTGCTGAGTAAATATAACCTGAGGAAAATTTTAGAAGAAGTAGAAAACGCTGAAATTATTGAACTTAAAGATCTTAACTTCCTTCTGACAATTCTCATAAATAATCTCAAGAACATAACAATTAGTACCAAAACTGAAAGACAATGTAAGTTGAGAACTAAGTTATTCTCGGCACCAGAATTGAACAAGTATATATTGGTATCAGGAACGGAAACTACGGATGAGATTGAAGTGATTGTGGACGACAAATATAAACTGGATAAAAAAACATTGTACCATAACCTGTACTATAATAATATCAATATAGTGATGAACATAATAAGGTTCATTTCAATTAAAAAGAAATTGAACCAGCTATTTGTGTTAAAGTTCCTTCTGACGCGTGTACTCTACAACGTTAACATGTGTAACCAGAATTATTTCATATTCCTGATTAACAATATAATAAACAATATAATAATTAGAATAGCGGCGTGTGGTGGAGTTGTTAAAAATGACAAGATTAACGAGAATGAAGATGAGGAAGAGTTAGTAATAGGAGAAATATTAGTACTACTGTATAATAACTTAAATAACGATGTAGCGGTTAATATACTAAATAATTTCATTGTTAAATTGCATGAAAATATAGAAGGTGGACGCTTAATTGGAATAAAACCATTATTCTCATGCCTCTTAAAAAAGTTGTATTCATTGTTCAAGGAAGTTAAAGTTGACGATAAATTGTTGCTGTTTAACACGACGTTGGAAGTGCAGAAGTTGATTGAGAGAATTTACAATGAGAAATTAAATAGAAGTGAAGGTGAAGAGGATCACCACAGTGATGTTTTGCTGAGTTATATCAAGGAAAACGAAAGCCTGTTGCAGAGTGTAAATACAAGTAAATATGAAGTTAACGTATATTACATACTATTATATTTGAAATGCGCCAGTAATTACAACAAAGATATGAGGAATAGAAGGATTAATAATATTCTGAACAATTATATAAATAGAACATTAAATATGGGAGTTGATACAAAGATCAATGAAACTAGAACAAAACACATATTGGAAACGATATTGAATATAATAAAACAATATCACGAGAACCTAAACCAATATATTAACAACAATGTTAACATACTGCCGATTTTGAATTTGCTGAATCACTACATAGAAATTGATTATAATTGCATTGATAATGAAGTGATGGTTCAAATATACAAGTATTTGGTGTCAATAATGAATAAAGTGGTAAATAAATATATTTCATATAATAATAACATGGTATTCTTGGACTGCAGAGGATATTACATAGAAAATAGTGGAGAAAGAATTGGTAGTGGAGATAAGGATGGAGTTGACGACGAACCTAAGATGAAAAACTATTTAATATACAAGCTAATGTTTGAAGTGATAAGTCTAATAAGGATTATGGTGGAGAAATTGGAGATGGATTTGCACCGCTTTAACATTCTGGTGATCAATTACATAATCAATATCAGGAACATCTCGATCATTGACAAGTTTAACAATTTGTTAAGTATTACCTTGAGAAAGTATGTAAATACTAGTACAGGTGTGTTAGACTACAACAGCGTTGTTAAGGTAAAAAATCATGTAAAAGATGAAGTTGAGAGTGAAGATACCAGAAAAGAGTGTGGGAGACTAGATGAGGCAAACAAGTTATTTAAAGATTTTATTAACGGTTTGATAGTTAAACATTTTTCAAATTCAGATGTTAAGAGTGGAAGGAACGGAGCAGATAGGTTTGTAAAGTCGAAAATCACAGTCAACTGCACAGAGGAAAATAATAAACTGATGTTCTACATACACTACATGGTAAACATACTGCTACATAATGACTACACAAACATTAAAGTAAATGAAACAATTTCTGGGGGTGAAAAGCTTAATTTCGTTGGCGACTTTGAGGAGTTTGAAGTTAAGGTGGGTGAAATGGATATAAACATAAGGTGTGAGTACATAAGCATGATATTTATGACGATAATAAAGACGATTAACAATAAGAATGCGGGAAACAAGGTTCTGATGATCAATAACATCATAAGCCTGCTTTTGGAAATAATAGACGGTGTTAACGTAAACGTTGTGATCAATATATTGAGGTACATTTACAGGTGTGTGCACAGCAAGTACATCAACTCAACAACACTGAACAACACAATCAACAACATTAAGTCAATATATGATAACACAGATGGCAAATTCACGATTAACTGGAAATTGAATAATAGCATATTACTATTATTATCAACAATCATATCATGTCACACATTAAATAATACCACTGAAAACAAAAATAGTATTGGAGATGAGAATATTCCTAAACTTGATAATCAGGTGAATGAAAATCCAAATACAATTGATTTTAATAATGGAAATCGCGATTCAATACTGAGACTGATAAAAAGGTATAAAACTAAGTATGTAAGTTTGTTTATATATTATTTTCATCAAATAAATTCTGTTATGGAAAATAGTAAAGATGGAGATGGATATCCTGGGCTTTGTGCTCATGAAAAACCAGTTGTTGATTCATTGATAAAATACTGCATCAACAATAAACTGTTAAGTAATAACAAGTTATACGTGCTGTTGTTTAAATACTGTTATAAAACGAGACATAGGTTCTTGAATTACTTATTAAACGATGTTAAGGAAAATTATAATGAGATTACATTTTACGTCAAGTTTCACGTGATCCAGATACTTTTTGATTCACCAAAGTGTTATTACGAGTGTGGTATGACAGAGCATAACTTGTTAACAATTAATATAATCTTGTTGAAACTGTTGAATGATTGGGATATCAAAATAAGGAATGAAGTGAAAGAAAAAATCAAAAAGGGATACATCAAAGGTGATGAAGATAATGTGATGAATGAGGAGGTTTATAGTTATGAATATATAATACTAAGTAATTTATACCAACATAGTAAAGATTTGTTTTATTCAATTTCATACTACTTTATCAACTTCTACAATGATGCTACAAAGACAGGATTGAGTACGAGTAATGGGTCAGTTTCCGATGACTTTAGTGTGATTTATGAAGTGGAAGATGAAGATGACGGTGGTGTTAACATAATCAAAAATATATTATTAATCATAAGGAATAAAGAAAAGGACCAACGACTGATTAGTGACCTGATAAATAAGCTGTACGGTGATACAAGTTGTAATAGTTTGAAAAACTGTGATGAAGATTCTTTTGATAATTTAGGAAAGGAGGATTTTATTAAAGAGTTCAGGGTAGATAACATAATTTTATACGCTTTACGAAACATCAAGGATGATATAACGAGGGATATAATTGTTAATTTATAATTTAATATCTAGTAACTACATTATATTATGTGTAATATTACAGATAAGTAATGGAATCCTTCAAAATGGTTTGGTTTGGAAATAAATATATACAAAAAAATAAAAAATTAACATCTAATTATTTATTTATACCTAGGTTGTGGAATCACGTATCGGGTGATGTGTAGAAACAAACTAGTATTTAGAGTTTTATTTAATGCTAATTATATTATATACACTGAATTCACTCGCACATTGTTTTGTTATTTCTAATATCACTAAAACAGTCCCGTTTTACAAGTGCAATAGTAGACTAAATGTTTTATTAGATGAAGATGAAGGTAACGAGTTTTTTAACCATGAGGAAGTCATTGAGGAAAAACAGCCTAAAAGTAGAAAAAACAAACTCAATTATACACAAAAACTCAATATCAGCAGACCAATAAATAAGAATGTCAAAACGAGATACAAATTACAACAATTCCCAAAAAGTTGGCAAGATTCCACAATTAATCTCTAATGTTTAGAACAAGGAGTCACCAAGGACGGATCCTACAAGTTCTGCTCAAATTTACGAATCTGTGGAGGCGCAATTCGAGGAAGGAAGCTTTGTATTCCTCCAATATACGTCAGACCAGTTATGTCCAGGGTAACTTTTTTAACAATGATCCTCACTAACTAGAATATCTGTGTACTTTATCTAGATGTGTTACTTGATTTCTTGAAACTATCTGGTTTTAGGTTAAAGTAAGCGTATTCAACTACTTGAACAGTCTAAACATGTTCTCAATAGATAAAGAAACAAAGTAAGTTTCTTAGATAATAAAATATTGCTGTAAAACATTCCAAAAACTTCTTTTTTGATAACTCATCTCTTCAGTGTGATTGACCTGTACTGTGGAACTGGCTCCTTGGGATTAGAATCGTTGTCCTACGGCTCTTCAAAGTGTACTTTTGTTGATATTTCCCTAAAATGCCTTAAAGTAACAATTATATACAATATCTCTGATCAATACTACTTCTTTAAAATTAACTCATTTTTAGGCCGTGAGTTTGAATTCACAAAAGTGCGGCTATCAAGATAAATGCCGTATTATAAGATGTGATTCCATGGTAGGATCACCCAATTAAGCTTATTGTTTAGGAGTTGATAAGCAGCCCGCACTTGTACAATATTAACGAGAAGTTTGATTTAATGTTTGTGTCGCCGCCGTATGAAGAAGTGGTTTACTCTGAAATACTTGAGGTATTTTTACAAATTATCTACTTGCTAACTAATCTTTAGTATATAAGTAACTGTAAGATATTAAACAAGGACGCAATTGTGGTTGTGGAGTACCCTAAGGAACTTTCAACTCTTCCTCACGTAATTTTACCCTTAATTCACCCCCAATTAGACCGTTAATGAAAGGTTGTTTGGTATAAAGAATAAAAAATACGGGAGAACAGTTATCGCAATCTACGTTCATGACCCTTCAAGTAATAAACAGCCCCTAATAGAAAAGGGTTTGGAGATGTTTTTAAAGGATGTAAAGAAGAAGAAAGTAACTGTTGAAGATAATGTATTTGTAATATATAATACGTGATAATGTACTAAAGGTACTAAATTAGTCCAAACTCTTCATTTTGTTCATCTGTTCTATTATAATTAATATAGTACAAGTTTTCATCAACTACGATTTTTTCGTCCAGGAGTGCTGATTTACCGATATTTAAGTTATCAAAATCTGGACAATCCTCAACTGACCCTTTAGTTTCCTCGTTGACTACATTATACTTGGATATAATACTATCAATATTGTTTTTTATGCCTTCACTTGTAATTTGAGCGTTACTGTTGGTGTATGTGAAAATAAATGTGTTATCCAATGGGTCGTTAAATGCGATATTGATTCCCTCTTTTGAACCATTTCTACAATCAATTACTTCTTTCAATTTGTTTATCAATGACTTTATTTTGCTTTTATTTATGTACATGCCGTTCACTAAAGGTGTCGAGTCACCATTGTTGTGGCTCATTTCGTCTGAATTGAGGCTTGAATCACCTATTAAAAAGGGGAATGTTGAGTGCAAATTCTCAATTATTTTATTAATTAATCCTTCAATTGTAGTAAACAAACTACTCAATGAACCTATAAAATCCAATACATTTTTTTTGAAGTGGTAAAAATGCAATATGGAGTATGTAGTACCTGGGGATATCGTCAGTTCCAACTCATTGATGCTGATTTCGCAAGTGTTTGACAGAATAATATCCCGTTTAATATCGTCAACACTATTGATTTTAAGGTGCCAAACCTTGCCGTATTCCTTAATTCCGCCACCAGGTTTGAGTTCATTTGTTCTATAGTTGCAGTTGTCACACACGAATGACATTATTATGCACTTGTCAAACCCAGGTATTGCTATAAATTTGTAATTTAGGGGATTTTTTAATGAATAGTATGTATAAATATTTACCAATTTCACAAATTTGGTTCTTCCCTTTAAAGCCACAGTTTGTGCAATTAACAAAAAAGAAATCATTTAAACCATCCTCATGGTCCGACTGGTGAGGTCCATTTGATTCGTTGTCATCGTCTGGTGAACCTTCATCCTCTGGTTGGCATGCATAGCCCATTTTCTGTAAAAATTAAATGTTAATTCTTTATAAATACCTCTAAATGCTCATTGGTTCTTTCATATTTATTAACTGTTAGTTCCAACTTGTTATTATCATTTTCAACATAACTGTTACCACTTGGGTCATCAATAAACAGTGTAAAAGACTAAGATTAATTTATAATTAATTATTTCACTTACTTCCAATCCTGTGGAATATGAAACCAGTCTATTCTTTATTTTATCGAGTTTTTGTAAATATTCAGCCAATTTATAAACATTCTCATCCACTTTTATACTCACATCGTTAGTAGAATTTGTGAGTTCTTTATTCAGGATAGCGTCAGTTTCCGCATTATCTACACCAAGACTTTCAAAAGAACTAATATGATCAGTCAAATTGTTGATAATGTTAGTCAGCAGGCCTTCAATTGTGGTAACTATACCCTTTCTATCCAATTTGGGTATTTCAAATTCCAAATCAACTAAACATTATTTTGGGGAATTTGTTATAGAAGATGAAAATATATAAAATTGAAGTTTATAGTGTGAATTTGGAATAAATAGTCTCTATATAACTATAACTAAGCGGATTTTTGGAAATTTTCAGTACTTAATTTAACGGCTGATGTGTTGGTGATAACAATTTGGTTATTTAAACCCTAAATCATATTATAAATATTAAGGGTTGTTACTTCTGGATTATTAACATGAATGTTGTAAGAGACTCCGAGGTTTTGTAATTTTGATATGTTTAGAATTTCATTGTTTTTATTATCACAGAAACTGCACTCAAATGACATCACAAGTATATCTAAATAAAATAATATATTTTAAAATAAAGTAACCATTGAAATGAGGTATTTTTCTGGCCAAAATTCTCGTAGTTCCGTTCTCGCCGCAGCTCATACATACTGATTCTACTACAGCTTCATCATCATTTACGTAATCTCCTGGATTTTCTAGTTCAATTCTAGATTCATTCTCCATTTAATACAAAAATGGCAGAAAGTAGAAAGAATTAAACTCAAATTTAAATATATTATATGTGGTGTGATGATCAACCACAAAAGTTACAAATATAATAATAAATGTAGGTTCGTTTATCATTTTAAATATTTCTATAAATGTAAATTCGATTGTTATATTTTCAAATAAGATGGATTTGGAATATGTTAATGATAATGTTAACAATAACGAGGATGATGAGATATGCCCATTATGTATGGAATTATTGGATGAAACCGATCGCAATTTATTCCCATGTAATTGCGGATACCAAGTTTGCCTATGGTGTTTACATTATATCCGCAATACCATGGGCAATAAGTGCCCTGCCTGCAGGCAAGATTATAATGAGTCGAATTTCAAGTATATTAACACAAATACCACCGCCACCACGCGAAGCGATAAAAACAATAGAAAGAAAAAACCAGACCTGAACATTAATAACGGAGCTAACTCCAATAATTCAACTACCGCCACTACCAATGGCAGCTCAGTCAATAATAGCTCATCCGATAAAAGTTCTTCCCAGTCACCCACTACTAATACAGGAGTTGTAGATAGTAACAATGTATCAATAGAAGTATTAAAAGATATAAGAGTAATCCAGAGAAATTTGGTGTATGTGGTAGGCATACCACTAAAGTTGGCCAAAAAGGAGATTTTAAAGAGATATGAATATTTTGGCCAGTACGGGAAAATTCAGCATATTGTAGTAAACAAGAGCAACACATACTCGAATGTGAATATACCTTCTTACACGGCATATATCACATACTCGAAGAAATCTGAAGCGAACTACGCCATTCAGTGTATTAATACAAAGCAGATCGATAATAAATATCTGAGAGCGTCTTACGGGACCACCAAGTACTGCAGCTATTTTCTTAAGGGTCTAAAGTGCTTTAATCAGGACTGTTACTACTTACACAAGTTCACAAACTCATCTGAACACTACTATAAACACAGTAATACTAATAACGCAACACTTAACTCTAAAGAAATAGATAAAGATAACACTGCCAGCGCAGTTAAAGACACTAGTGCGAAGGACACGACAGTCACCAATAATGTAGAGCAACCTGAAACAGGCCCAGTAGTCGATAACATTTTCAACGTAAATATCAAGTATATACTGAATAAATACAACAGCAATAATAAATTAATAAACATTGTCAACGTTAATAATAATAAATCGTTAAGTTCGGTCAATAACAACGTCACTAATTTGTACCAATGGTGTTTCAACAACACAAACACTCCCAACACTATGCATGTCAACTCGGGATCTAACCAGCCAAATTACTCAGATCACAATAGCAATACAAAGGACGGCACAGTTGACATATTTAACAACAATGAGTTATATATTAACGATATAATGAATAAAATAAGGAGATACACCATGCTAATAGATAACTTATCAAAGTCCTATAACAACACCAACACCACCTTAAATCCCAAGGACAAATCTAATACTTTGTCCCCAAAAGATAACTCACAGCATGATAAAGGGCAAGAAAGTTCTGTTGGTAATGAAGGAGGCACCATTGAAAACTATATACAAAATATACTATATAACTCTAAAGGCCCCGAGGTTGCCAACAACGTAATGACCGAAGATGTAAATAAATTGTATAAATCACACCTCAAGAGGAACGAATGCCTCCTCAACCATTTAAAATTAATATTTAACAACGAATAATTTTTAAAATCAGTCTACACGTTAATTTATCAGATTAGGCGCCAAAACATTCTTAAATACATAGTCAGTAACAGATTCCAGAGGCCATCTTGTAATATCTATTATATATGACAGAAATGCGTTAAATCTTTTATCCCTTTTGATCTCCTCATTGTTAATTGAGTGTTGTAAAAATATGTTAAACATAACAGTGTTGATGTAATAATTGTTGTTTATCAAAATTAGAAGTAAAATGGACCAGTTGACTTCATCAAAGATATCGCTATTCATTAATTCGTTTATAATCTTGAGGAAAAATTCATCATCAAATTCAAACTTATTCAATAACATGAGTAATATTACTGTAATACTATCTCCATTTAAACATTTTATTACACTTTCTTCAATTATATCAACTTTGAATTTTATTGTGTAGAGTAATATCAGGTTAACTAGTTTCACGTCGGTAATTCTTGGCAACAAGTTGTTGATATTTGCTATGAAACTCTCGTCCAGCAATCTAAGATCATTGTGTATTATATAATTCATGAACTTGTGCATTAAAATTAGCTGCGGTTTGGTCAAATTATTCTGCAACATTATATTCACATTATCAATCATCAAATGATGATTTGGGCTTATATTATACAAAAGTACGTATAATACTACGTCATTGCTTAGATATTTCAAGTTCTCAATAAAATTTTCATCAATTTTTATATAATTCCTTAAATCTTCACTTATGTAAAGGACTTCTATGGTGATAACGCTATTGATCTGAAGAATACATTGTTAACGTAGGTACGTACTAGGGTCAAATCCTTTAGATTCAGTACGAAATTGATGAAGTTATGGAAATTTTCGTGGTCTTTGTAAAACTCACGGTCATTTACGTTATAATTAAATAATTTTTTTGTCAATATATTTTTTACACATTCATCACCATTGTACAGATGATTAAAGGTTAGAAGAATAAAGAAAATGATTAATTTAACGTTATTTAGGTTTTCTAACAAGGTTTTGTTATTTAAAACCAAGTTATATATTCTTTCAACAATGACATTGGTTTTATTTTTGTTGTTGATATTTTGGAGTAATATCAGCAAATGATTAAGATTCTTTACATAACCATTTAGTTCCTTAATCAGAGCGTTTGTTACTATATATTTATCCTTTATTATACTGTAAATGTATATTAAAACGTCTGTAATGACCTTACACATTTCCCCATTCTCACTTCCATTATTACTTATTATTTTTATCAACTCTTTAATTATTACACTTGTAACAATGTTTTTATTCCTCTTCTTCTTCCTGTTCTTACTGGTTACTATAACACTCATTAATCTGTTCAGATAAATCAGCTTGATGTTGTGGTTAATATTAGAAGACAATGCATACACTACACATTTAATGCAATTTATGTTAAACATGTTTAAAATAAATAAATAATGAATTATTTTTATGTTTTCTCCAAAATTCCCGTATTTTCCTCTCCTACTTCTTAAACTAAATAATTACTGAATAACAAACTAATTTTAATTAAAGAATATCTTATCTTAGTACTAATAAAAAATATTAGAAGTTAAAATTCTAGTTGTTTGCCAACATATTGAATTCCTCCAACGTTATAGGTGGCTGGTTGTTCAGGAGCCTTTTCAAGTTGAATATGTGGTAATTTGACTTAAAGTGAGACTTGTACTCCCCGATAGTCAGTACAACGTCGCATTTTTTACACTTAAATTTCTCGTCGCCGTTTGAAATTGATTTGTTCCCATTAGAAGGTTCAACACCAGTAGTGTTATTGTCCCTAGAATCCTCAGTAACAACTTCAGTCCTTTCTTCATCCATGTTAATCATTTGTAATTTGCTAAAAGTATCGGGGGAGGCTTCTGCGAAGGGGTTTGTGTTTTCGAAGGAGTTCTCAGAACTCAAATTCCTTTGCAAGTTAGCATTATTGACACTTTGCTTAATGTTGAGGGTGACCAACAGTATGTTTCCCGGGGGATCCAGCTCGTTCTGAATGAAGTTTTCCAAGTTTTTGTACAAATTTGGGAAACATATCACTGTCATACTATCATTGGTTTTACTCTCAATTATGATATCTTCGCTGTATTCGCTTCCCCTTTGTTGTGGACTACTGAACTCTGAGCTTGCAGAGAACGCTTCTGACGAGTCAGTTAGATGGTTATTGCCATTGTGATTATTGATGAATGTTAGAATTTGGTCGTACTGAGATGACTGAAAAGTTAGTTTCAACTTCATTTTACAGCGTTGAATTAGATTTGGGTACTTTCGCTGCAAGGTTTGCAGCGCCTTCAAACTTTGTATTTTAGTTGACTTATTCAGTGATATACTAAAGCCACTTGACTTGAGCGCATTCTCTAGCATTGTTCTACTCAAGGAATTTCCTAAGATTAAATTATTGTGTTTTACGATATATTTATTCTTGAGTAAACAAAGTTAATAGTACCAGTTTGAGGGTTAATTGTAATTTCGTGTAAAATTGTTATAATGTCATTGAAAATTGATTTCAATAGCTGCTCTCGCTCTTCTTTGCTCACTTGATACTCGCCTATAAAAAATTTATGATCAAATTATATATATATTAAGATATTATAGTATAATACCTTTATCTAATATTTGTTTTGTGATTACGTTTATGTCGGTTGTGTTAAAAGCGTTCAACAACTGCTTGTTATTTGCCAGTTTGCCTAATGAATAGTTAAATATTTCAGACGAATCAACGAACCTTTTGATATATTTGTAAATATATATGGCGATTGTAAAACTTCTTCAATATCATTTTCGATACCTGAATGAAAATTATAACTGTATATAACAAAATATAACGATTAATAATAATTTGATGGGTAGAAGTTCACCAGATTTCCAGTTAAAAACTTTATTTTTGTAACAGGCTATTTCAAACCTTTCTCCTTTGACCTTAAGTCGGACTATAGCTACATTCGTGAAACGAACTTGACATGTTGGTTGAAATAATCCACACATGTTTCATAGAATAAAGAAAAGAATCAAATGAATATAATACAGATATCAATACAAAATAAGAAATTATTGTAAAAATCAAAATATGGTACAAATATATAATTTATAACTATATTAACAATATAATGAAGGCCGGTTATATATAAAATATTGTTGGGACTGATTTATTATTTTTCATTTCTTTTGTTATTTAGATTATGTATATTTTAAAATTTTAAGTATGGATAATAATTCAAGTGACATTACTGATGAATTATTGTATTTGCCAGGATACGTTCGCAGGAATTTATTATTAATACGTGATTTAGATTTAAAATCTAGCTCGTTATTTAATGAAGCTAACAAATTATCGGAGACTTTATTTAATGTAGAAAATAATAAAAAGGTTGACACTAAGACCAAGAAATTGGTTGAGAACCCGAAGTCAACTTTGATTGCCAATAAAGCACTTTTTGATGATATACAGAATTTGAGGATTAAAGGAATTTACTATTTACAAGAGAAAATAGACGTGAATACACAGATTGCAACAATGTTAAAGTATGAATATGAGAATCTAAAGTCGAAATTCGACCAGTTATACTCCGATATGGAACTAAAAGGACAAATACCTCACGATTTAAAGCTTTTCACTAGTAGTAAGAGTAGAAATTTTATGTTCAATAATCATGTAATGACTAACGGGAAGGAAAACGCTGGGAATAATAACGCAGGTGAAAATTTAGGAATTGATAACACATTTGAAGGAGAAAGCTTTGAAGTCGAAAACCCACTTGATGTGTTTGATGAAGTTGTTGATATGGCTGAAAGTTATATGGAAAAGGAGTCACAGACGGGTAACATACCTGAAGAAGATTTAGCTGATAATGTTTCATCTGCAAGTTTCAGAGAAAAGGTATATAGCCAACTTGATATCACAAAAATGTTCAATAACGTCATTAATCAACAGGCAAATAAAAAGTAGTTTTCTGGATTTTATTTTTTAGTTTGTGTATTTTTAATTCGTTGGGTCACTTAAACGCCAATAATCATATTTAATGTTATTTATATTTTATGTATATAATGTATATTTAATGTTTAAATTAATTTATTAATGGAAGGTCATGTATAACTTAATAATAAGGCGGTTTTGCACGAGTATTATTGCAGAATGTACTAATGGCGCTGTTAAAACCAACAATAATAAACTAATAAAGAATATTAAACGAGACAATAGCCTGTTAAATGGTTTAAAAAACGATGAATTGGTAAATGTGTACTATATTATAAATAAACATAAAATTAATGTTAATAATAATCTAAATAAATTGCTATTAAGTAAATTAATTTCAAACTTCGGAGATTTAAATACCATAAACAAGTTGAAACTGCTAAATTCACTTTATTTAAATAATAACAACAGTATAAACTTAAAAAATAACTTTAATGTGAACAATGTTAACTCAATAAGTAAGAATCTGTTCAACAGCGATACAACAACTGATAACTCTGAGTTACTACAAAGTTTGAATAATGAAAACAGTTCTAAAAAAAGGAGGAATTTGGTGATTGAATACATAAAAACGTATTTTTTGAACCACCTCGAGGTAAGCTCAAATCAAATTAATTTATCCTTAGGACCTAAACAACATCAGATATCTATGTAATTTTATCTTTTACATCAGTTCGACCGTAAACAACTTTACGCTGTCGAATTACAAACTTCTAGTCCAACGTTTAAACACATTGTTGGTAAATTCTACCAACAAATACTCAAGTAACATAGCTATTGGGGATGATGTGATAAGAGTCGAAGGCATAATACAACTATTGTGGTCTTTACAAAAGAACAACATCTACCACAACCAACTATTAAATAACCTGAATCAAACGGTAGGCTTCTAATATTATTATTTGCTAGATTATATCACTAATTATTGTTTAGTTTGAAGAAATATTGAAGTCTGGACTAGGCTGTGTAACATTAGGCCACATATCACTGTATTGTAACAGTTTGTTGTATTTTAACAAATTGGACAGTGATATGATGAAATCTGTGGTTTCTTACATAAAATCAAACAGTCTACTGGATAATGTTAAAGACGGAGATTTTATCAAATTAGTTAACATTGTTTGGTGCATCTGTATCAATGACTCTAATAATATTGAGAGCCAAGTTCCCACTGTAACTGAGTTGTTAGAAAGGGTAGATTGGGACAAATTCAAGTCATTGTCAAGCTTTAAGGATCTGCGGAAGGTATTTTAGATTTAATAACACAGTTTTAGATGAACCAAGTACTCACAATTGTTGGAGACCACCTGAGTTCGGGAAACTCTGGCCTTGGACCCTTGCCCAGTGACGTGATCAACTTAATAATTCAAAGTTGCAGCAACAACATAGATTACAAGCTGAACTCAAAAACGCAGGACAAGTTCAGAAGAATTTTGCAGAATTTAAACATAAGCTTTAAGTCTGAACATGCAATCAACAATGATATTGTAGTGGACTTTTTAATCCTAGACAACCCTGATGAAGCTGAGATGGTTTCACGTGATATTGAACAAGACCGTGGGAACTGTAATGTGGTAATTGAAATTGATGGCCCTTATCACTATAATATACTTCTGGACGAGCAAAATTGTGATGGTGAAGGTATAATAAGGTACGGGAATATAAATCTAAGATTAAATGGCAAGACCATTTATCGTAATAACATACTAAGCAAGCTGGGATATAAACTTGTATCCATACCCTGGTTCGTAATACACCAGTACAACAATGACAATGTGTACAATTATGTTAAAGATGTACTTAAACAGTATAATGTTAATTTTAAACCTTAAATTATTTTTTTCTGCATTTCTTTATACATAGAGTATGTTGTAATACTTCATATTATGAAATCGTTTTACTAAAGAATTAAGGGAACAAGTCAACTTACGAAAGTTGTTGAGCAGTGAGAAATTGACATTGTACAAGTTGTTGTATATTAAGTTTATGTCATCAATTCCGAGGTTGAATTTATCCCTGATTTGCTTAACTAAGACATTCCTCTTCACTATCATGGGAAGTTCAGAGTATATCAACATCTGCTTGTCCTTTATTGGTGCATCGAGAAGAGGGAACACCTCTGCCATTTCACAGCCGAAGTTCACATCAACTTTCTAAGGAAAATTTTGTCTAGCCTAGTTCAGTACTATGAAAACAGATGGATTTTGTAAGGCAGCTGGGTATACATTTATTCTTAACTTTTCACTCGATTTATCCCAGAGTAAATTAAAAAAAGAATAAATGCTCCAAATTACTATTTCTATAAAAAATTGTTTGAATTGTTAGAACTTACGTTTATTATCGTGCAATTCGTACAAATACTTTATGTACTGATCGCTTATCTAAAATTATGTGTAAAAGAAATATGGTTGATAAAAAATACATTTTCAATTGTTAATTTCTTGACAGTTTCGTGGTACTTGTAGTCGATATTGTACAGGTCAATCATGTCCTAAACCATATCATCAAACTAAGAAGATACCCAATTGAGGGCCGATTTGATGTTGTTTAGTGCCGTTTCGTCAATGTTGTAATAGAAGTTAACATTTTCAGACAAGTTCAGCAGGTAGTTCTTCAGTATATCTGTTACTACGCTCTCACTTAGCATGTTATTATTGTTATACTTGAATACGTTCATCACTACCTCCATAAACATTCCTAAATCTCCCCCTAAAACGTTTTATATCCCTTATATATCATCATCGGAAATTTGTACCTGGGCAGAAAAACGACTTTGATGATTCCCTTGCATCCATGGCTGATAAATGATGTTCAGATATGTAAACGAAATCATTTGGCGGAATATACTTGAAATTATCAATTATCTCCTGATCGACTTGATCACAGTTGTGTGTTCTGACCTTTATTTTAGAGGGCCGACTGCAGTTTATAATTTAATATTAGATAATATAAGACTAAATAGAGTTAAAATTAAGATAAGAACAGTCATAAAATATGGTTTAGAATAAGCGGTTACCATAGTGTGTTAGTTCTGTAAATCATATCTTGAAGTGATTTAATTTCTAAAAATCCAATTAATTAATAGAACTTGGGTATAAAAATAATTTTAATGTTATTTATTACGCGATGGGCAGTTACAGGTAGCTCTATAGAGCTTATCACTTATTTTCACGTATCCGCTGACATCGATAGTTTCGTTCAGCCTTCTTCTGCTATTATTACTGTTTGGACTATTGTTATTATCACAATGTGTAATGTTTATTATTAAAAATACCAGAAGCAACATTATTTACAATAACTGAACACTACATATCACTATCATCCACTTATATATAGTATATTGTGTAAAAAAGTAGATTAAATAAATCACTTCTTTTTTGCGACACCGACTGTGCGTCCGTGTCTTCCTGTAGTTTTGGTATGTTGGCCACGTGTTCTTAGTCCCCAGTAATGTCTCAAACCTCTATGGAGTCTCATTTTCTTAAGCCTTTCAAGATCTTCACGGAGACATGAATCTAGCAAGTTGGATGCGTTATGCATATGTTTGCCTTCCTTGACATCCTTTTGTCTATTAAGGAACCAGTGAGGCACTTTAAACTCTGCAGGCGAAGATATAATGGCAACGAGTTTGTTGATTTCATCTTGGGTTAATTCTCCTGCTCTTTTGGTGACGTCTACTCCTGCCTCTTTGCATACAACCGTTGCAAAGCGTCTTCCAACTCCTCTTATGGCTGTAAGTGCTATTACTACCTTTTCACGTCCATCGACGTTTGTATTCAAAACACGCAATATGTGTTGAAACTGGTCCGATGTTGTTACTGAAATTGGCATCTTAACTACAGAATTATTTTATTACTAAAAACGTAAATAATAAATAAATTTTATTAATTGATAATTATAGTGTTGATATGTAAAACAATGAGATACATCAAAATTGTCAGAAAATAATGAAACAATTTTGATAGTAGAATATATAATTGTTAAAAAGACTTACCAGTATATAGAAGGATGTATAAATATTATGAATAGTTACTTTTTGTTTGTAGTGCCTAAGCCTTAATATAGGGACACATGATTTATGAGGACTTTGTACCTTAAAATTTTGTTCCAGCTATTATTTTATAATTTATTTGGTTTAAAAATGATTTTTGTTAACATTTCTGACTAATTTGATCAATTTTCATCATTCTTCTATTTTTCAACTTATACACCTTAAACTTTCCATACAATACTTATTAGGCATCAATTTATAGTTATCTAGTTAAAATAAAACTTTTAAAATAATTATTGTATATCAGGGTATGTAAAAGATTAATTGAATATGAGTCCATCGAATTTATCTTGGAACCATTTCATGGCTTCTTCCTTGGTTACTTTGTGTGATTTTCCTACCCTTGTTTTACACTTTCTCCTTTTGCATACTCTGTAACCTGGCCTTACAAGTTGAACGTAAAAGTCCATTCCATAAATTCCTATAGTCAATAATTAGGAAAGATCAATATAAAATAGATAAATAATATTATTAAAACTAAATATAAGCTTATTAAACTAAAAATACCAGTAGAAGGATCATATTTAAGTCCAAGATCAATGTGTTCTTGAATTCCAAATCCGAAATTGCCAGTGTCAGAAAAGTTTTTCTTCCTTAGTTCGTATTCCTTAACCTTGAGCCCTCGTTCAAGTATGTCGAGTGCCTTTTGGCCTCTTACAGTGACATGGCAGGCGATTTTTTCATTCCTTCTGACACCAAGTGAACGGATTGTAAATCTACACTTGGAGAAGACAGGTTTCTGGTCTGTCAGTTGTTCCAACACTTTCCCAGCACGTGTTAACCTATCACCAGACTAAACATAATTGTTAAATATAATAAACTACCTCTCCAACACCAATGTTTAGGACGAGTTTATTAATTCTGATATCTCTCATGGGATTAGTTTCCGGCATTTTTATTTATGTTTATCAATATACTATTATCGATAGTTATTTGTTAAATGATTTATAATAAATCTTTTAAAGATTTTTTTAATTAAAGAAAAACAAGGTAATTGGTCCCTATATAAAACAGGTTTTTCCAAACCAAATTATGAATAGTTTTGTGGTGTTAAAAACGTAATTCCTGACCAATAAACTCTAAAAAGATAATTTATATTTATATAAATTGAAAAGGACTGGAAATTTATAAAATATAAACTAGTTTATGACCATTTATTTACTTATTTTAAAAGCAACCCCAGCTGGATTCCAATACAATAATCATACAACTACTTGGCACATTATACCCAAACTTCACACAAAACATTATTATATATCCTTTTTGTAAATATTTATGTATAATAAAGTATATTTTTACGGACTAGATTATTTTTTGCCTTTTGATCTTCTTGCTTTTCTTCTTTTCATTTCTTCTTTTCTTTTATCCTTGATCGCATATTTTTGCACTTCTCTTTCAAATAGTTCGTCCTCATGACTCAAAGGCACTTCGGGTTCAGGCTCCTCTGGTTCCACCCACACTTTCCTCCTTTCTCTCATTTCGTACATGTGATTTAACATGTTAAAGTAACCAGCCAGCCTGGCTCTCTCATATCTCTTATATGTTCTTGGCACTCTTGCTGCGTACAAACTCTTCAAATCGTCGTTGTATGCCTCCCTTAAAATTTTATTTCGCCTTCTCAGTGCTGTATATTATAATTCTACAATATCAATTTTTACCTCGATTATTCATTAGCATCATTTTATGCGTGTCTATGATGTGTAAGTTCCTCAGCTGGTCCCTCTAAAAACACATTTAAACCAATTCAGTATTACTATAAACAAATCCATGTCGAAGTTATTGATGTACTGCTTAGCTTTCTCGTAAAATATTCTGTAGAAGTTGTCAGGAGATATTCCCTCCTCTTCGTCCCTGTTCTCCAACCTCTCAATTAGCCAATTCAGCTTATATGTTACAACATCTCGGTTTAAGACTATAAGAATTTGTAAACATAACTATTACCTCTATCTGTTTTGTCCTCGTCAGATGAACCATCACTAACTGAAGAGGCTGGCTTGTTGAAAAAGTCCCATAGCATATCCAGAAGGGAAGGGTGTACACCCTGGCGGTTAATCTCCGCATTTACTGCTAACATTGCTGTGCTTAGTGGTACATTATCCTCGGGTCTTGCCAACTAAAACGGTGTTATCAAGCTAACTAACAAATATATAAGTCAGTTACCGGGTACATTGTTGTATAGGTCGGCAAATCTTCAGGACCATATTTATAATCTCGTGTTAAATAATAAGCTAAAGTATTGTTACGAAGATAATGTAAAATTTATCATTAAAATGGATAAATAGTAACCTTTCCAACAACGAATTTTATCCATGAAGAAGATATCGCCATAACCAGGTGTGTAAAACTTCATTTTATATTCGATTTTATAATTAAAATCGTCCCTCGATATTTCATACTTACTATCACATTCATTAATACATAACTACGATGTATGCATAAAACTAATTTATACTTTCCGAATAATCTTTGAACAAACATTCGCGTAGTCAAAGATTGTGAGCTAAAAGGAGCACAGGGATCACTTATACGACCACATAGTTTCCAAAGTTCATATCTTTCTCTAGGCACCTAATATATATTTATGTTGCGAATAGCAAAACTAAAAATCTATTTGTTTAATACCAGTCCGTAGGGCATGTCGAAACCTAAAAGGTCATTTTTGGTTACAATTTCCTCATCAAACAATGACATATAAGGCCTCGCTTGCTAAAAATTCTTAGAGTTAAAATTACGCATATTATCTAGTATAACTGTTTATAAAATACGTCCAATATCAAATCCATTGATAATTTTTGGGTGTATGATGGAGTATCTGTTATTGAAATTCTTCTTTGGTATTCCTTTTCTAATTCTTCTTTATCTTCTTCTTCTAATGTGACTTTTGATCTTCCAAATATATGTTCCTTCTTCTGTTTTTCTTTTTTCGCCTTTGCTCTGGCTCTTAGCATTGATAATTCAGCCTTTGTGGGCTTACTCTTTTTACTACTAGCTTTAGACTTTCCACCTCCTTTTCCGGCTCCTTTACCACCTCCTTTTCCAGACCCCTTAGCAGGGCCTTTTGAGGTCGATTTCCCTCCTGATTTCTTGCTTGGGGTGGTTCCCTTTTTGGTTGTTTTAGGCTTATTTGCGTATAGTACAAACTCATTGTGCGATAAAGAAACAGGGTTACTTACAAATGAATACGATTTACTTATAATATCTTGTTTATATACGATTCTATCTGATATTCCGTCTTGATAAAAACTAAAAAATCGTTAATCTAGAGGATTCTTGAAATTTGGATAAATGTGTAAATCACCTTATTGGAATTTTCCTAAAGTATTTAGGGTTACTGGCTATGCAAGCAGCGCTTATGCGGTATATAAATTTAAAATTACAAAATAGGTAAAAATCTTGTAGGGAAGAAAACAAAATAGCCCAGATGATGCATTTATTGATACAACGTATCATTATAACATGTTATTTAATTATACATTTTCATTTACAAGAATAAACTTAAAATATTAAATTTACACAGTAAAACATAAATTACCAAGTTTACCAGGGTATTTATAGTACATTGGTTTTCAACATTATTAATTTTTATAAATTATCAGGTTTCGCTTACACACTAAAATCCGCTACTAAGATTCCTTATGATTCCATAAATTTATGATTATATTCACAGGTGTTTTACTAAATATATAATGTAGCTAGAAATGTATTGGTTTGTTGAATCTACATTAATTATAAATTAAACGATTTGCGAGGAAACAGATGATGATGGAGTGGGTGTTGAGGATCTTTGCCTAGTAAGTTGAGAATCTGTTTTCTTCGTCTTATCTTTATCGATTATTCTATGCAAAACTATAATCAAGATCATTCTGATAATTAGGAGTGCGAATATAAAGAAGATTGGGAATTTGGTTTCCGTTTCAAGCAGAAATGTGTCCAGCCATGTGAAGCAGAGCAAGAAAATCCCATCCAGAGAAAAGGCCACGCCTGTGATTGTGCAAATGTACTCAATTGGGAATATGAGATCCACGTAAACGATGAGAGTCGTGACATCCACTGAGGTGATTATGGTATGAAGTAGTGCAACGAGGTATCCGAGCGTCAGGTTCTTTGTGAACAGGAATCCAAAGGCTACAATTGAGACAAAATTCAAAAATAAATTAACGTATTTAACGGAGTAGTCGAAGACAACTCCGAGTATGAAACCTGGGATACATGTCAGTGAGAGGAGGATTTCGGACGTCAGGAGGACGTTGCCTCTTCCTGAATAGTTCTTTAGGAGCAGATTTGACATGAAGATATTGGTAAAGTTAGTTATTGTGAAGCACGACAGGATTAATAGGAATCTTATACTAAATATATGATATAGAGAAGCTCTATTTTCAGCTCTTTTTAGTATCGTATCATTAACGGTGTTAGTGTCAACTCCGCTGTGAACGTCCATAAAAGTAGAAACTGGGTTCGATTCGTACGAAGACCTAGATGATGTAGTTTTAGACGTTCTTAATCTTTGGAACTGTTCTGATTCTACATCACTACCATCCAATAGTGTTACGTGATCCTGGTACTTTTCATCCAACAGAACAGTATCATCCAGTTCTCTATCCAAGTGGACACGATTAACGCTGTTTGTCACGACTTGTTCAAGGCTCTTTGAATTAGATGATTGATCTAGGAAACTCGACTTATTGTCATAATTTGACTCATAGGAGGTATGTGTTATATTTGAGCTACCAGTGTGGTTAAGACCCCAAGATCTAGATCTTGAGCCACTAATGCTCTTTTTATTTTTACTTCCACCAGAAATAACGCTGAATGACCTCCCGTACAAACTAAAATACTCCTTGATATAGTAATTCCAGGATCTAAGCGGCATTGCGAACGAGCCAATGAGGACAAGTGGTATTCCTGTGAGGGACATGTACCTGAAGAAGACGTTGGAGTTATCGGGACTTGTGAGTGTAAAGGCCCAATTGAGCAGGACAGGAATAAAAGTGCTGAGATCATCTGCAAAGCTGATTGTAAAGCAGATCAGGAGTGCTCTGTGTCCCCAAAAGAGGTTCATTACGTTTAATGTTGCCATCATTACGCATGAGGCTGAGATGGCGAAAAGAATAAACGCGATTATGATCAGGAAGTCGTGGGATGAGTTGTACCCGAGGCAAATCCATGCGAAAAAGAAACATACTCCTCCTCCTACCATCACATATCTCAGGGTAAATCTGTCAACTATATATCCTGTTATGGCAGAAACTCCCATGTCTACGCTCCTTGTCAGAACTAGTAGATTCGCCAGCTTTAAAAACTGTTTGTTGCACTTTATTTGGCCTTCCAGCTTAGCTATGAACGACTTTTGTGGGCAGTGCCAATGGTAGATGCCTGCTCTTATGAGCAGTCTTGAGAGCGAGGACCAGTTATAGTAGATGCTGGAACACATGACCACTGTGACACAGTACAGGAAGAGTAGTACAAAACGGTTCATTCCAGTGTAATACTTCGCTACTGCATTGTAATATGAGCCTGTTCTTGGCGTATTTGTGTCATTTTGTGTACTATTGTATATTGTGTTTTCAGTTGATGGTTCTCTACTCGTTGATATTTCAAACTTGTATGAACGCCTTGAGGGAACTGAATCTAAATTTGTTGCAGCCATTTGGAACCAAAATTTAAATTAAATTATGCTTTATTCTATGTTTTATTCTAGGTCGGCTGGAATCTAACCGATTAGACCGTCTTAGTGTGTCACCTGAATACGAAGATACTCAAATCGAAGCAGTGGATGTATAGAAACCAGAAGAATGAGGGAATATATAAAGTATTAAAATTATCGAAGGATATCTTTGTGGTTTCGTGCATCTTTAATTAGGTATTCATTTCAAAAAATTCAAATATTAAACTAGGGGTTAAGTCTCAAAATGGAAATTTTAATCTCGAAAGGTAAAACCAAAACTTAAATTATCGAAAGGAAAGGTTAAATTATTAGAACGAATGTTTAGAATATAAAATATTAAAGTAATAAAAATTAAAGATAAAAGATTTACAAAAGAACGGTTAGGGGGTGGAATGTTTCAATTATTCTTCACTTAGATTCCTTAAATTATCTTGGGTAACTGAATCCATTTTGTTCCATTTTTAGCAAATTCTACGGAATCTATAATAGATTCTATTCTCATAAATCCCATGGTACATTTTAAAATAGATGTGTGTTGTGTAACACAAATGTTAAAATTTTAAATTGTGGTCAGAGAACAAAATCATTTCCCCGCTTCGGTTGTTCTTTGATTTTAATAACGCTTGCTCCGTTTTCGAAATATTCTGACCTCGTGATTGCATTTGATAGAAACATGGAGTCGTTATTCGTCCACATCCTCGCACCGTAGAATGACGCCAACATCGGATCATCTGTCGAATATATTCTTATATCCCACTCCTACATGTTAATATATGTTCTGTTTCTTGTTTGTAATTACAAATCTATCCAATACATAATTTTCTAAAAGATGTGTAGTTAGTAACCTGTGGTATCATAGGCCTGAGGTCTTTATAGAATCTTTTTATGAATCCAGGGAACTTTGTGGTTCCTCCGCAAATGAAGATATTACTGGCGAGAAGCGGCTGTACTATCGGTGGACACAAAGATATACTTCTGTATGCCAGCTCCACAATCCCACAGTCATTAAGCTTGATATCTACATAATTAATTGTTTAATTTTAAATATTGAGTTGTTAATATATTTTATTTGCATAACATACCTTGAGGGTTAAATATAATTTCAGGAACACTGAATCGCTCTGCAAATAATTCTACAAATTGAGTTTCATCCACATCTCTTTCATACTCCTCCGCATTGATGTCGTTCATTTCTCCTAAACTATCCTTTACTTCATCAGTGTCATCATCGTTAGTGGCATCATGAGTGATAGAACTGTGAGTGTTAGAGACTCTATTAGTTTCTGAAAGTGCATTTGTAGGTTCCAGCTGTTTGATGTCACTGATTTCCCCGGAAACAAGCGCCTTGATCAAGTCTTCGTTATTTTCGTTTAATAATGGAGGGGTCGTTTTGCGATAATTTGTAAAATGCTTAGACATAAGAGTTTTCTAAAAACATTTCATTACTATGCTACTAAATATCAAACTATCTATTCTGAATCAACTGGTACCGATTTCGATGTATAAATTGGTAGAATGTACTGGTGTGCAAGCAAATGTGTTCCGTACAGTTTTATTAGTCTCTTGGCAGCCTTTAACTCAAGGTCAAAATCCAATGATACATAGCATGATTCCTCTTTCATCTATAAAACAATATTTCCATTAACATTTAGAATATATTTAAATAGTTATTGGTAAACAGTACGTGTTGGACTACAAGCTCGTTGAATTCTAAATTGACTGATCTCATAGCTGCAATATTTTTGAGGTAAGAGTTACATTGTGAACCGCCTGAATTAGTTCTAAGTGAGGCATTCTGGATTGGTATCCCGTTAACAAATGGCACTGAATGAGTTGAGCCAAATCCACAGTCAACCACCAAGCAGCCCGTTAAATTCATTTCTTTAGAACTGTTTCTTTGATCTAATTCTTTCCTGCCACTATGTGAGTTAATGGGACTATAACGAGAAGTTGATATTGTAGAATCTGGATATGAATACAAAACAGGATCACTTTTAGCTCTTGAAGGGGTATAGTTTTGATAAAAGTATGAGCTAGCTGTCTGCGATGACAAAAAACATGCTAGTGGGAAACCAAAATCTTCAAATATGATTTCAGCTGAAAGTTGCCTTGATTGTGCTGGACACAAATTAGCCTCAGTTAGGCAGATTGATGATGACTCAGGGATCACTGAGAGGTAATTTCCTGGGAAAATAATCCCATCCTTCTTTGTAAGATGTGATCTTCCTATATACTTATCCCATACCATTCTTTGTCTATCAGGGTCGCAAACCAGGCTGTTAATTTGAGGTCTGTTACAGAAATACTCAATCAGTGTGTAACATGAATCTGAGATGAAACTTGAGGATTCCGATGTTGAATGGCTTTCTGATCGATCCTTTTGGTCTGCAATAGCTGAAGAGTGAGATTCTGTGTAATGTGAGCTGGCCTTCTTCTTCGGCTGTCCTACACAGTTTGGGATAACATGTGGCGGCTTTTTATTGCCTGCCATTCCGATTTTTACGTATCCTGAGCCATTTTCCAAGACTACTCTTGGAAGTGTTGCATAGGCTGAGGAGTCCATTTTTACATTTTCCTATTTTACATTTAAATTATTAAACAATGATTCTATAGGCATTATTTTACAGATTGTCCACATGTTATTATTATACATACTAGATTAAACTAAAAGGAATTAATTAGAAATTGATTTTATGTGTGGAATTTAAAACAATAAATTATGGAATGCTATCATTGTCGTATTTCATTTGTTGTGGTGTATTAAATAACATAAATATTATTATATTTTATATAAATTTTATTATGTCCTATTTCATTTCACCTGTTGCTCGGGAAACTATCACTAAGCTTCAATACTTACTTCAAAACACTCTATACACCTATGCCGTACCTCTTCTCCTTCCTTATATCATTTACACATTTTCCCTATATTTAATATTTATTTAAACTATTAATTACAAAATATAGTTGATTTAAAGTTCTTTAGGAAATTATATCAACTCTAGACCAAGAGTTTTCCAAAGAACTAAACGACGAGTTGTCGAATCTGGGTATGAAATCTCAAGTTAGTGACCCTGACTCTAACGCTACGCCCGATAAGAACTTGGATTCCAAAATTAATAATATGGACGACTTTATTGAAGAACGAGTTGAAAGACTTTATGTTCTGGATGAGCAAATTCAATCTCACATTGATTTACTACCTGATTCTTCTATTACTCGTGTATGTTTTATCACTCATTCCGTTGTAAATTTTAATTTTAGGACGAAATAAACTCCACAATTTCTGCTCTTGACAGCGAGTGTGAGAAAAGCGCCAACGAACTTGGACGCTTATTCACAGAGTACGATAAGATTTACAATAAATTAAAGGACACAATCAACCTAAACTATTCCTAAATACCAACTATGAATATAGATACCTTTTTATATCAAACACACATATATATTTCTTTTTATATAATATTATTTACAAGCTGGTTGATTATCTGGTTTGGGGTTGGAATTTGACTCGACTCGACTAAATTTAACAAATTTATCCTCCTGATCCTTGCCTTTTCGTACTGTACAATACTTTTATTCTTTATACTATCTTTATTAATTTTACTGCCTGTGCTGGACATTAGTGCGTTGATGAACTCATTTAGGTAATTGAAATTGACTTTGTTTAACTTCTTAAATGAGTAATGAGTGCCATATTTGTCTTGTTGGTCAACAACCATCCACTTTGAATCACGTTTACATATCTTTAACAATTCAATGTTGTGGCCAATGAAAATCAGTAGACAGTATAGGGGTGCTGTGTATTCTGGTTTAACAAGTTTTACTCGTGATCCTTCAGATACGTATTTTTGATAAATCATCTCTTTATTACTGTAAACTTGCAAATTGAGTTTAGTATCAAGGCACTTACTAACTACAAAAAGCAAATTATCTTTAGGCCTATATATCACTTTACGTATGGTGAGTTCAGACTCCAATTTTAAAAACTCCTCCCTAGAGTTAGTCCTGATGTTTAAAATATCGACTCCATTGTTCTTATATACAATTAGATTCTCATTGTTGATTTTTTTGATGCCTTCGAAATCAGTCTTTATCGTCTTTATCAGCTTCACGCCGTTTGAGTCGTTTTTAAAAATTGAGAGCAAATTGCTGATTGTCGCTATTATTATATTATTAGTAACTTTCAGGCCATGGATGGGCAACTCTTTGTATGTTATCACTTGGCTTATTACCCAATAGCCTTCACTTATTCTCGTGTACACATTCAGATTTCCATCAAGTGAGGATGAAATAAATTGACCCTAAATTGACTCAGTTAACATAAGTAACTTTGTGTATAAATAATGTAAATTATGATAAATAATCACTTACGTTTGAATTTAGTTGCTTAATTGAAGTCACTGAGTCCTGGTGTATATCATTAATCGTGTTATTGAGTACATAATTTTGGTTATTAATGTCCAACACTGGGTTTTTACTTGTGGTCAGGTTATTTTTACATACAGTTTGATTTACGAAGAACTGCAACAATAGTTTAAATGTTTTATTACTGAGCAGTTGTCTCTTTAGTGCCACCAAAACATAGTTAAATGAGATGCAAATCTAAAAAATTATTTATTGAGTAAAAATGGTGTAAATAACTGTTTAAATCACTAAATTAAAACATTACATTTGTAACTTTATAGTTGAGTCCGAAACTTTGATCTTGTCTTGACACGTAATTCACTCTGTTAATATTAGCTGTTGAGACCTGCTTATCATCATAATAATCATAAACTTGGATGGTTTTATCGTTTACTGCACAGATCTTGTGGTTATCTATTAACTTCAAAATACAGTTCTGGCTCGTGTTAATGAGTGATGTGATTGACTTCACAACGATCAGTGAGAGTGGGTCTACAATCAGGACAGTATTGTCCTGCAAGGTTACGGCTATATGTTCCTGGGAACAACTAATGTGGAATATCGGCCCTCCAAGGTTAGTTACAAACTTCCGCTCGTTTATCTTCAAGTCCCAAACTACCAACACTGCCTCTTCACCTCCCGATAAAAGCTTGTCTTTATAGAAACAGAGCGAGTTTACGTTATGTGAGTGCCAGTGGTATAATGATATAGAAACCTTTTTATATACCATTTTATTGCCAACATTATTGTGATACATATTTGATAACTTTTTAAAGTTAATTACACTTTCTGTGAAGGATAACATATTCGCTGTTCCTGAGCCATTTGTATAATCTATCACTATAATCTGTCCTATCAGATCACCCAAAATCACACTGCCTTTGTTCATTGTTATTGAATTTATTACGTTGCTATGTTCGTAAAAGTGGCATTTTCCAGAACCGTTTTCAAACAGCAGAAAACACTTCCTGTATGTAATTATCACCCTCGAAAAATCATTATTTGATGCAAACAAATCTACATTATTACTTTCTATCTTTAATAATTCAGTTTTTTCGTGGTAGCTTTTACTACCAACGTAAGTTAGTTTGTAATTTTGCCTATTGCTTTGAACCTTTTCATTAGAAAATACCAGCATTTCATAATTTGGTTTAACATGAAGCAGTTTAACATGGTTTTTTCTATTTATTATTAAGCACAATAGATTTCCATTTTTGGCATTAACTTCGAATGTTAGTAGCTTTCTACACTTAACTTTCAATTTAAACAAAACTGGCAAAACTGAATCTTCGATCTTTTGGGGGATATTATAGCACAGTATTGTGCCGTCTGATGATGAGCACAGTAAAAACTCGTAGATTTCCTCGTAAGTAAACGACTTACAGCCGATCAACTGTATAATTATTAATACTTCATCTGGTAATAAATAAACGACAATATATAAAGAATTCTAAAATACAATGAGTTTAAAACTTACCAAATCTGGGTTATTATGTGTTTGGGACACTTTGTTACAGTTTATTGCGTTGTATAGAATACATTTTTGGTTATTAATAACACATATAATGGAATTTTTAAGGAAAACTGGCCTTTCGCCAACAATATAACCTCCAGAGGAGGTTGGAATATTATTAAAAGGAGTGTAATCTGAATAGTTATGATCTAATGTTACATCTTTTGATAAATCAACGTAATTTGTTGAATTTAATTTTTCATTGGATTCTATGGTACAATCTGATCCCATTACTCTTAATATAAATAATTAAGATTGATTAGGATATACTAAAACAACTTGGATCGATTATCATATATTGCGATAAATTAATATTAATCAAATATTATAAATAATACACAAATGAGTGTTATCATTTTCAGGGTGTAGTAGTTGGGTTAAATAATATAAAGATTCCGAATATTAATTATTTGAATATTAATTATAAATTTCAAAAATATAAATAAAATTCCTTTATTAATATAAATTGATATTAGAAAGTTTATTAAGAATATATAATGTTAAAAATTGCCTTAATGATACTATAAATCAACTAGTTTTTCATTTAATTAGATTATTATCACATATGAACTGAGTTATCCTATTTCAATATTTTAAATAATTATCATAGTCTTAGGAATCTTCCCATATTTAAATTGAGAATATAACTTATTTAAACACAATGTTTGAATTTTCCTTAAATTTCTATATTTTCCTCAGTTTTTCATGTTCAGTTGGTATGGAAGGAATTGTTAATTAAAATTTTATTGTTCTAGGCAGTAGCACTTCTTTGCAGTAGACACATGGATGAACGAGTGTGGCATGCGGAAATCCTTAACTCAACTTCGATTTGATTCAACCACATTTCAAGCTCATTTTAATTTATTATATAAAGAATCCGAATGTTTTCGATTCGGAAAATTTTCATTTGTAGAATATAACATATATTATATAGAATCGATTACATGCTCTAAATGTGTATATCATAATTTCAAAGCAACCAATTAAATCCAAATTCTTTAGTATTATTTGCTATTACTGAACTCCTTATTAATTTGTAAACTAGATTTTCATCGAATTTCCTGAATAATTCGAAAGAATATAATATTGATGATTTGAGTTTGAGCAATTTGATATTTTGTCTATTCTACTTGTTTTTCTACTCCAAACGCTATCATTGTTGATATTCAAACTGTACAATATTTTTGGCTGAAATGTGTAAGCAAATGGTTATATTTGAGCTGTATGATATCTTTAATGGAAATGTAAATTAAATTTGCCTCTTAAAACTCTTTAGAAATGATTAAAAGGGTTGAAATAATAAATGTTTTATTGTAGAAAATATATTATTTGAGCGTTGTATTTAATTAAAATAGCACTATATACAACCAATATAGAAACTTCAAATAGTCCAACTAACTGAGTAAATAGAAGTATAAACAACATAAAAGTATGAGATCGGATAAGGTTATAAAGAAGGGAGTTCATGACTTTGATAGGCATGACTCGAGGGAAACCCATTCGCATGATAGAGTACACTCTAGTCTGGTTTCAAAATCCAAAACAAAGAATTTGGAAACTGACAACTTTGTGTTTAAGAACTATGTGACAAAGCAGTCTCTTTTGCAAAGTAGGATGAGTTCAGTTGAAACTGATGTTCCATCAACACAATACAGAAGCCTAATTTCTGCACGTAAACCACAGCCCAATTTAAACAACTACAACCAACCAGAAAATTCTCTTTCTGCCCACAATTCATCACATGTAACTAATTTCACCAATAACCATTCCAACTATAATAGTGTTAACACTAACTATAATCAGAACTATAACACCAATTACAGTTCCAACCTCAACAATAATTATAGTGGTAGCAATGACAAAGTTTTAGAATCATCTGCTACTTTAAAAGGGAACTATAGCACTGGAACTGGTGCAAAATACAGACCATTAAAGTCTACAACTCTTAAAAAGGAAAGGCCGACAATTAAGCCTCCCCAAAGTGATATAAAGTGGGAACTTGGGGAAAGGTATAAGTTTGTGGATATGGTTGGCTCAGGGTCCTATGGTCATGTTTGCAGAGCTTATGACTCACAACTTAATAAGTTCGTGGCCATTAAGAGGATACATAAGGTGTTTGATGACCTGATTGATTGCAAGAGAATATTGAGGGAAATTGCAATTTTGAATAGGCTGGACCACCCTAATGTAGTTAAGATTTTGGATATACTAGTCCCTGATAATTTGGAGACATTTGATGTTTTGTACGTAGTTCTTGAAATCGCAGCTTCTGATATTAAGCAATTGGTAAGGTCACCTGCCTTTTTGAATGAAAACCACATTAGGCTTCTGGTTTTTAACTTACTCTCTGGAGTTCATTACCTTCACTCTGTTGGGATATACCACAGGGACTTAAAACCTGCTAATTGTCTTATTAACAGAGATTGTAGTGTAAAAATCTGTGATTTTGGACTTGCTAGGACAACTACCTTCCCCGAGGAGTTCATGGAATCAGGCTCTTATTCTGGAAGGGAGGCTGATGTTTCATATACCAGCAGACCCGTTGAAAGTATTAGCACTAGCTATTCAACTTCGAGATCTTTACCTGATTACGCCTATTGTCTTGGTTCTTCTGATAGATTTAGTTCAGACACTGCATCTGGAAACGTTTCAGTTAATCATTTCACCAGCATAGCTACTTCAAAAGGTCCAATGAGGCAGGTTTATAGGAGGCAGCTTACTGGGCATGTTGTAACAAGGTGGTACAGGGCACCAGAGTTGATTCTACTTCAGGAAAATTACTCTTTTGCAGTTGACATTTGGTCGGTTGGTTGTATTTTTGCCGAACTTTTGAATATGATGAAGGTGAACGTTAGTGATCCTTGTGATAGATCTCCTCTGTTTCCTGGAAGTTCTTGCTTCCCACTCTCACCCGACAACAAGAATGCTAATCCAAGGACCACACGTGAAAATGACCAGCTGAACCTTATTTTTAATGTGCTTGGCACTCCATCTGAGGAGGACATTAACTGCATACAGAAAGCTGACGTTCGTCGATATGTGAAATTTTTTGCCAAACGTGGTTTCCAGGACTTGAGGACTAAGTTCAAGGGTGCTTCTTTAGAATCTATTGATTTACTTAAAAAGATGCTGACTTTTAATCCTGAAAAGCGAATCTCTGTCTTCGAAGCTCTTAATCATCCTTACTTTAAATCAATTAGTAAACCTAGGAGCAACTTTGATTCAATTCCCAAGGTAACTCTTCCTTTTAATGATTGGGTTAACATGTCTGAAAGTCAGTTGAGATATTCATTTTTACGTGAAATTCAAAGATATCACAAGGATTTTAAGATTCCCGTAAAGATCATATATCGCTCATGATATCGCATTTATAAAACTAATATACTTTATCATATATACATGTATTAATTATACAACTGGCAGTGTATCATGTAATTTGTATAATATATTATTCAGAAGGTGAATAGGATTCAAGTTGGTGATCTGCTATTAATCTGTACTGGTGTATCTCCTTTCGGCTGAAGGATGATAGTTGGTAGAAGGCAACCTTTAGAAACTCGTCGTGTTGCAATACACTTTTACTCATTTTCTTGCAGTATAGAAGCAGGTCACGATCTGAATCCAGTGAGAGTATCTTTTGCTCGTTCAGCTTAAACAATGAAAATGCTACCCTAAACAGAACCTTGTCTCCTTCGAGAAATAGTGAATCCCACACTCTGAATACTGTGTTGGTCTGAAAATAATTCAGTACTCCCCCACTTACCGGTAATGATATAGCGAATAAACATAAAAACCACTCAGCGCAAATCCACATTAGATCAATGTTATTCCTCCTATTATAAGTTATTCTCCTTCAATAGTTAATTTAATTACCTCAAGTGATTATATAATCTTTTCATCCTCTTTTTTAGTATAAACTCCAACACCATCACGTCTCTCTTCAAATCCAGCATTCCATCTTTGTAATATCCTAAACAACAATTTACATAAATGTAATGATAATAGTTATGGATATTATATATGTAATATCTGTCAGTATACCTGTAAGGTCAAATCCTTTTTCGTGTATTCTACTATTTACAATTTGGACTAGGGACCAAAAGGCCTCTTCTTCATTCATAAATATCAGCAATGTTGCAGTTAAATAGTTTAAGCTCTGATATCGGAAATTAAAATACTTAAAAGTACCTGACAATAACTTATTGATGGCATATAGTTGGCAAATGCACACAGAACATTTCTCAACATAATTGTTCCAAAGGAGTTGACTTTGTAGTCTCTGTGATGGGGGAAAGTTCTGTTAATGTCCATATCTATCTGGTCTGATATTTCCTTTGAGAGTGATGTGTTCACCATTCTATATCAATAATTATTTCTGAATCCAAAGAGTATTACTGTATTATCTATTATTTAAAATTTAACTTTTGATATAGTCCTGGGTTAGAGTTTTCCAAAGTATCTGCTCCTAACAATTTCCTCCACAAAAGTGATCTAAAACAATAATTTTACTCAATATTAATACCTTAAATGATCTGGTATTCCCTTTCTAACCATTATTTTAAAATCATCTGATGTAACATCATAAAACTGATCATTTATTGGTACAGCTTCCCATCTAAACAGACATTTATATCAATTAATATTGCAATACCTTTTAAGTCTGCGTTCCTTTTTCACTTCAAACTCTTTTTCGTATGCTTCGATTCCTGAAGCAAACTGATTGTCGTCCAGTGCGAATCCGTATGTATCATATTTTGACTTGAGTGGGCCAAAATTATCCTCGTTAAAATTGATGTTAAGTGAACTTCTGTTTTTTATCCTCTTTGAGAGGTTAAACAGGTGATAACTTGCTCTTTTAAATAATGGCTTCTTCGGTTTTTCGAACAGATGATAATCCATTATAGTTTTATTGAATTTTTAAGAGTTTGTTAAACTGTAAAATTACACTGAGGTTGTTGAAACAGATTCAATTGTTTATGTTACAAATCGGATGCATATTTTAAGTATTTTTTAAGAAGGTATTGTTAGAAATGAAAATTCTTTGGTAAGCGATGAAATAATATTACAGAAATGACAAATTTTGAATCCATTTAAAAATGCTTTGAGATTAAGGATTAGTGTTCAAAATATCCCCAATATTTAAAATAATTATATTAAAATATATATAATTTAAAATCCGCAGTATTAATAATTTTAAAACTCGGTGGATTCTAACACTCCAAATACATCGCTGCATTAACCATCTATACAACATATATTGTTTTATATAAACTTTAAAAAATATTAAAACAGTTCTGTTATTTTATCTTGTATTTTTCAAGGGTTAAAATGATCATAATGAGAGATATGCAGTCGATCCTTGTCTCCGTAGTTCCACCAAATATATGGAAGGCTCCATCCAGAATATTTGGCATCGTATTCTCTATTATAATAATATTTCCATTATTTCTATGTTATTATACGTATAGTCTAATTTACTATAGTCTTATAGTTAGTTGAGTACCTTCTATCTTTTAGTGTGTAATATCTTGCCATCCTAAGGAATGCAAATCTTGTTCTTTTACATTTCATTCTTCCCCATTGGTAATAGTTTATTACTGAAACCTTGTATCCAAACGCCTTTATCAGTTTTGTCAACAGTTTACTGTTCGCCGTCATGTTAAAAGTTGTCGCGTAGAACCTGTGATATGAATTACACAGCCAGACCAAGTTCTGGTCCGACTCCAAAATATCCAGCAAAACTCCGTTTTTATACACATTAGTTTCACATCTTATTCTCATCCTCCTCAGGTGTTCTGACACCTAAAACTCAATTTTTATTTATTTAATTTACTTTGTCTGTGAATATTGAACTCTTAAACCTCTTAGTCTCATTATACTTTAACAGTATTTCCATTAACTTTGCCTTATCAGTTTCTAAAGGATATTGTAGGTTGAATAACTACCTGGAAGCGAATTGTATAAATCTTTATGTAAACATTTGATGTAAGATAAAACCACTGTAAAGGTCCTGAAATCAATTTTCCAAATACTTCAGAAACTAAAAAAGTACCTAAGGGAGTTTAAGCTTAAGTTTTCGTAATTTCCCAGTCTTGATATTCTATAAATCATTTAATTTAAAGGTTTACATGATAACATACCTGGATAGTGCCGATAGAACAATTTGTAAATCGTTAACTGTTGGTGTTTCAAGTAATAGGTTAGAGTAAGCTACTGTGATTAAACTTTCAAAATTTAAATTTGGATCGAAATTGTGGATTTTTTCACCTTTCTTAACAAACTTTGACTCAAGTTTTCTTTTTACATCGGGGGAAAGAAACTCCAGGTTGGCCAGGCTTGAGTATAAAGATACTGCTGAGCTGGGCTCCAATTCAGTCAAATCTTGTTCCTAATAATACATATAATCAAAATTAAATATTTATATTACCAATAATCTTTTATGAATGGATTTAACTATCTCAGGCTCGTTATATCTCTGAATAGAAAAGGATAGAAGTAACAAGACAACATCATCCCAGCCAAATTCTATCAAAATCATGCATATTTATAATATTATTGTAAAATATAAACTACTATTATCATATAATAAAAATACTTTCTATGAGCTTTGAATATTGTTTTGAAATCGTGAGAAATAACGGATCATACAAAATCTTCAGTTTATTATATATTTTACAAATCTCTATAAATAAATATTAGAGAATAAAAATACCAAGAACTTTTATCTTATGTTGTAACAACTCGGTTTCAGTTGAGTTTTCGAGTAATTTACAGAGTAATTTGTTCAAATTAACTGAGAGGGGTGAAATCAAGTCCAACTCAGATATGCTAAGCTTATCGCACAGCTAAAAAATTATCGTTAATAAATTAGGAACCTTTAAAATTGTCAAATATGAGTCAATATCAAGTTTTTTTTCTTTAGATAAATTGTATTTATTATCAGTAAGGTTGTCAGTTTTTTGTGTGCTTTCATCAGATTTTTCAAGGGAGAATATTTGACTTAAAACTTTAGTATCGTAATTTGAGGCGATAAAACTCCTCAATATGTTTGTAATACTTGTGGAATCCACTGTGGAACTGGGAGTTTCTGAAACATTCTCCTTGACTTCTTGGTAGAATCTAACATTGGAGGTGTGTATGGAAGATCTCGCCGGATTCCTACAATTAGGGTGGGGAATCCTGCCAATTTTAATTGCAAAACGATCAATAACAACTTTTCTCAGATTTATTAACATTTAAAATAATAATATTTCAGGTACACAACACTATAATAACTAACAATATCAGGTTAATTATAAATACGTTATAGTACTATAAGGAACTAAATATGTTGTATTTAATGAGATATAAAAATAATAGTATATAATAGAATGCATAGTGTATATATTGGTAAAATGATGTTGTACCATTTTAGAAGCTAATTTAGAAGTTGACTTTCAAAAGTCAAATTTTAATATATATATTCAATAAATTAGTGAAGTTAGTGGAAGTTGAAAATATAACCGATAATTTCGTGACCTGATTTAATTTCGTTATATGGGGAACAATAGTTGATGGAAAAACAGTTGAATGAATAAGTTGTCATTTGCAAATAACAATATGTACGATACTTATGATTTTGACAATGTCATGTTACTTCCTCGAGAATGTATAGTGATGACTCGAGCAGATTGCGACGTTTCCGCCAAGCTGGGGAATTTTACCTTCAAGATTCCATTAATGGCGTCTAATATGCCCTCCATAATGAACGAAACAATAGCAGTTGAACTTGCGAAGAGGAATTACTTCTACGTGATGCACAGGTATGGGACTAACAATTTGGAATTCTCACGTAAAATGCGAAGTTTGGGTCTCTTTGTCTCAATTTCTGTTGGTGTTAAGGAGGAGTCTTACGACGTGGTTACCGAACTGAAGGAAAACAATGAAGTCCCTGATTTTATCACCATTGACATTTCCCATGGCCACAACCAGAGGGTTAAGGGTATGATTGACCACATACGTTCTTGTTTTGGCAACAAAACGTTTATCATTGCCGGGAACGTTACAACCCCTGAGGGTATTAGGGATATGGAAAGCTGGGGAGCGAACGCCATTAAGGTAGGCCTGGGTCCTGGCCATGCTTGCACAACCTCTCCCAGGACCGGGTTCGGGTCCAGGGGTTGGCAACTTTCTGCTGTGGCTCGATGTGCCAAAGTGGCTACTAAGGCTGTAATTATCTGCGATGGAGGTGCGTCAAATTCAGGCGACATTGCTAAGGCCATCAACATGGGAGCCGACTGGATAATGTCCGGATTCCTTTTCTCAGGCACCTTGGAAAGCCCTGGCGAAATCGTCGTTAGGGACGGAGTAAGATGCAAGTCTTACTACGGCAGTTCAAGTTTAGTTGCTAAGAAGGTAAACCACAGAATTGAGGGCACGGAGATTTTCGTTCCTTGCGAAATTTCACTCTTCGATAGACTCAGGGAAATCGAGGAGGACTTGCAATCCTCAGTTTCATTTGCAGGCGGCAACAAACTCACTGATATAAGAAATGCTGAGCATGTTTTCATAAACTGTCAATAATACCCAAGATATCGTCAACTTCTCACTCAATATACCATAATGGCATCATCATATCTAATGGATAGTGTATCCATTAAGATTTGATGCACATAATGCATAAATTTTAATGAGAATAGTTCTTACCTCCTGTTTAATTTATTAATAATAGATACTACTTTGTTATCTTATTCTTGGATTATTGGGATCTTTATATTCTGTGTTATATATAATGTTATTATAAATAAACTATTGTGTTAAACAGTAGAAGATGTCTCAGGTAAATAGTATGTGTACAAATTTTAGTCAGAAAATGTGTAAATTAGATTGGAAGGCCATATCGAAACACCGAGAATACTAAAGAAAAAATTTTTAATCAAATAAGTAAGTAAAAAATGTTTTAAAGAATTTAAAATATATATATGATTCGAAATTGAATAGAAATTGGGTAGAATCAGTTAATACAGGTGTTATCATATCTTCGCTTGGTGTGGTGTAGGGTGTGGATTCTGACTTCTTATCTATAATATCATTGATCTGTTTTAGCCACTTTTTAATCAAATTTAATGTACCTAGAGATTAAATTTAATTCAGATAATTTTACTGTATCCGGCTGATTTTTTGACTTTTAAACTATTATCACGGATCATACTCTAAATTAACAAAAATTCAATTTGTTTGTTTGATTCTAACCATTTCCATTAGAATCTAACTTATTTCCACAAAATTCAGTAAATTGTTTAAATAAAGAAGTGTTTTAATTGTTTATTTAAAGATGTCGACTGAATCAGTTGAGGCCGAGCTTAACAATAATCACGAATCACATTTGGACGAAAATGATTTATCCAACTCCGACATTGTCACCAAATATCGCACTGCCTCAAATGTAGCTAACACTGCTTTAAAAAATGTACTAGCAGCCGTTAAGCCAGGTTTGACTACCCTCCCAGTTATATACACCTTATATATTATATACATTGGCCTAATCTTTCATTTATAATTGATTAGGAGTGTCTGTGAAATCTTTGTGCCAGATAGGAGATTCCACGATGCTGGAGGAGACCAACAAGTTGTACAATAAGAAGGAAAACGGTAGAAAGGTACGTTAAATAGTGTACTAATATTGAACAGGTTGATAAAGGCGTGGCATTCCCCACTTGTGTTTCAGTTAATGAGTTAATTGACTACTTTTCACCAATGGACGACTCGCTAACAGTCAAGGAGGGTGATGTTGTTAAAGTGTAAGTTCATTTTATAGATATATAAAACCTAATTGGTTGTACAATGGTTTAATAATGCTGTAGTACTTTGGGGTGTCATATTGATGGTTATGTTGGAATGGTGTCGCATACCATGTTTGTGGGCGAATCAGTGAAGGGAAGGAGCGCAGATGTTCTTAAGGCGGCATGGTTGTGTTGTGAGGCAGCACTCCGGAAGCTTAAGAGCGGTGTTTCAAGCCATGAAGTGTCAAAGGTTATAGAAAAAGTAGCCTCTGAGTTTAACTGCACTCCCCTTATCGGTTTTTACAGCCATGAACTTAAGAGGCATGTGATAGAAGGAGTGAGGTACTTTTCAGGAAGCACTAAGCTCGAGGATAAGACTGAACCCATAACATTTGGGACTAAGGAAGCATATTCTTTGAACGTAGTGTTAACTACAGGAGACCATAAGCCTAAAACTACTGAACTACCCACTACTGTGTATAGAACTGACGTCCAGAACAGATATACACTCAAAACCTCTCTGGGAAGGTCCTTTATGTCCCAAGTCAACTCCAAGTTCCCTGTGTTCCCCTTCCACCTCAAGTCCTTCGAGGACGAAAGGGCACTCAAGGTTGGCCTTCAGGAGTCACTCAGACACAACCTCCTAAAGCCATACTTTGTAACCTCAGTTAAACCAGGAGATGTCGTGGCTCATTTCAGGTTCACAGTACTCTTACTTCCAACTGGAACCAAGAAAATTTCTGGACTTCCATTCGAACAACTCGAAAAGTGTAACTCAGAACTCTCTGTCAAAGATCAAGAACTACTGACTCTACTCTCAGTATCTTATTACTACCATATTATTGTTATATTATTACCATATTATAATTATATTATTGTTATATTGGTATTAAAATGATTGTTATTATAGGCTCCGGTGAATCCTAAGAAGAAAAAGGCAACAAAGGAGGAGGAATCATCTTGATTCACTTTAACGACTTAGTCTAGATTTGTAATATTGTTATTCTACTAACATTACATTCTATTAATATTAATGCCTTAAATTATTAGAGTAACAATAAAAAGAGAGTAAAGTTTATGAAATTGGGTGTTTATGGTTTGTAATGCGAATTATTGAAAGCTTGTAGGGTGCTGATGTGTAAGTGCCAAGTGTCGGAATGTAAGTGAAACCAAAATGTTACTCACCTTCGAATTATTAAATGTGTGTTTTTTGTGTTTTCTGTCAGTCATTTACCTGGTACAAAGCTAGAATTTTTTAGAAAAACTGAATTATAAATGAAAATTACGTAATTCTGGACTCAACTAATTTAAACATTTACACATTTATCCCAAATCGATAAATGTTATTCTAAATGAGTATAAACAACTCTAGGTCTGGAATTAATAACCAAACTCATCAAATTGCACATGTAACTAATTTTATCCATTTTTAATTAACATTAATGATTATTTTTATTTAATTAGCACATGTTTTATTTAATTAAATCGATAATATTATCATAACAGTATCTTAATGACATTTATGTTAATGTGTAAGATAATGGTAATATTAGGGAAGGAGTGTAAGGCTAGGTGACCGAAGTGAGGGAGTAACAAATAGGAGAATGGTGACTCAGGTTATTGAAATGAATACCAGAAGTTATTCTTCAGACAGGGTGAATTTTGAATCAGGGGATACTACTCACACCTCAGTTGAGCCGGTTGAACTTAACAGTAACCGAACAACCTTATCTCCAAGAAGTTATGACCCTGAAAATAACTCAGCGACTCTAAGGGATTCAGACTTCACACAACAGGTCAACATGCACCGTGTAAACCAGTTACAATCTGGAAGCAGAGTTCAAAACTGTATGGTTTGGAGTAAACTGGGAATAAATAAGACTAGAGCCTATGGAAAATTGTTCAGGATTCTTGTCTTACTTCTACTGTTTATACTCATAGGCACCGCTACATATTGGCTACTAGTGTTGGTAGTGGAGTTAACGGATAAAACTCTGTCACACAGTTTGATTATTTCCAGCAAACCCTCCAAAAATTACAATCCAAAGAATAGTTTGAACGGAGTGAATAATCAGGCTGAGTTGAACCCCGTTGAGTTAATGAACGTTATTGAGGAACTGAGGAAGGAAATCCAAAAGTTGAAGGAAGTATCATACAAGAATTCACTGGCTATAAATGGATTATCCAAAGGTGAGTACAAGGTACCGGGTGTTGACGAGAACCTGGAATCAGCAAAGCGTAGCAAGTTCGGAAAGGGCTCAGCTGTAGTTAACCTAAACTCTAACGGACACAGACAAGATATGAAATTTGCCAAGATAAGAGATGAAGATTCAGAGTTCGTTCCTGGGATTATAGAATATCAAGCAAACATAACACAACAATCTTGAAACCCTTCATAATCTATTTTTTCAATGTACTATTTTTTGTATATAATTTTGTGTTTTAATATTTTAATTGGTAAAATGTAGTTAATTTATAAAATTAAGGATTTTGTGACATTATAAATGCCCTCCGATTTCGGTGGCTTTGATCTCATCCGGTCGGAGTCATTTTTGAAGTTATACAAGGGTATCTGATTAATTATGTATAATATGTAGAATTGATTACTAAAAATGAGCTGAGGATCTTGAAATAGGAGTTTTGGTAAAACGACAAGACTACTCAACACACCTCAGGTAAATAAGGGTAAAACGCACTCCAGTATATGCTCTAAAATCAATTTTGAAACTGACTCGTTTTTATTCCAGTTCAACTAACACTAGCTCAATTAAGACCTGGTGATTTAGACCTGATACCATACACATTCTATCTAATATATAGAATAGCTAACTATATATTCATATATTGAGTCCAGATATTTGTCCATTCTAGACATCCATAGAATACTGGATTAGCTCCTTTTCAATACAATATTATGTATATGCTCTAATAATTGCCAGTGGGGGAAATATGGTGTACCCCATCTCTAAGGGAATATGACCTAGACTCTATTACTATAATCACTTTGTTACTAGAGCTAACAACTTAAGACAACTAGATTATTAAGAGATGAAGTTCGTTATATTAGCTTTACTTGCTTTGGCATCTGGTCTTCATGCCGCAAAATTAGACCTCAAAGACTTAGGCTTTGTCCTTTTTGGAAACCATGGTGATGGTACTAAAACATCTGTTGCTGCTGGCAAATGCCCACTTGGAACTCTTCCAGCCACTGTATTCCTTCACAAGACCTTTAAGAAGGGTGATCATTTCTTTACATGGGTTAGACCAGTACATGCTAAGGTTGATGAGTTAGTATGTGGATCACATGCTGTATGGAAAGCTGCTGCTGGTGAAGTACTTCTTGACTTGCACTTTGTAGGTAACAAGGATTCTGAGAAGTTTGTCCACTTGGAACTTTTCCACCCAGCTGTAGGTTCACACCACTTATTCCTTAAATTTGCTGCTGGTACCGCTCCCGGTGATGGTGTTGTTCTTGGTATGGCAGCCTTTGTAGTTGGTGTTCATGGATTAGTCGCTGGACTTCCTGAACTTGTTGGACTTCCTGCTCATCCATTCGTCCATGCTTTGGCTGCTCATGCTCATCATGTTGCTCACGTTGCTGCTGGTGCTAAGGATGGTCTTGCTGCACATGGTGGTGCTCTTCTTGTTGCCTAATTTAATTAAGTTTTAATAAATCGTTTGGTATTAAACAAATGGGACTTTGTTTAATACTTTGTAACCAAATAAATTTAGTCCTATACCATCAAATATATATCTACATATATTAGTCATGTATAATATATTAAGTATATTAGATTGGATATTAAAGTTTGTTGGTGAATGACAAAATTGATAGTACAATTAGAAGAGCCTCCTCCGTTCTTATGGTTCTTGATTTCTGCTGATTACAAAAGTTGAAATATTTGTCAAATTTATTTTCAGGTTCTTCCATTACATGCTCCAAACCCAATACTGGGCCAAAGTGTATTAACATATTTCTAATAACAATATGCATTCATAAATATTTAAGTATGTGTAATAGAAAATACTTGAATTTTGGAAGTTTGGTGTTTAAAGAGTATAATTCTCCACGTTCGCAGGTACCAATTTTAAGGTCATAATTGCCAGATTCATTAAATGGACAACCTTTTAATGACTCAGCCACACTTTTGCACTCCCTAACTACATATCCCCAATACAATCCTAAACTCAGTATTAAACTCATCTACTAGTGAATGAATATATTTTGTTGAAAGTTTACCTGCAACTTTAAGAGGTTCTTCAGGATGTACCAGATTTGCAGAAAGTGGGCCTGTCTCATTTTGACTTAGAGATTTTCCCTGTTTAAAGTTTCTACGACACTTAGCAATAGATTCATCGTCTAGACGAATAGTGACTCTTTGATACACATCGTACTCTTCGTCTGTCATGTAATCAATCCCATAAAACTCTTGTAAATCCTCCTTATTGTGGATCTTAACACTTGAAAATACACCACAATCAGCATACAAAGTTTTATGACTGCTATCTTTCCTTATTAGTCTAACAACACCCTCCCTAAAAAATATACACTGTGGGTAGAAGATACCTGTATGGGAGCCACTCAGTAGAACGGAGATGGTGAGGGGCATTAATAGGGTTTTGTAACCCAGCGTATTTTAAAGCTAAAATACAATTAATTAAATAAATGAATTTATATAAATGTGTAAATGTATAGAAATACCGTTATCCATGGGAAATAAAAACTTTCTTAGGTATTGAGGTGTTTCCAAATACCTCAAATTTAGAGAAAAATATTCCATCCATTTTGAACTCTTATCATCTAACAATTGTAATAGTGTGTAACTGTACCTGTATCATTGTATAGAACAACTTCATTGACTCCATAAATTGTAAGTGTCCTTGCAATGTTGCCTATCACATATGCTCTCAATTCATCCGACTATACAAACATATATCATTATATATGTGGCGATGTTATAGTTTATTTTGAGTACTACTAACTTGTATATTTTCCATTAGTGAAACTGGAAGTGCTACTGAAACTGTATAATCTCTTGGTTTTCCAAGGAAAGGTATCCTCTAAGTGATGAATTAATGGAATAATAAGCAGATACCTGAGGAATCTCCTTTAATAACCGAACATAGTTCAAATTATCCTTATTATTATCCTTTTTAGTTATTTTATTTTCCTTTAAAACTTTTTTGTGTGTAGTATTATCTAAATTCTTTTCCGATATTTCAACATGTAAAGCTCCTAAAAACATGTTAATCAATAAAATCACTTCAAATTAATGAATATAGTGTAAAAGTTACTTTTATTCTTCTTGTGTTTCTTTTCAGGCTTAGATGTGTTTGTTTTGACGTTTATAAAGGTAGAATCCTGCTCATCATCCATATTCTTAACAATTAAACTAAATTACACATAAATATTAAAAATGTTAATGTAACAAAATTAAAATATAAAATTTATTTAATATTATATATGGTAAAAGTTAAATGAATTATTCAATGATTCCCCAATTTTTAAATTTGAAACTAGGATTTGGTGAAAAACAAGCCCAGCAACTTCGAAAATTAATGCGATGAATTATGGAGGAAATGTGTAGGATCAAACTGGATACAATGTGTAACAGGATTGGACCGTAGATAGTGAAGTATCAGGACCTCCAACTTTAGTGGTTAACGGTCCACCATTCATCTCATTGGGTTGAATATTACCAACTTGGCTGGAAAGGTGTTTCGTATGGGAAGGTGCTGATACCACTACTTGAGGTATTCCCCAATGAGGGTGTATTGCACCTCCATATATAAATAACCTCCTAAAATAAAGTGAATACAATTTTCTAATGTGTAGTATATATAATATGAAATGACAATACCTGTACCAAAATGGTCTTAGTTTATTCCTTGGCAACATCCTCTTGATAGCCAAATTTAACTATATAGATTATTAAAGCATTGTTTACATATAGAAAATCAATGTATTTAACTAGTTATTTCATACTATCATTCCGGGGTTATTTGCCATAATGGTCTTTGCGGTTATTATTTTGGGACCCTTTGGGTGTGCTATATCACATTAAACATAATTATTAGCCTCAAAAATACCTTTTCTGTCAAATTTGTACACTTTAGTATCCCAGGAATGCCCGTTCATTACAACGTTTATTGCGTTCACTATGATAACGTTATCCCCTGTGACTTTATTTGGCTGATAAGTGGGAAGGTGTTTCCCTTGCAGTATTACCGATACATGAGATGCGATACTTCCAACAGTCTATGTTCCAAATTACTTAACTATATAAAATAAACTTATCTATATAAAATATTATTAACTACTGTAAATGACTGGTCTTATACTTTATTTGCGGCGTCAATGATGTGCCAATTCCCTGCTGTTGTGTCCATGTGTGTGATTGCCCCTAAGCTTTGGTGAGGTGTTGCCAGGGGTGACACAGTCGGAAGATTCTTTTTCAGAAAAGGTCGAGAAACCCTTAAAATATTAATCAAACAATTAAAAATAAATGAACTAGTTATACAAGTGAATTAATAGATTTAAATTAGTGTTATTGAAGAATCTGTGTAAAAACTGGAATTATAACCTACCATTGGACTTTTGAAAATGGATTCACAGTTCCCTCATGAAATGAAGACCTAAGTGACCTTGCTAATAAAAATTTTGATATGAACATTGCATAATACAGGCAAATTTATAAATATTATTAGATTATTTAACACCACTGATCACACATATAGTGTTATTAGGTTAAAAAATTATAATTTAAGGTATTTAACTCCATTTGTAATATCATAACATCCTTTAGAATTTGTTACTGCATTCTTCCTTCTAACTTCCTACAAAAATTTATTAATGGTTGGAATGGTTTTGTACTACTATAACAATTAATAGGTATAGAAATACTTTTAGGATTTGTTTATTGTTTCTTTTAACTTCTTGTATGAGTGCTTTTGTTCTCTTTACTGCTAACTTTCTCTCACGCTTCTCTTCTAAACTTTCCCCTTTTACTCTAGTTGTATTAACCTATTATCAATATTATATACCAATAGTGTTGAATAACTGTTGTAAAAATACTTCTGGGAGCTGTATTGTATCGATATCCAACTTCTTATTTGTGCTAAAAATTGGTGAATTAAAACATTAATATACCTATTATCCTTTAATGGAGTTGGATTGGGAACCTTAATTTTCCTTGAGAGTATCATCTTTGGGTGATTTGTAGAGTTTGAGTATGTTGTCAAAACAGTCTCAACATCCCTAATATCATCGTTACATAATAATATAAATAGAATCATTATACCAGTGGTCAGATTCAGAGGATTCATATTCATATTCATCGTCGAAATCAGATTCACTAGATATCTCATTAAAGTGTTCATCATTCTCCAGAATTTCGTATATTTTATCCTTTGGGACTAAATATATTTAAATTCAAAAAAGTAAATACTTATAGGGTCAAGAATTGTCATTTTGTCCTTATCTAAGGCGTTGTAGTGGTTTAAATCCTTCAAATATCCTCTTTCCAATGGATTTTCAATCATATCATCAGAAATTTCTTCGTTATCCTCTATTATATCATGGTTGTTAATATTATCTAGGATTGATGTAGGTATCATTGGAGTATAATTTCCCCAGAGTAAATCATCTTCATCTAGATCTTCTTCACAGCCAATTGCTTGTGATACGAAATCGTCGTCGATTGCTTCAAGTTCATTATCACTTTCCAATGCCTCAAGAACTTCACCCACTACGCAATTAAATAATTCAGTTAACTAGAGCAGTAGTGTAAATATACCTTCTGGATCGAGTTTCCCTTCTACACTATCGTTTAAATCTGGGAAATCGGCTGAGATTTCAACATATGGATCATCTAAACATTTTTATGGTTAAAATAGATACCGTTAGTATGTTTTGGTGCTGGAATAAAATACTTCGGGTTAATAGTTGCAAGGTGTTGTTCATAATCATACCCGTCTTTGGGAAAGTAACAGTCGCCTTCGAGGTCATCCTCAGGTACTTTCTAAGCCATAATATAGTCATATTATAATTTTATGTTGAGTAATTATTTAACAACAAACTTGTTTAGTCTGTTTTTTGGTCGGTTTATCGAACTTTTTAAATGTATCAAGATTTCCGTAAATGTTCTTTATTAAAAGTTGCTAAAACATCCAAATGTCAGTGGAAGATAACAAATGTTTTTAAATAAAATTAGAAACAACTTTACCTTTTGTGTTTTATTTAAATTATCATGGATTCCGAAATCATGAGGGTCTAAATTCTTCAGAAGATCCTTTGGAACCTGGGATGGGTTACGGTTCTATCAATTTATTAAGAATCTTTATAAAATACCTTCCAAATATCATTTTGGCTCTCTTTTAGAACTAATGTTCTCTGCCATGGCAGTTTATCTGATCTGTTATCCGCATTTGATGCGGAAACTAACTGGAATGTAACAGACTTTTTTTCCTTAACCATATATTTTTAAATTTTCATAAAAATTTAATAAAAGTATACTTTACAAATTAAAATTACTAAAATTCAAATAATTAAAATTCAAATAAACTAAAGAATTCCTTATAAATTCAAACACTACAAATAATACATAAAATAGTTAAAAATTAATCTACAAAATTTTCTAGTGATTTTAAATCGTCAAACTGGTCAAGATACTCCCTCATCTAAAAATTATTAAAGTGTATTATAACAGGAAATGAATACTAAAAAATACGTTTTGAATGAAAAGGTAGATGGAATCAGTCCATATATCTCTACTTCTTTCAACAGTTTTGAAGATTATATCACGAGGTCCGTCCTTGGTGTGATATTTGACGTAAAATGATGAGTAATCGGTAGGGTGTTTGAGTATCGTGCTTATGCTTAGTATGTATATTGAACCTTGGGGATTTCTTTTAGCTCTGCATTCAGGTTTACAGCTCCAATAACTCCAATACCACTTTCCTATAAAAAATTATATAAGAATTTCTTGAATTACCGTCTTTCAGGTAAGTTTTATAGTAACGCATTTGTGATACATAATCTTCCTTTGCGATTAAATGTCCCTCCAATGCGTATGATAATAACGCCAACTTCTCAGCCAGTAGCATTATTTGGGGGTTTGTTGCCTAAACTCATACTTAGTGATTTTAAATATACGTTAATTTTAACTTCAATGTCTGACTCATTGTAGTCATTTATGCACATATAAGCCTGCTGCAACACTATATTGTCAATAACATTAAGCCCATCTGATACTAAACCGACATTAGAATCTTATATACCTTAGATTATAAATGAATACATAATAATAAATATTGTGAAATATTTTTTTTGTAACCTTTGTAAAATGAAAGTTTTATTCGTTCCTTTTTATAAGGATCGTCATTCAGTGAGTACCTAATATGGAATATACATAATTAAAACTTTACCATTTATCCTTGGGGAATTTAGCCTCTATAATATCCCGGTCAATGTTAAGGGCAATGTCAGCTACACAAGTGTTTCCAACCAAGCTTTTCCTGTAAACTTTGAGGCGAAGCTCATTGTCGCACATCCTAATCTTAACCAGGGCTCTACACTGCAAATTCGACAAGATCCTATCCCGGGATAACGGAATCGCTAAACATATTAAACATTATTTAGTGTTACCTCCTGCAGTCACTTTAGTATCTCCAACCTCAAACTCAATAACTGAATGCTTCTTTACAAAGTCGGCATCAATGTCAGTTATATTAATGAGGAGATTAAACTCTCTGTGGTTGTGTATCCCAGTGTAATAACAGAAAGTAGCTAAACAATTTATATAGTGTATAAATAAATAATGTAAAAATAATGTAAATTTGTGGAACCTATTGGTTCGTAGTCTGAGGGAGTGGGTATAGCTTTGTAAACCCTTCGTCCACATTCCATGAAACACAATTCTGCGCTTCTGGAACAGGCGTTTCGCAATGCCCTTGCGATCAAACCTTTAGTTAGCATTTTATTTCACCAGATATTAACTTGTACAGACTAAAAATTCCATCCTCCTCAAAACTAAAATTACAACTGATTTTACTAATAATTTAGAATAATCAACTTTTTTAAGTTTGATTAAATTTTTTAAAAAATCAACTAAATTTACAAATTTTGTTAATGTGGGACAGTGTGTATTAATATTTTGATTTACAAACCATCTACACATTCAAAATATAAAATAAATAATTAAAATTTAAAGCTTGATTTATTAAATAACTCACAGATATCAAATTGTATAAAATTAATAGAGTCTGTCCACAGATTCTAGTATAGATTTATGTATGGACACTAGAAATGTGATATACGAAGGTTCTTCTCCGAGTTCATCCTCGAGCAGTAATGTTTTTATAATCTTGCTGTTCTTTGCAGTGTATGGGATGATTTTGAGAGGCGCGTAAGGGCACCCCTTGTGTTGTGATCTCACGTGCTCAACCAGACCCATGAGGTTGGTTGCGGTATTGGTATCTATGAGTTGAGTTGAGTTTACGTTTCCATGTGGGCGTTCGTAGTCTGGTCCAAACAACTCCTTCAGAACTTTTTCCTTAACGTGTGGTCCAACGAAGAGTAAGAGTCTGTAGCCATCGTCCATCAGGTAGATGCCGTCACTGTAAATGAATGATCCTGAGCTTGGAACTGCCGAGAGACTGAACTTAAAACCTCCCTCAGGTACTACGTCTCCCCTCTCATTAATGCTTCTGTGCAGACAATATGTTCTAGTGTACGTGAAAAAAGTCATTTGCGGCGAGGCGTTTAGTGTCCTCAACAACTTGATCACAAACTCAAACGCACATTCTATTCCAATATCGGCCTTAACATTATATTTCAAGAACGAGTTAAGATGTGCTGGTATGAACTTGAGGTTATCTGGGAGAATGAGTTGATTTTTTGGTGTTGACGGTGCACAAATTTGTCTATAGGAGGTAAGAGCTTCAACCAATGTCTTAATGTGTTCTTCTCTGTTATATTTCCCTGATTTTATATATCCATGCGCAAGTTTTCTTGACATTAAGTTCATGATAGCTTCGGGGTTTGCATTCTTGAAAACCTCGTTTACACTAGAAATCACTTTGATGCAGTGGGTGTGTACTCTGACCATCTGGACTCCCCTCGTATTTGTGTACAAACATGCACATTGGATGTATAGGCTTGTCCTGTTGTCAACCATGTGGTTCAAGGATAGTATAAACCCTATTGACAAGTCAGGTCCAATCCTTGGGACTATCATAGTTGAGAGGTTAGAAACTGCACGTGAGTTATTGAACCCGCACAAAAGCTCAGTTACCTTAATATGCTTCGAACACCGCAGCTTAAGCTCGCACTTGTAAGCTGCCGGCACTGTGAACAACCTTACAATGTTTGCGTATATGTTAGAGTAGTCGAACTCGCTCGAGAACCTGGGCATGTATGTGCAGTTTCCTCCCGTCTGCTGTGATATGTACTGAAGTGGAATGTCACCGGGTATCCTAGTCTCAGGCGGACACAGGTAAACGTCAACACATATCCCAGCTGAGTAGCACATTCTGAGAAGCGAGTCATAGAAATACCTTTGTATGTCAGTCAGTGTGAAATTAGAATTTGGAAAAGTCTGAGGGTCAGTGCCGAGTCCAATATCTGGCTGCGTCATGTAGAAAATCGACAATGTTCCGTAGCGGTTATCGCTGCTCATTACTCTCAGGACGCAGTTTAGGGCAAAGTTTCCGCACGAATTTGGTGCGATTCTAAGCGTTTGTACTCCCAAGATCCTTTCCAAATACTCCTTCTTAACCCAGTTCACTGTCTCTCTGGTAACCCTGACACATACATCAGATATTGTACATGGCTTAAAATTCTCATCCACCTCACTCACCACGTTAACTGAAAATTCAGATCCAGCTCCCATCTGAAACATATAAAATGCGCTGTCAAATATGAAAACACACAAATCGAACTCCTCATCTGTTATCAAATCTATTCCATTCATCACTGATCTTATTACCGATTCTCTCAAATCTACACAAAAAATACATTTCTGTATACTTGGTATAAATATTAATAGTAGTATAGGCATATATAGCTTAAGTAGGTAATACTTAGTTTATTCGCCTGTGATGTGGTCTCGATGATGAAAGCGTATGTTGGCACTTTTGGTATGGTTTTCTGTTCCTTTTGTGAGGGAGTTGTCTCTTCAGGAGTATTAGTGACCCTAAAATTAGGCGATTCGTTATCATTCAAGTTATATGAATCTTGGACACCTGATGTGTAAGCATCTGGCTGAGGTGCACTTTCCACTGGTATTGGAGAAACTGAATATGTATCATAAATGAATGATTCTTGTCTCGTTTGTTGTGTTTTAAACACTCCAATGTTACTAGCCTTATTAATAAGGTTCGATATAGGTCCAGGATCAGGCTCCTTATTATAGTAGTGAGATGGTGCTATAAAGTCTAAGGTGCCTTTTTTAAGTGGTGATTCATCTCTGTATTGTGAGCTTATTCTATAAAGGGCTTCCATCTGCTCATCTGTTATTTCAAATGCTGTGTAACAAAGGTTACAAACTCTCGTCTTAGTTCGCGAGTTCGTATGCATAAACGAGTTATAGTATGCATGGCAGTTTTTGCACCTTATAAGATCTCTCTTTACACTTGAGCGTTTTTCCATAAATGCCAAAAAGTTAAGTTCAGGCACATCTTCGTCCAGATTCTGTGCGAATGGCTGAACTAGAACTCCAAATGGAAGTCTCATGTCGGACAAGGTGCTCCCGAAAATCGGCAGGTTCGTGAATGTTGGCGTGACGTAGATGGGACTAGCTGAGCCTGTGTCCATTATCCTATGGTTTCCGAAGGTTGGAATGAGTCCAAAGTTCTTGCCTGTCTCGTACAGCATCTCCGACTCGCGGTTGTAGGAAAGGGGTTGGGGGCGTGGTACACTGCTTTGGCTAATACGGGTCGGCGTGAACGGGGTGTAGGTGAACAAGTGACGTTCCAGTTCGGTATCAACGTAATTCTTCCCCAGAATGTCACCTAAAATAGACGAGGACGTGTCCGATGCCATATTTTCAAAACTAAACTCACTATCATATTCTTCGCGGCGCCTCAGACCAGGAGATGTTACGGAATTAGTCTGCACATTACTCTTAGTCATTTGATCAGTCATAAAATTACTAGTTAAAGCATTACTCTGAAAATTATCACTAGTTTCATTAACCGTCTGTTGAAATGTTGTAGGTTGTGTGTTTAATAACTTGTTCCTGGTAGGTTGCGGAGGGTTGTGAGTGACCTCTGAGAGCCTGGGTGGCGGTGATGGGTGACCATATGACTGTACATTAGGAATATTAGAATTAGTGTAGTTCGGATTTAGTGAAGTAGCTGTTGAAAAGTGATGTGTATCTATTGGAGGTGCGTCAGACGTATTTCCTTGGTTGCCTTCATTTTGCGATGATTGTTTATTACGCATTGGTAAAAGAACATTGGGACTTTGTTTTGGCTTGTTCGAGTCCATGATAAGCTTGAGCTATGATTTAACTACTTTAATTTGAAAAATAAAACCAAACTAGTGTTAAACATGTTTAAATAGTCAAATTCTAGAATATTTTTTAAAATATTTGTATCAAATTTAAACAAACTCAACTTAAAACCATGATAAATTGGGTGAAATTTTAATAAATTGTGGTAGAAAATTTTTCTATGATCATTAAAAATATTATTAATGGTTTAAAATAGTTAAAAATGAAAATTTTAGAAAAGGTAAAAAATATTTTACATAATATAGAAAGATTTATAACATAAAATTTTACTATATAATTTAAAATACAAAATAAAATAGAAGGTATATTGTAAATATAAAATGTATAAATAAAAAATTATGTATTGTGCAATCAAGTTTAAGAATAGTGATGTAATAGTATGGAATTATTTTTTAATTGTTGTTATCCCGTTCCTTCTTTTTTCTCTAATTTTGTAAATAATAATATCAACTAATTTATTATTTATTTTGGGGTATTAAATCCAAATGTGTATCATATCTCCATATTCTCAACTTGTAAGTTATTTGTGAATGGCTACAGCTTTGGAGGACTTGAAATTGAACCCTTTGTGGGTTTACAGGTTCTCAAACTACACCAATGAATCTTCCGGCGTTTCTGCCAACGAACTCCTCAAGACTTGGAACTTTCAACCTCATCTCATGAATGTTATTAGGGAGAAGAAGATAAATCAGTTTTTTCCAGGTAATTAACCACTAAATTGGTTATAATTTTCTTAGTTCAGGAGAAATCCATCCCTTTATTGATAAACAACACTTACAGAGACAAATATTCAGTTTTATCCTGCGATTTTATCATAACTGCTCCGACAGGTATTGAACTAAGATTTTTGTATAATCTTGTAGGACAAGGAAAAACACTCTGCTACGCATTACCACTAATTTACAATATCCTAAATCTCAAAGGTATTTTTTCCACTACTTTTCCAAAATTTTATTAAACTATGGCATGATTGTTTGTAGAGAACCGATTATTGAGTCTAATAATTGTACCGAGTAGAGAACTTGTAAAACAAATTTATGAAGTTTTTTCATGGTTTACGGATTCCAAAACTACTGGACATGATCTCAAAGGCCCTTCTTTAAAGGTTATATATAATCATATATGGATGAATAGGCTAGAGTGTTTTATGGAGACCGTTCTTTCGTAAAATGCCATGATATGTTGGTTAATGACCCTCCACATATCGCAATTTGTACTCCAGGAGTGCTTGTGGAATATTCTGTTGATTTCCGTATCCAATAATTACATACACTTAACTTAGCATATTGTTTATTTTAGAGAGGGAGTTTTACGACACATTTGAGCATTTAAAGTGGATTGTGATTGACGAAGTTGACACAATGTTAAACCAGACCTTTTATGAATGGGTAGATGTTGTAGTTGACCTAGTTAGCAGACTTAAATCAAAGGAGCCAAACCAGAGCCTAGGAGTGCCACAAAAAATACGTAACTTATTCTTTTAATAATTTGTTTTAGTCGTCTCAGCTACAGTGCCACTTAAATCACACGATATCGAATTGCTTGAATTAAACAGACCAATTTTACTAAGATTAAGTAATTTTTCTACATACAACATTTACCGTAATATCTAATGGAATTGTTTAGAAGAAAGTATTTATAAATTGCCGGAAAATCTAAAACAGAGTTACGTGGTTTGTTCAAACAGGCCTGTTTCACTGGAGTTTCTCAAACTTATGGCTTTTCTGTACAAGGATGTTACTGGTAACGTCCTGGTCTTCTTCTCAAAAGTACAGACATGCCATAAAATAACAAGATTGATGCAAATATATAATCTCAAACAGTATTAAACATGTATTAATAAATTTCGTGTAGTGGTGGAGGATTTAAGGCTATTGAATTGACAGGAAGAATGCCGCAAAAACAAAGAAACAACGCAATTAAAACCTACAAGTATTAAAATAATTATAAATATTGTGGTTTAGGGATGAAGATAGAGTTTGTTTGTTGTGTTCAGATGTGGCATCAAGAGGGATGGACCTTTCAAACACCAATGTGGTAGTGAGCTACGACTTCCCAAATAAACTCTCAAGTTATATACACAGAGCAGGAAGAACAGCCAGGTATCTTAATGATATATGTAACTGAGATTAGAGGAAATAATAAGGGAACGTTTTGTGTGTTTGTGTCCAACCAGACCGAGAAAAAGTTCCACAATTTCATGAACAAACTGAAGATAGATGAAGAGAAATTGAAAAAAATCGAGCTGGACATAGTTCTAAACCAAAAGAAGGTGGAAGAAATAAATGAATCATACAAGCTAATTCTTGAAATGACAGGAAAAGCCTTAGAATTGGAGTCCTCAGGAGATTTGGAATATAGTTCAGATTTAAGTGGAAGTCTAGAATTACTTAAACCAAACACTAAAACAGAAGAATGATATTTATGAAGTGTAATATAATTTTTTAAATTTGAGTATACATATTTTATTATTTGATAAAGAGATTTGTTTTGTATTTAAACAACATTGATTTAAATAAACAGTTGTTATATGAGATCAAAGGATAATAATGAGTTAACAATTGGTGTGTAAACATTTTGGGGAAAATATGTAAATTTCAACACACAGCACCACAATAATTCTCAAAAATTAACGTGTGTATCCAACTAACAACCCTAATTATCACTTCAATGTTTTAAAATATAATGGTATCTTAGGGTTTCTTTAATTTTCCTTTTGTTTGAGACTTTAATAATGTTTATTACCCAGGAATCTTAATGTTGAATTTGTGAGATTCCTCGTTCTTCCATATTAATTCCAGAGATTTCGTCTATAATTTACACTTATTTCAACTTGTTATATACCAACTCATATTATTTAACTGCCATCTAGCAATGGGAATTTTAACGATTTTTTTATTTTTGTTTATTCAGGCAATTTCCGGAATGAAAACAGCCGTAAGCATTTTAAGTTTATAAATTGATGTGATATGATTATAAAGAGTTTTATTGATTTAGTTTTACATAATATTAATATTAGATTGTCTGTAACTGAGTGTTTAGGGAAACACATGCCGCCTTCCTTCATTAAACAACGCCATGAGCAGGTGTGTTCAAACCCTGAAGAATATATCGAACAATTTACTGACAATGAATAAACATACAATTCACAACTTTAACGTATCTTAATAGATATATACTAAATTAATTGTGGTTTAGGTGAGGAAAACGTTTGATTTTGGAAATCACGTGTTTAACCTGAATTTGATGTCGACAGACGATATCATCAAGCCGGTTATGTACTCCAATGAAGACACACTTGACCCTAACGTTAAGCCTAAATACACGAACAACTATGTTGATTTCAACGAGTTATCAGTAAACTATACAGTAAGTCAATAGTTTAATAACGTTTAAAGGCTAAAATCGATAATATAACCACTTGTACTTCTAACGTAGTAATTGATTTACCAAGAACACTACAACTCACACTTAAAGGTATTTCAATACTAGTATAGACTGCTGATTGAATTGAGTATATGAATTAATAGGGCTCAATGGTGAGATTAAAGCTGTCGATGTTAGCACCAGCGATGTTCTAAAAAGGCTGGATTTCATTCTTAGATATCGCAATTCACTAGTTGGAACATCATTCAACTTACGCTCAAGTACTTTGCATAAAATTATTTTATTTTTATGATTGGTTTCCATAAATATTCCTTAGGGGAGAAGAGCGTGGAGTTGGTTCAGAGATTGGAGGAAGTCTATAAGTTAAGTGGCAAGAGCATCGATTTAATTCCAAAGTTGGAAGTCGCACTCGACAAAAACAACAAAATGTCCACTAGAGCATGCCTGGTAATAAAAAGGGATAAATTAACATTTACACCAATCGTTCATCTAAACCAAAGGTAATGAAAATTATTACTTGATATATCGATTATAGAAAATGCGAAATCGCTGCGGAAGCAAATCTGACTAATGAAGTTAAGTTTTCAATGTTTCTAAGCAAGGATAATCATTTGTACATGAGCCTTAGCTATGACTCAAACTGGGGAAAACATTCATGGCAGCAGCTCTCTCTAAGATTCGTGTTATCGGACGTATTGAAATGTTACTCCTACTTACAGAATGAAATCCGCTTCTAATATCATTTAAACTTTTATGGCTGTAATATTTTATAATTATGGAAAATATATTAGAGTAGTAAATTAAGCAGTTGCAGTTTCAGAAGATTCGCGTACATAAAGCATATTGTTGCACCTATAATATAACACATAGTTAAAATTGGATGCTTACCTAATTAGAATATCGTTTCCAAGTTTACCCTTCAGAACTCCGTTCTCCCATTCCTCAGGGTCAGAAAGCTGAAGATTCATATAGCTATCGAAGGATTTCAGGGTTCCTGTAGGAAAATTATAATAAAAATTAAAAATCGTGGACTAACCTTTGTATTCCATCCCCCATTTAAGCTTAACGACTACGGTTTTACCAGCAAGACTGGTGAGAAAGGGTTTTGGGTTCAAAGGAGCACCCGGCTAAAAATTAATGAAAACAATATAATAAAAAATTAAAATATAGCTTACAGTTGTAGATTCTTGACCTTTGGTCATGATTAAAGAAAATTAGCGATATAATTAAGAATATAGAAATGGAATGGAATCCCTAGTAATACCAGTATTTTAGGTATGAAAATAGTGAAACATAAATAAATAATTTATAAAAATGGTACAAACATAATTTAGGTTAAAAATAAATATTTATTTTTCAACAATTTCCCCAGAGTTGTAAAGTATAGGAATACGCTCACTACAATCTGATGTTTTATTATTTTTGTTATCCAGATGCCAGATAATAATACAGAATCCATTACAAAAGCTGAACCCGAAAATCAAACTATAGAATTCCCAAAGAAGCATCTTCACAGACAAAGAGCCGTATGTCACTTTATTTCTAAACCTAATTAACAACACACAAATGACACTTTTAACTGTTTTATAGCACTGTAACCCTTTGTCGGACAGTTTTATACCTTATCCTGAAAATCCGAGGCATGTAAACTGGTTTAAAAGATATCCCAGTGTGTGCGAAAAGGAACATTATATGCAATTCAATAGTTAGTTTCAATTGAATAATCGTGTATTTCAGCAAATGACTACCCTGAAGACTATACCTCCTCACTAGGTAACTTGATTCTTAATTATATATAGATATGATCCGCGTGTTAGACTAGTTCATGGTATGTAAATTTAGAGGATGAAAACTATCCTAAAGTGGACTTCCTCGATGTCGGATGCGGTTATGGAGGACTATTGATATATTTATCTAAACTTTACCCTAATAAATTATCACTAGGAATGGAAATTAGAGATAAGGTACTTGACTGCTTACATACATAATTTTATGTTTTCGTATATTCTATTTCTAGGTAACAAATTATGTCGGAAAGAGGATAATATCACTGAGAGAACAGAACCCAGGAGAGGTTTGATTTTGATTAACTCATGAATTTAGTACCTTAACATATCAGTGGTTCGAACCAACTCAATGAAGTTTCTACCAAACTATCTAGGGAAAAATCAGGTATAACATAACGCTATTGTCTTATTTTACTGTTTTATAGCTGGAGAAAATATTCTTCTGCTTCCCAGACCCGCATTTTAAACGCTCAAATTGGAGAAGAAGAATTGTAAACTACCCTTTACTCTCACTTTATGCATACTTCTTGAAACCAGGAGGAAGAATTTACATAGGTATCGTCAATTTAACAGCACTTATTCATTATATTATCCTAATATCTTCGGTAATTGTAACTGATGTGTTAGTGACTGATGTGTACGAACTTTATGTGTGGATGGAAAACGCACTCGAAGATCACCCTTTATTCGAGCCCCTAAAAGACTCTGATAAGGTTAATATATAAATAAAACATAATATTTCAAGAATCGTCTATTTATTCAATCTATAATGTTTTTTAGGAAAAAGATGAGTGCTTTCTCAATTTCGATAAGGAGACGGAAGAGGGGAAAAAGAACGAGAAAATGCAGTCAACGACATACAAAAATGTCTATCGCAGAAAATAAATTAATTCAAGAGTCTGGAAACTAAAATATGTATCGAATCTAGCCTAGGAATAAAAGTGTGGTTGATTATGACATGAATAAAATGATGAAATTAACTAATATAATACTTTTTAAAATAAAATTTAAGTATTAGTAATTTAAAAGTGAATAGTATCATTTAATTTTGAATTTTATTTAAAGGTGAATAAATTGTTAAAATCAGTCATTAATTTATAATTTCCCACCCTAATTTTCTAATTTAATTTCTACACTCTTAAGTTATACTTAATTTTCGTTTGAATTGTGAATTTAGATGTGTTTGTATTTCGCACCTTGTGTCCCAATCATTGGTTTTAAAATAGGTGAAAAGTCTAGAAATTTAGTAATAATGGATTGTTGGAGTTATTTCCTGATTAATTCTGATTAGTGGGTTTGTAAAGTAGTTTTGAGATGCAGTTTATTATTCCCCTTTATCTATTAATTTCACTATGGGCTCTAAGAGTTTGTGAATCCGCAGATAGGTTTAGTGAATTTTTCAAGAAATATAGAGCTACTAAACAAATCGATAGTAGTGATGAAGAAGTAGAACAGGGGGCGTCAAAAGATCGTAGGAAATATAAGGGTAATCGTGACAAAAAGACAGAGCAAGGGGAGAAATGTGAAAAAGAAGATAAAGGGGATAAAGCTGGAGCTGGTGACAGTGAAAAACCTGATAAAGTAGTAGTAGTTGGTGGACCTGGTCTTGTCAAACCAATTTATCTAAGTGAACCTATTGGTAAAGTTAATGAGCCTGAGATAATTAAAGTGACTCTTTTAGACTCTGAAGATGAAGAGGAAGAGAGGAAAAGGCAAGAAGAGGAAAAGAGGAAGAATTCTTATCTGATATATACTAACGAAGAGTTACAAGCTACGCAATTAGGAATTGGAGTAAATTTTCATGACCTGGAACCAAAATATGAATGTTTTCAGTCATGAAAATATAAGGCATGAGCTTTTCAAATGTAGATTAACTCATTTTGACCTCTTCATAGTTTATTTAATAGTTGAAGAAAGTAAATAATGTATTAGTGTTGTACTCTTAATAATAAAATAATAATCTCATTGTTATTAATATAATGTATAAAGGTGTGTAAGGAGATCTTCTGCGAACGGGAAGAATATTTTTAAAGGCGGGATTAAAAGATTAATTTGAGTTAAAAATTAAAGGCTAAGTGTAAATTATATAATTTTATGTATAAAAAGGCCAGGAAAATCAAGATGGTTTAACTTCTAAGCCATGCACAGTGGAATCCATTTGCAAGCAATTGCATAATATTTGTTGGATTTATTAATACTAGTATGATGTGTAATGTAGTCATTAAATACAATTACACATAAGTCGGATATTAAATTTAATTCCGATAAAATTTTATATTATTATATTTACTATTGATCAAACGGAACAGTTGGACGACAAGAACGTTTTATCATAAGGAAATATCCTTGATAAAGTTTATTCAAAAACGAATTTGTTGAATTCGTTTAAATTCTCAAAGGGAAGATGTTAATAAAGAATATATAGATTCTCCAATATAGTAGTTATTGTGGTATTGTAATTCTGAGCTGTGTAAAAGTTCAGAATTGAAAGTAGATCTGGATATTCCAGGTTTTCTTAGTTATATTAAAATATTCTATCACGTTAGGTAGTATTCTGAGCTCATTCTTGAAGTTTCGAGAATGAATCTTATATTGCTTGTAGTTGCCGCTTTAGAGGCATCGAGGGTTGTACTTTGTACACCTGGTGGCGATCTCAAAAAAATTGAGCCTAAGAGGAATAATCCTTCAAAGATGTATCATACTTTGGATATAACTAGTCAGATTAGCAGAAGCTTGTTCGTTTTTGATAAAAAGGAGATTAACGGCGTCATGTACAATGACCTCACTGTAAAACCGGGTGTTTCTATAGATGAAATTTACGATGGAGATTCAGAGATTTGGAGAGCTAAGCCCAACAGGCAACTTATGAAACTTATGATAATTCAGGAAAGGAAAAGTAACACTTACATTGTCTTAACGAAGGATAAATATGATAGATTGGCCGAAACTTACATTTTGGTGACCAGGGTTCTCTTATCATTTGACCCTTTTATGGATCTAGACTATCCACTACCAGAACACTCTCCAGATTCTTATCAAGAAAGAGCTAAAAACCTGAGAACAACTGAAACTCAGACCGAACCTCAAGTTAAAAGACCTATAAAAGATCCAAAAGCTCCATTTCAGAACAAAGAATATATGAGTGATCTATTACCAAATTTTGTAACAAAGGCAAAATTCAGAGAAATGGAGGAAGATGAAAAGATTAAAGAGAATTCAGCTGGGAAGGATTCTGGTCCAAAATAGTTAACTCCAACCGAAAAGTAAATTGTTTAAAATCAATACTTAGAAACACAACTAGTGTTATGTAAAACAATAATGTAGTAATATATTATAAAATACAATAGGTGTGTACATAATTAACAAAATAGTAAGTGAACATGTGGATCTAAAAATGTTAGGGAAATAAAATTTTTTATATGAATATAACTAATATAACGGAAAAGATATGTTTCTATTGTTTAATTTTGGGTTATGGTAAAATATTTTTTTTAAAAAGAGATTTCATCTCACATTTTGTGTGATTATGATCTAAAACAATATCCCTTAAAAATTCTTTAAAAATAAAAATTCACTTAAATAATGTAAAATAAACATTATTTGAGTGTATAGATAATCTTTTGGAAATTTTTTAAATTTATTTTGGCTAAAAAGTTCCCAGAATTGGTTGTCGTTCTAGATCTAAAATTTACAAATTCCCCATAGCTAGTTTAAAATTTTAATATTTATGAAGAATATTGTAATAATATAATATCAATTTTAAAATGAGACTATTGTTACTGTCGATTGTTCTATTATCTATCCTAAAAATATCGCATGCTTCCGATAAAGATCCACAGAAGGATCCACAAAAAAAGGATGTTGATCCTTTACACCATGTAAATGTTCATTTAAGACTTGTGCAAAGGTTATTTTCAAGGGACTCTACTCAATTACCTGATCAACCTCAGCCTGAGCCTATTGGTGAACCTGAATATGAGGAATATGAGGAGGAATCGGACGATGAAGAACTTGCAAGAAGTATACTCGAAGAAAATGAGGAACGGAGCAAGGAAATACAAAAATGCAAGATCCAAAGTCTTGACTTTTCAGAACAAGATCTTGTAATGATGGTTATAGAAGAAATGGAATCTAAATCAGATGATGAAGGGGAAGAAGGAAGTGATGAAGGTCATCATGAGCCAGATCAACAGGAGAAAGAGGGAAAAAAGGAAGAAACAAAGAAACGAAAGAAAGTAGACGATACTGATGATGAAGAACAAAAGGAAACCGAAAAAAAGAAGAAACCTAAACATCAAGATAAACCTGAGGGGGTACCCCAAAGACCTACACCGAAACCTAGAACTAAACCAGATACCAAGCCGAAACCATCACCAATACCTAAGCCTAGAACTAAACCAGTTACGATTGAAAAACCATCACCTACACCCAAACCTAGAACTAAACCAGGTACGATGGAAACCCCGTCACCTAAGGCTGTGCCACCTCCAAAACCTAAACGCACGAAAAAACCATTAGCTCAAACTGCACCTGTGGGATCTGAGGAAAAAGAAGATAAGAAGGTTGAGGATACTGAACCAAAACCTCAGGAACCTATAACTGAAACAAAACCTGAACCAGAGCCACAACAACCGCAACCGATAACTGAACCAATAACTGAACCACAACCAAAGGAACCTGAACCTGAAGAACCTAAAGAACAATCAATGCCAGAATCTGGACCTGAAGGACCTAAGGAGACAGAAGATAAAGATGCAACGGGACCAGAAGAGCCTAAGCAGACAGAGCCTGAACATGAAAAACCAAAGGAACAAGATGATACTGAACCAAAACCTGATACAGAGCATGAACATGAAAAACATGACTCACAAGAAGATAAAGATACCAAGGAACGTCAGGAACAAGAGGATTCTGATAAGAAAGATGATTCTGTTCCAGAACCAGAACCAGAAGAACCCAAGGATATTGACCATGTAGATGTGGATGAACCAGAACAAGAGGAACAAGAGGATTCTGATAAGAAAGAAGATGAAACTGAGGATAAACATGAACCTCCAAAGGAACAAGAAGATATGGAGGCTGGGGATACTGAACAAGAACCACAACCACAACCAGAAGGACAGGAGGAAACTGAACCTGAAGTATCAAAGGATACTGAACCAAAATCAGAACCTATACAAGATCCTATACCTGACACAAAACATGAAGATGAACAGGAACAAGAGGATTCTGATAAAGAAAAACCTGATGCTGTCCCAGAAGAGCCTAAGGATACTGACCATAAACAAGAATCAGAAGAAGACAAAGATACCAAGGAACCAGAAGAGCCTACTCAACCTACTGAACCTGAACCTGAACCTCAACCTCAACAAGAGGTACAACCTGAGGAACCGACGAAACCTCAGCCCCAGGAGACTAAGGATCCTGATGATAAGCAGGAAGAAGAAAAGAAGCCTGATCCTGGGGAAGAAGATCGAACTGATTTGGATAAAGATGGACAAATGAAAACACCTGAGAAAATGAAACCAGAGGATATTGGGGGACCTGAATTTCCAGAGCCAGTAGATCGTAAGTTAGGGACAACAGACTAATATTGTTTCAGAATCCACGCCAAATACTGTTAAACCCCCTATATTCGATAAAGATCGCATAAAAACACCTAGATTAGTCTTTTTGACTGATGATGATGACGGCGAAGGATCTGAACCTACTAAAAGAAGAAAGCCATTCTTAATCTATGATAGGCCTGGAAAAACTCCAAGAAGACCTAAGAAGAAAAAGATTAAACAGCTTTTTGAGCATGATGATGATGGTGACGGTGATGATGAAGATGAAGATGAAGATGAAGAAAGTGATGAAGCTGAAGCTGAAATTCATACAAGTGGAACAAAAGATAGAAAAGATGACGGTGGAGATAAAGATGACGGAAGTGGAGGTTCAGGGGGTGCAGGCCCAACTCCTTCAACAGATGAAAACAACCAGGCTGGTGGTAGTGGAAGTGGAGAGGCAAAACATGATGATAATGGGGATTCAAATACAGGAGGGTCCAAACAATCAGACACGGGAAATGGAGATGATAGTAAAGATAAGGATGAAAAACAGCAAGGTGAGGATGAAAAAGAAAAAGAAAAGGAGAAAAAGGAAGTTGAGCAAAAACTTCCTGTAACTGAAACACCCAGTACACCAGCAATATCAAACCCAGTAACTAAAACACCTAAAACACCAAAAAAACGAAGACGACCATCTAAGATACCTATTAAACAAACAAAAGTGAAACCAGCATCAAGACCATCAACGACGCCTGGTAAAGGACCATTTAAAAAGCCAATAGTAACACCTGGTGGACCATCAATAGTGAAACCAGTATCAAGACCATCAACTTCAAGGCCATCATCTACCACACCACCAACTACAACATCCGGAAGACAACCTCCTAAAAGTGATGATCGAAGATCATCTCAACCACCAAGACCCCCGTTTGTTGTACCATGGGCAACTAAAGAAATACTCACTAAGGGTGCAACAAAAACGCCACAACAAGAACAAGGGACACAATTCTCTACAGAGGATAGAACAAGAGAACAAGGAAAAAGGGCAGGAGGTGAAACAAGGCCTGATACATCAAAAGGAGCAGTAGGTGAAGGAAGATCTAGAAGATCACAAAGGTTATCAGCTAGAGGAACACAAAATACTTCATCTTCGGCAACAAGAGAAACTAGAGGAGCTAGATCCGAGAGCACATCGCGAAATAGAAGGAATAGCAAATAATCAGTCAAATTAAAAATGTTAATTATAACAAAACCATTGAAACTAATGGATAATAATGCAGTATGTGGATTCCAAAAGAAAAAAGTCGAAGAATATAGGTGTAATTTATTTCTTAAAACATTGTTTTGGAGTTTAAATTAATAGTTAAAAAGTTAATGAGATTAATTAATCGTATCACACTAGATGTATGTAATTTATTAGAGAATAAATGTGTATGAAAATTAGATAAAGTATTTAGAACAAAAACTATAAAATAAATAAAAATTAATGATAAATTAAAATTTTTAAAATTTATGATTTTTTTAACCAGTTAGGCCGTCAAACGGCCTAGATGTTTCCCCTGAACCCTATATTGTCAAGTCTATTTATTTACTCCTACACATAATTTATTTTTTTCAGTTTCGAGGTTCCCAAAGATTAAACGAGTCGGATTCTACAGCCCTTGCCTGATTAAAAGGATGATGCACGTTCTCCTGAAGCCTAACAACGACGAAGTCAAAGCCCTTTACCAAAATCACAAGTCGTTTTACGAAGGCGACTGCGGGTTGGACCTCTTTTGCGTAGAAGATCAGACAGTGGAGGCGCATGATACGTCAATAATTAATTTGGGTATCCGAGTGTCGGCATTCAAGAAACAGGAAGACGGAAGACCCACGAAGTCAGTAGGATGGTTAATGTTTCCCAGAAGTAGCATGGCTAAAACTCCACTCAGATTATCAAATTCAGGTATAATTGAACTACTTGCTTAACTCTACTCCAATATATTCCTTATATAAATGTGTGTATTAATAAAATTAACGAAACTTATGATTTTCAGTTGGTGTTATTGACCCTCAGTTCCGGGGCGAACTAAGACTATCACTTGATAACATTAAGGATTTCCCATATACAGTAAAGAAGGGAGATAGGCTTGTTCAAATGGTTTCATATGACGGAGAACCAATAACATTTGAGGTATTATGTGGTCTTAATTATTTCTTCAGGTTGTTGATGAATTGGATGAAACTCAAAGAGGAAGTAAAGGCTTCGGTTCCACTGGGAGATAATTGCAGCTATTTATAACACTAACTTATCTCGATCCATAATGTTATGGGTCAATTTAATATAGTTCACTAGTTATTCTATGTAATAAAATAATGATACATCAGTGGATATAGTGTGGATTAGATTAGTTGTGGGTAACCCTTCTGCATTTAACAGCTTCAGCCTCTGACTGATTGTAATTTTTTGAAATATTGTCTTCTGACTTGAATATCTTTACGTACTTCTGCTTGAACCGGTGCGTCCACTTGCTACCATACAAATTCGCCATTAAATCCTACTCATTTTGATAATACAGTAAATAATAATTAGGGAATAAATAATAAGTTTATGATTGAAAATACCTGGATGTGTTTATTGTCGAGGCCTGCGAATTCCGCAGCTCGAATCTCTTGGGGACTCTCAATATCACAGCTTTCATGAGTGACTACTCTTTTGATGTCATTTTCCAAGTACTTTGAGCGTGTTCTCTTAATTAACTGGAGCCATCTGGGAATCGAGTCAAGGAAAGTCTTTTCTGTGCAACAAAACAACACCTGGTCCAGGTCGTTCCAGTTAGGGTTTTCATGACATTTACACATTTTTAAGTCGTTTGAAATGTAACTCTTATATTCACTTAGGTAATTCCTGTACATGGCGTCCTGGTACTCATCTTCTTCGGGCAAGTCGTCATTCTCAGGAGAAAACGATGGTTCAGAATTTGGGTTATCTGTAGAATTATGCTCGTATAAGTATGTGCCGTAGTACACTGAGTGTGTTGAGCAGGTATGGATTTGTGTGCGTTCAGAGCAATCGTAGTGTTTTTCAAGTGCGAATCTGTATGGACTTGTAAGTAAAACCAGTGTCTGTCTTGGGAATAAGTCAAAATCAGACAACCATGAGTAGAACATCATTTTGTGGTTGAAATCAATTTCTGGCGGTCTAACTGAAAAGGACGACATGATGATGAATGGGAGAAATGACCTCAGGAGGTCTGTAGTTCCATTTGCTGAAATCATTGGATTGACCCAAATACATTTTAGTGAGCGTTCATTGGTTTCCAGAATCTCAACTAAGCCCCAGGCCACCAGCTTCGTTCTCTTGATCTTACCAAACTGGGTATTAGACTTGAACGGCTTCGTACTAACTGATATAAACAACCCTAAACATGTATTAAGTATCATAGAATATATGATTAAATATAATAAATCTACGGATAAATATAAATATAGATGGGTTGAATACCTGTGAAATCTTGGTCGTTAAGATCATTAACAACATCTTGTAGGTATGATAAGGTCTTGGGGTGAGTTTCAAAGAGTGAAAAGGGCGATCTTGAGTTTCTGGGATCTGAGTGTCTATTAAATTCAGTCTCCAAAAAAGATTTTGAACGGATCACTTGTTCAATCATGTGTCGTCGTTGCCTTGAAATGAAGTGGTATGAAGGGTACGAGGGCGTCGTGATTGGAACCCTTGAAGTACGCCTCGATAAAGCCAAAACATCAACAAAAGAATCCAGGGGCAACTTCCTCACCTTAGTCACAAGTCCATGCCTTTCGAAAAACGAATTACACTTCCTTAATAGTTTAAATTCAGGTGACAAAGGATAACTTTTGTCCAAGAAATAATCGAAATTTGTACTTTTAGGTTTATCAGAACCATTTAATTGTTTACCTTCGGATGTATTATTAGAAATCGGTGATTCCATTTCGTTCTCTGAACTGCTTGTGGTACTGCTTTTCGTATCTGAAGTGATGTCCTCCATCTCTTCATCATGGTTGCTATTACCGTTATTACCGTTCTTTGTAATTTTCTTATTTTGGGGACTATTGGTTGGTTTCCCATTTTTGTTACCAAGATTGAAGAGTTTGTGTTTAATATTTTCTGGTCCAAAGAGTAGTCTGAAACAGTTGAACTTATCATCATCAATTTTCGCCGAGTCTTCGATATCTAGGTAAGCCCACAGCGTTGAAACAAACAGACGCTTACTGTACTCAAACTGACCTCCAATGTGTTTGTTCACCTTTTTTTTCAAGGCGTTGGATATCTCCCGATTAATTCTTTTGGAGCCTCCCGGGCCTCTTTTGGCACCATTTTCAGCATATTCGGAAGCATCATCAGGCTGGTTTGATGAACTTTTATCAGAGTCTCCGGAAGGTTTATACCTTTTTAAGTGGCTCAAACTTGTACCATTTCTCTTATCACTATCATTTCCATTAGTTTTACAAAAATACGGGGTTTCGTTTATGGAATTCCTGACATACGGGTTCAGGTAAATCACAGACCGCTTAGGAGCCAATGTTTTAGTATCCATTTGTCAAATCTTAGCGACATTAGAAGAAAACTACGAGTCAATTTCATTCAAAAGACTATCATTTGGTAAATTATAGGTTTTTTGTTAATATTAAAATTGTTGAGTTTATGACAATTCAAATATGTGATATATGAAAAATAAGTGAATTTGCAATTTAATAGATGAAATATTAAAGAATCCCGGAAATCAGTTGAAATTTAGAAATTTAAAGGGTGAAATGAGATTTAAAATCGAATTTTGAGATGTAAATTTTCGAAAATGTGTAAAATTACAAAAAGAATGATTCCGCGTTGAGGTTTGGGAAAAGTACATGATTAGGTGGATTTAATGTAATAAAATAGAGATAAATTAAAATTTGATAAAATAGTAAAGAAATCAATGTAGTAGACACAATATTAAAAGGTTAAAGGAATATACCCGGCACCTATGGCCGAAATAGTGTAAAACAATTACTAAAATAAAATTTCCTGGAATTCAGTGAAAAAACAAAAGACTAATTAGGGTAAATGACACGATTTCGTCCATAGTAAGTCGGAACCCAACACGACAATAATATTCCATAAATATTTGTGGCAAAATGGACAGAATAACGCGTATTCTACTCATATTCCTAATATTTGTCCACAGAAATGGCCATTTGATCATTTAACCGTGAATAGCATGAATATTGAGAATATGGGAACAACCAGTAATGTGCACGAACACACAAAGTCAGTTAATAGTCTCTTTATTCCGGAAATTTTGTTAGTTTTTGACCTCATATTGATCATTGTACCCATACAGAGTCCTGAAATTGCGCTTAGAAGGTGTGCCAAAACTAGAATCGAGCTTCCTTTTCCAATTGTTTTCAAAAAGAAGAGACATATGTAACTAACAACTATGTTTGTTATATTTTGGTATTCCCTATGAACTAAAAAGGGGAACATGAAGAATCTACTGAGTAGAGCCCCTGCAACTCCCCAATCCCCCGCGAAACCACTTGCCTGTAAAGTGTCAGGTGTCAGCCAGCAGACTCCAATCATTCCGTAAGCCGAGCTTGAAAGATATACGAAAATTGTTGCCAGAATTCCATTCAGCATCTCGAATACTGAGCTGAACCTCAAGTGCATCATTGTACTAATAACCAAGTGAGCAAAAGAATTGTGGAAAAAAGTGGATGTCAATATCCTGTGAATCTCCAAATTGTCCCTCAACAACTGGCCGCTAAACGCTCCGAATTGTTTACTTTCACTCTCAATATCTACAAATAATTTATATAACTATTTTGATTTCAATATTATATAGTTAATTTAATATTTATGTTTAATTAGGGTATGTAGAGTTTAAATTGAATACCTTTATCCTTAAAGATATTCCTGAGTACTAGGACTCTAAGAATATATAGAAACCATTGAATTACGATAATAAGGTTTGAAAAGTTAGTTATGTTGAAAATAGGGAAGAAACTCATAATTAACTCTAAAGCACGGGACCCCAACGATTTAAGTGAGTTGAATGTAAATTTCTTAAAAAAGATTGTATCAGTAGAAGGTCTTTCGTTAATTAAAAATACAAAGTAGTCAGAAAATTTATGTTCGTGAAATGAGTTGCTGGCCTCCTTCTTGATTTTGTCAGGGTCGTTTGACTGGTCCTCACCCTTAAAATCAAAGAAGAAACGTGTATTTTTAAAGCTTTTAGTCCTGGTCATGAACTGAAAATAGTCATCAGACTGGTCAGTTGATCTCTTCCTTATCTTTTCTTTTAAGTCTTCCTTATAGATGAGAGGCGCGTGTTCAACTGTTTTACAAACTGAACACGGTTCATAATCATTTTGGAGTAACTTTAGCCTTTCAACAGTTAATTTAGAGTTGTAAAGACTGCTTAGGAGATTTATTGTATCACTGTTGCTTATATCCTTTAACTTATTAAGCTGAGTACAGCAAATTTCGATATTGTTTTCAAACTCCTTTGTAAACCTATTCTGTCTACTCACAAGTTTTTCAAACATGTTTTCGATATAATCGACATTGCTCATGTCAATTACTGAAGTTGAAGCGTATGATTCATCTTCCATTTTAAATGAACCAGGAAAAAACTAGTTTAGGAAAGAAATTTCGATGTTTAGGGTTGTGTCAGAACACATTTAACTGCTTTTTCAAAAAATTAAAATTTAAATTCATTTTAATTTACACCAAGAAAATTAAGATAAAAAAATCACGATTTAAATAATATTTTAAACCTTATAGTGCCAAATAGTTTCTCAAAACTACTTAAGATAGTGATATGATGTATTGATTCATTTATATTGTTTCTTATAATAAAATATGTTTCATTTTTTAAAAAATTAATTCTTATTTGTAATTTTATATACTTCTTCCAACTTTAGTTTTTTCTCTAATTTCCCACTACTTTATCGTTTTTCATATAATTAGAAAATTTTATTTTATTCGCCTCCATATTGTAAAATGTATTTAATTAAATGACAGACTTTCAATTTTCTATTAAAGGATCAATAGTTTTTTACAAATTTATTCCTTTTTCCTTTCTCAAATAACCTTCTGACCCATTATTCCTTGATTCTCTAGACCATAATTCATTTTATCCCAATCCGAATCCAATTAATCGTGTTCACAATCCTGATTTTTCTGTTAATTCTTATGATTCTCACATTTCAGACTTTATGTGTACATTACTTGGCTCAAAAAACCCAGTTTCTCCTTTAGGTGTTTTACAAACATAGATTAAACCATGGAACGAATCACTCAAATGTAATAATTATAGTTTATCAGTAATGTATATTTATTTAAATTAAGATTTATCTGCCCATGAGTCTCCTATCGAACCCATGGCCTCTACGGGAACCTTTTTGAGGTACTTTTCACCAGATTTGACCATGGTGTCAATTAGCATCTTTAGTGCCTAAACTTCAGTGAGTGATAATAGTCTAACCTTTTCGGCGTTATCTTCAGGGACTTCGAGTATTATTTCGTCGTGCACGCATATGATTATCTTAGCATTCAGTGGCTTAACGGAATCCACCAGCCTAGCCATCGTCTCCTTAGTAATATCTGCCGATGTACCCTAAAAATATATAATTAATGGCGGGTTGTTTTCAAGAAACCTGGACTGGGTAGTTTAGGGAACGTGTAAATGAAAAGGATTCAAACACTGATAACCTATTCCCCAAGGTTCTAACCATTGTCGGTCTACTATTCTAAACATAAAATTTGAAAATTTCGGGTAATACCTTTACAGAATTATGCCAATTTAAGATCCCTTTAAAATTATTGAAAAAAGACGTATATATCTCTTTCGCTTCAGTTTGAGTAAGCTTTAAGTTATATCCCGTTTCTGCGTACATTCTCAAGCCATTTATAGACATGCCAAATATTAGACCGAAATTCACTGCTTTTGCCAACTGCCTTTCTTCCTTATTAACTTCATTTATACTTTTATCTAATGAATTGTTAGATATACTCAATAATTTTAGTTTTTAGATAGAAAATTACTCTTTAGTATGCTGGCAGTAAGAGAATGTAGGTCAACGTTCTAAAAAAATTATAAATTTAAATATTTAAAAAATGTCATAAACTTAAAGGCTAAAAAATATTTTATCTAATCCCTAGAGGTATATAAATGTATAAATTTAAAGGGTTAAAAAATACTTGTTGATATGCTTGGATCATTTTTGGATCATTTGCTATTTCAGCCGCAATTCTCAGCTCAATTTGTGAGAAGTCTGCAATAACAAACTTGGAGCCCTTTGGAGCCACGAAACACTCTCTAAACTTCTTATCTCTTGGAACTTGTTGTAAGTTAGGCCCATCACAACTGAACCTTCCACTTTCTGCTCCCAGCTGGTTATAGTTCGGGTAGATTCTCTCTAAAACATTGTTAGTTATTCTATCGACAACACTATCTATTCTGTTATGTTAATATTTTACTCGTGATTGGATTAATGTGGTTTGGCAATTTCTGCGTAAAAGCTGTTAGGGCTTTATTGGCTTTTCTGTATTCTCTCAATGATGATATGATCGGGTTTGACATGTTCCTTATTAGTGTCGATTCACTGGTATCGCTTATGATCTTTTTCTTTGACCTGTCCATTATCTTCAGCTCCTGTAACTTTTCCAACACTTGCTTTTGTGAATTCAAGTTTATTTCACCTAAACGATTGTTAGTCTAAATTACTAAATTTAAGTAATTATTGGTAAAAGGTATGTAATTAGACTAAAACTATATTCTAACTATGGTTAAGTTGTGAGTATAGATCATTTGAAATTTCTTGATGCTCCTGTTTGAGTTCATCTTGTAGAATTCTTAGTTTATCTTCATCGACTTTGATTCCGTTAAGCTCCATATCGGAAGTTGCCAGGATACACTTGTTTTCCACACTCGCTATGTCTGCGAGGTTATTGATTTTAAGCAAATGTTCCAGGATAACGTATAGCGGGAGCAGTACAAAAGAATCTCTAGCAGAATATAAAAGCTGCTCCTCAAAGAGTTGTAGTGTTGACCAGTCTGAGTATTGCTGTGTCTTGTCAAGCACAATGTTGAGGTAGCGTTCAGAGACATGCGTAAGCTTACAGCTTATATATCTGCTTGCAACTAAAAGTTTACTTGCCACCATTGTGTCAAATATTGGTCCTTCGAACTCGAAACCATACACTCTTAGGAAATTGATGTCAAACTTACCGTTATGGAACACCTTTACTGTATCTTTACTCTTGAACAAGTTCTTCAGCCATTCACATTTTATCAACTCGTTTCTACCAGGTACCACATTATCTGATTCTGGATTATTAGTATTGAGTTTAAAGAGGTCTATGATTACGGAAGGTTGGTTCGGTACTGATAACTGAACTAATCTAATTTGGTTTGTGTTATGATCCAGGCCTGTAGTTTCAATGTCAACCCCCACTGCTTTCGGGTCCTTAAAAAGAGGTTTTAATGACTCCAGCTTCTCATAACTATCTACATATATTATCCCGTCAATCAACAACGGGTCATAATTTACGCTATAATACACGTCAACTGGGATTGGTGGTTGATCATTACTTGCAACCTTTTCTGGTTGACTTGGAGGTTGTGATTCACCTTTGTAGAGTGACTTGGGTAACTTACTCAGATATTTAAGCTTGAATTCATCAATATCGTTGTTAGGAACTACATTGATACGTTCCAACTTCAGAAGTGACTTACTCGTACTAACTCCAAACGAGTGAACTTCTGACTTTGGGCTACCCTCATCCTCAACTTTAATAGTTTCTACAGTTTCTGATTCACCAGATGCATCTAGTTTTTCTGTTTGTTTAGTATTTACTACTGCTGATTGTGGTATGGTTGACCTGATATTTTCATATATTGCTTCCTTCTTAATTCCTTTCCCTGCTGTCTTAACCAACTCTCCCAAGCCATTCTTCTTCACAAAGTCTCTCATCTCCTTTATGGTACTGCTCTTGCTTATCTTCAAACCTCTCATGCTCAAATATTCTTCTTCAACCGGATCGCTTTTACTACTCTTTTTTCTTCCTTTCCCACTACTATTACTATTATCTCCTGTTCCAGTCATATTTGATTTAGTTAAATCAACACCGCTTGATTCTGTGCTATCTTGTTTAGTTGAACTATCTCCACTTTCCTGGTTACCATTTGAGGTTGTTGAATAATTTTGTTGTATAATCTTATTGACATACTGTGAGACTGGTTTTAGGTTTAGTAAATCAATTCCTGTTAATCCTAGATTATTTCGTTCCCTTTCCCTATAGTTTGTGGTTGTAGATGCAGGGACTGCTCGGGACTGGTAATCTTCAGTCATCATAGTACTAGTTGTAATCGGAATGTTCATTGGCTCAGTTGATAAATTTGTTGAGTTAACTTGGGGTAAATTAATCTTAAAATTACTTAATGAAACCTTTGATTTTACTTCAGATCCTCCGTTTATTGGAAAGGCTCCTGAAGGGACTGTTGGAGACTCAGTTTGATCCTTTTTAACCTTTGCCTTTGTGAAATTATTCGTGGTATACTCATTTAAATACTCGGTCACCTTAAACTCCTGTGCCGTTAAAGATACCGGGTCGAACTTAAAGTACACTCTTCCCAATAAACCTGCGAATCTGTTCTTCTTAACATCGATACATCTGGACTCATTTAGTATATTTTGCAGAATTATAACATTGTCTGCCTCCTGTGTACTCTTTACTGAGCCGAAAACGCTCGAAAGTCCCAACTGAATCCCATCTGCCTCTTTCCTCGGGTGTACTACCAGTGACAGGTGAATATTCTTGTTGGTTACAAACCTTCTAAACTTCTCTATTGTTCTGTTCTGTAACTCGTATACATCCTTGGTGCTACTGTATCCCCCGTATGATGAGTTTTGTGAGGGTCCTGAGTAATTCGACAACATGAACTGCAGGTTATCAATTATTATATGCTGCACGTCGTACACGTAGACTGCGTAATCCATTGCGTCCAGCACGATATCTATATTTGTACTCCCGTGAAACTTCAGAAACCTTAGTGGCAGCTCGTTAAACTTATTAGCGTAATAATCAAACTCATTCAAGCTATTCTCCAAATTTCTCCCTACATAATTTTCCAACTAAATTCAAATAAATATATCTCAACACACTATTTGTATATATTTGTATTATATATATAATTTGGTTTCAAGTACCTGAAAACTGTCTCAGCATTGTTTTAGCCAATCTAACATTATTTATTTCAAATGATCCCCAGAGTGTTGAAACTCCCTGTAAACAATAATCCAATGATAGTTGGGATAGTAGTGTTGTTTTTCCTGATCCTGTTGATCCTGTCCAAACAGTCAATTCTCCTCTTCTATGTCCTTTGAGCAGGTTTGACAACCCTGGCATCGTTATGCTCTTGATACCGCATGTTGTTACAGGATCACTCAGCTCGTTATAGACCAGCTGTTTTATGTCATTAAAGGTCAGAATTTGCGAGTGTGTCATCACCGTTGCATTTTTGAAGTAATTATTCATGTCCACTCCTCCACTCAATAGCACTTCGTTGGCATCTTTCATCATCTTACTTTTACTCGTTGGTGTTGCCGTAGTTGTAGATTTAGTTCCTTTGGTTGTGGTTCCAGCACCTGTTGTGGTAGTGCCTGTAGTAGTTGTACCAGTTGTACTTGGCGTATTCAGTGGATGTACTATTTTGACTCTTTGTATTCCTAACTTATTTGCGAAATGTGAGATGCTAGACTGTCCTGGGGCATCGAAATCCATCCATAGATAAATTTCGTTAAACTTTTCGAGCTTTGGTAATAATGCCAGCGGGAGTGAGTTTGCTCCATTTGGAAGTGAGATTGTGATTCTTCCCGTCTCCTGGAATATACTCATCGCGTCAAGTTCACCTTCAGATAACACTATTGAGTCCTTTTCCAGGGCCTCCTGGATCAAGTGGCCTCCAAACATCCCCCATGTGCCTCCTCTTGGTAATATCTTTATCTTCGACTTGTCGTATATACTCCTTATCTTTATTCTATTTACGTTTAGCTTATCGGTTGTATACTCTCTATTATAGTCAAACCCCTCTGATTCATCTCGTATCTCAACATCATCACCCATATCAGCGTACGGTTTATGTGGTGTCGATAGCCAAGGAAATACTACGCACTTCTCTGGCTCTAGCTTTCCCGTTACGGACTTGAACTTGAAAGTGCCGGCTCCTACGTGGTATTTCTTTAGCACATGTGTCTTTAGTCCTCTGGTCTTTGTCAGATATTCTAACACACAGGCGTATTCTGGGTTATTGTACAAATTATCTTCAAACTTGTTCACATCCGTGATCGTCACATCAGGGTCCTTTTGGACTTTCTTTGCTCCGAAAGGGTTAGTAATAGGGTCAGATGCTATGTCAAATGCTCCTGGCAAATCTCCCATGTGTGCCTTGAAATCAAACAGACTTCCCTTGTATCCACAGCGATGACAGTATGAGTTTCCTACACCATACATTAAAGGTACTTAACTTTTATGCCTAGTTGATAAGGTTTTATCTAATATCTACATACCTGAATTTTTAAAAATTTCGTGTTTATATAGGTTATCTGATTTGAATCTATGAGGTGGGCAGAATGGGCAGAACTTCAGTGTGTACTTTACTGGCGATTCGTTGTATTCGATTTTCTTCCTGTTCAGGTACTCAACTATATCTTCTCCCATGTTTCTGTAATGGTTAGACACAAACGTGTTCGACTCATCCAGACCGTATGAGCCATTATATGAAGGCACATTTTCGTAACTCGATGGTGAATATGCGTAAAATTGACTTCCATAAATTATATTTCCGCCATCTATTTGTGGTTCATTCAAATTTTTAACAAACAGACACTTGTAAAAATTGCGATTTTTATAATTTCTACTTCCTTTATTATATTTAAACCTTATTAAATTCCTAAGGTTAGACAATTGTTTTAAACTTTTCATACTAATCATGCTGAACTTATCAACTGCGTTTAATTTATGAATAGTATTAAGTTTTTCGAATATGTTACAGGGTATTTCGGGTCGGGGTGTTTTCCTTCCCCTTTTGGAAATACTAAAACTCCCCTGGCTTAAATCAGTTTTAACGGACTCGGAAAACTGCAGCAAACTACTTATTAGAATTAACCTCGTCAAAAAGAACAAAAACGCCACCTTAGACCTTCCTATCAACCTGAACTCAATTTAAACACTTTGTCGAATATCGATAGTCTAATACCTTTGTAAATAACGGTAATTAGTGGTTTAACTATTAAATATATAAAATACCTTTTCTTGGGTATTCTTAAAGTGGTTTCATTAAGGTTCTGGTTAGTATAATAGGTCGGTTCCATTTGTCAGCATTTCTAGAGGTAGATACAACAAACTTGAGGAATGTGTTAAGTCCGAGTTTGAAAAAATGGGCACCATTTCAATAATTTAAAAAATATTTTACATAGATGAACATTAGAATGCTTTTATTGGATTAAAACAAAATTTGTATTGATTAAATTAGATAAAACTAAATTGTGGTTTGATATAAAATGTGTAGAATAAAACACAATTATTAAAATCCAAAAAATGAACACCTTGAACCAAAGAGGGAAGGTACAATTAAAACTTCATTTACCACATAAATGGAATCCTGAATGATTCTGGGATTATGAGAATATTTATCTGTTTATTAATCAGATGGGGTCATGAATGATTCCATTAAAACATTCATAATCTTATTTTATTTACTTTTTAAATTATAATTTATTACATATTTTGTCTATAAAGGAGTATATTTTGGTCCTATATTGGAATAATTCCTTTATCTATCCTTAATATAAATACAATTATTGAGTTGTGAGATTCCATAACCAACAAATATATTCTCACAATTGTTTTAAAAATTTTAATTATATAATAATTATTATCCTTTTATTAAATAATTTACACCTTAATTCTAATTTTTATCTGATTTTATCCAATAGATTACAATATTTTATATGTTATTTAATATTTTCTGTAAATTATTATTTAATTATTTATTAGACTATTTATTTAATTTCTATGATGAATTGTATTATATTTTAATAAATTGGTAAAAGTATGTCAAAAGGCAAGGGGAGGGAGTCCTCCAGAATATCAAATAATATCTACAGCCGTTTATCGGACCCTAACGATGATGAATCTAGATTTAAAGTTAAGCTTGGTATTTTAAATATCAATTATTTAACTTAAATGGTTAGGTAAATCCAGGAAAAAGCTTCGTAAGATCCAGAGAAAGGAAGCAAAGAGATTGAAACACCAAAAAAAACTCGAGTGGATTCAAAGAAGGAAAAATGCCAATAATATAACTAATAACTCTAATAAAAATGGATCCAAGGCTGTAAATAATGATATTAAAGCACAAAATAATGGGTTGAAATCCATATATAAGTCTGAATCAACAAAAGGATTGAAATCTGAAAAAAGGGTTAACTTTGAAAAAGAACGTGAAATGAGACCTACTCCTGACGATATTGAAATTGAGTATTTAGAACGACAACTTCTAAAAAATAAGGCGAACACCCAAGATAAGAATGATGCTGGCAAAAAACGGGGTCGTAGAGTGGACGTATTGCAGGAGTTGAAATCAGAATTCTTGAGGGACGGCTTTGATGAGGACTTTTTAGACTTTCTGTCCAATATCACAACTATCGCAGACGAGGAAAATATCTTAGATAATGATAAGTTATACCCTGAAAACAACACACTTGTAAAATTACGAGACGACAGCCTTGATGAACTTGAAGACGAGGATGATGAAGGTGATGAAATGGAAGAAGATGAATTGGATGAACTTGAAGAAGAGGACGAGGTGGAAGAATCTGATGATAAAGATGAGGAGGAGCAAGAAGAAGAGTTGGAATCTGAACAAGAACAGGAGGAAGAAGTATTTGATCCATCGAATGTTATAAAGAAACAAATAGGAATGGTGAACAGATTATCAGAAGGTAATTATACAGTAATCCTGAATCAACTGTGTGAAATGTATTCAAAGATAATTTCAAAGGTAATTAAAAAAAGAAACAAATGAATATAGGGGTCTGAAAACCAAATTATAAATGAGTGTTTTGATAACCTTTGTGACGTTGTGATCACAATGATTATAAATGAAGTCAACGTGGTAATTTCACTTGTGGCAACTCAGTCAGCATTAATCTGCTCATTGACCAATTATTTCAACTCAACAGTAAGGAATATTTGTATTACAATAATTTGTACTAATTACATAAAATTGTTCAGATTATAAAAAGATTTGTCTGCAAATTGTTCAAAAAGCTTGAAAGCAACTTGGAGCTGATGTTAAAGAGCGAATCGAAAAAGAAATTAACAGTAGATGAGAACAAACTAGTAGTCAGGAATATCATCATAGCCATCTGCTCAATTTACTACTATGAAGTGATTGATATCGATGTTATTTTCCACCTAATTAAGCTCTTGACAAGAAGACATTTAAATGAAGATGTTTTACAGCTATTACTGATACTACTCAAATACTCAGGTATTGAAATATAGATATTAGTTATATAATTGTACATTTGGGATTAGGACAAAGCATAAATAAGAACTCAGAGATACTTGGGTATTTGAACGACTTGGTGGAAAAGTATAAGAAGGAGCATGAAGATTTTTCAAGTAATCTCTTAGAAATATGGATAAACTAAAAACAAATTATTTTTGTGCTTTAAATCGTGTTTAGATAGAGTGAAGTTTATTGAGGAGGAGCTGAAAAGTAATAAAAAGTCGAAGAACGTCCTGGAACAATTTGACCATTTAAAGTATAGATCCACATAATTTTAATTATTAATGTTATAGAAACATGATAAAGAGTAAGGTGAATATGGACAGAGTGACAATCAACCTCGAGTCAATCATGAACTACAACAATATACCTGATGATGTTAATGGAGTACTGGAGTTTGAAACAAAGATTGTTGAGAAGAAGAATAGTAAAAAGGATGAATTGATTAAAAAAGCTACTAAAATCGGATTAAACAAAGATATACAGAAAACAATCTTCATCTCAATCATGGACGCGATAAGCCCTGAAAACGCACTTGACAATATACTCAAAATCAAACTTAAAACTCAACAAGTATTTTAAATATTTCCAAAAACAATCATTCATATAATGAATTTTTAGTACAATGAAGTCATAAACATAGTAATTTACTGTTATTTGGTTGAAAAGGACTTCAATTACTATTATGTCAAGTTGCTGTTAATTTTAACGTCAAAGTAAGATTTCTATTACTAATATTCACCCTAGATTAAACTTGAATATATGTAAAAAATACAAAAGACATATAAACAACAACATTGTACTATATTTCAAAAACTTCGAGTCACTCACACAGAACCAATTTTCTCTGTTATCAAAATTGTTCTATCATATGGTACCACCACAACACGATCATATTTTGATTAGGTTCTGAATAAAATTTCCCAGTTGAGACTACTTAATTTTATCAGCATGAACCACTTCAAGACGAGCTCATTCAAGATTTTTATAAACGAGGTAAATATACCAGTTTAACTTGATTTTAGTTATTTTCAAGCATCGTGACCACAGAAGCCGATGACGCTCTTGAGGAGTATTTGATTCAGGAGTTACTGTCAATCAAGACTGAGGTAAGTGTCCTTAATTTGACATTTGATAGAAATATTTTAACGAATTGGCTTCTCTTTGGGCAAAATACATTGAAAGCTACTGCAGGGCCAAGGTTGAGAAGTCGAGCTCATCTGACATTTTGTTCAAGTCATATCAACGCGTTTTTAAATCTTAAGCCACTAACTAATATGTATATAAATGTATGTGTGCATGTAGTGTTATAAGAGATTAGGACCTAGTTTTTAACATCTCGACTGCCTTCTCCTTGGCCTCCTTGATGTCTCCAACCATGTAAAAGGCCATTTCCGGCAAGTCATCGCAGCTTCCGTTCAGGATCTGCTCTGCGCCCTCAATGGTGTCTGGCAACTCCACGAACCTGCCAGGCTTCCCAGTAAACACTTCAGCCACCTGGAACGGCTGTGACAAAAACCTCTGGACCTTCCTGGCACGTGCAACCACAAACTTGTCGTCCTCACTCAACTCGTCCATACCTACAATTCTCATGAACTCATTGCCCATTTGCGATATTTAAATATTTTATTTTATGGATATATAATTAAAATACCTAAGATGGCGATAATATCTTGCAATGATTTATAGTCTTGAAGTATCTTTTGAACAGCCCTCGCAACGTTATATTGGCGTTCTCCAACAATGTGGGAGCTGAGCATTCTGCTGGTGCTGTCCAGTGGATCTACTGCTGGGTAAATTCCAAGCTCTGCAATTTGTCTCGAGAGCACAGTTGTCGCATCCAGGTGGGTGAATGTGGTGGCTGGAGCAGGGTCTGTGATATCGTCGGCTGGCACGTAAATGGCTTGAACTGAAGTGATTGAGCCCTTTTTTGTTGTTGTGATTCTCTCCTGCAAGGACCCCAAGTCTGTGGCTAGTGTCGGCTGATAACCCACTGCACTTGGAATTCTTCCAAGAAGCGCGCTGACTTCACTGCCTGCTTGCGTGAACCTGAAGATGTTATCTATGAACAGCAGCACATCTTGGTTCTGTTCATCCCTGAAGTACTCCGCCACTGTCAACCCGGTTAATGCGACTCTAGCTCTGGCGCCTGGCGGTTCGTTCATCTGTCCATATACTAGACTCGCCTTACTTCCGGTAAAATCCGCTTCGTCACCTTTCCCTAACCATAAATTATACCAATATCAATATTATAAATATTTTACTAGCAAATTTAATTATATATCTAAAATATATCTAGAAGATATCTAAAATAATAAAAATACCATTTGGTTTAAGTGCACGCTTAATAACACCAGTAGACATCATTTCATGGTATAGTTCGTTACCCTCCCTTGTGCGTTCGCCGACGCCTGCGAATATTGAGTACCCTCCATGTTTGTTGGCGACGTTGTTGATTAGCTCCATGATAAGGACTGTTTTACCAACTCCGGCACCCCCAAACAAGCCGATTTTACCTCCCTTGGCGTAGGGCGCTAAAAGGTCCACGACCTTAATCCCGGTAATCAAAAGCGCCTCGTCACTCTTCTGCTCCTCGAATGTTGGCGCAGGCCTGTGAATTGGCAACTGGTGCTCAGATTTAATTGGACCGAAGCCGTCAATTGCGTCACCTGTGACGTTCATAATTCTGCCCAGAGTTGCAGTGCCAACTGGAATGGTAATTGGAGAGCCTGTATCAAGGACCTCTTGGCCCCTCATCAGGCCTTCAGTTGCGCCCATAGCTATGCTCCTGGCAACTCCGTCCCCCAGGTGCTGAGCAACCTCCAGAGAGAGCCTAGTTCCGTCGTTGTCGACCCAAAGTGCGTTCAGTATTGGTGGCGGTGGTCCATCGAACCTAACATCCACAACTGCGCCTATAACCTGGGATATGTAACCTTTCCTCATTTTACCAACTTCGGGTGTTGTATTTGCGTTTCCTGACTTTTTGACTACATTTTGCGAACTACTATTAAATCTTCTCGTTATTGTAGAGTTTACATTAACTGGCAGTAAATTGTCGAATTTACTTCCATTATCACGGTTTATTAAATTATTAGTATTATGGAAACTCGAGGATAATTTGGATTTGGTGGTAAAATTAAGGCGATTTAAGTTTAATTGAAATCTTCGGGCTGATTTACAGAAGGGTGTAACTCTGAAGCCTGAAATTGAGGCGAAAAGGGCTGGAACTCCGGTTCTAATACCCATATCGAGATTTATATGTGACTGAACTGGGTTAGGAAAGCCTCACTAGAGTCACAAACTAAATTTAAACCTCACAGCCGATCTAAAGCTTAGATTCCCAAGTTAGACATTATTTAAACAATTTTTTTTATGGAATCCAATGAAACACAACAGGTGTATATGGGGAGTGGATTCCTCAGACTACTCAATATAACACATCACTGAAACACATATAATAAATATAATGGATGATGTATAGTTTTATAAGAAAATTGAATTAATCGACATATGGAAAATTGCTAATCCATTCTAGAACATCACTTTTCAGCTTCAAAATATCCTCATTTACATCCAATCCCACCTTAAAGTCGACTAATTTCTTCCCTTTCTCCTCTAAAAAATTATTTTAACCTTATGAATAATTGTTTATATATGTGTGAAATAAATTTGTATAATGTGTAAGTAGGGTATTTGGTGGTACCTTGAACTTTCACGCAGATGTCAACAACTTTTCTGATAACATCAGCCACAAAGATCATATCCTGAGGTAAAGCTCCTCTTGATGTTAGTGATGGAGTTCCAAGTCTGATTCCGGATGGGTTTAGGGCTGATTTATCGCCTGGAATTGTGCTCTTGCTGATTGATATGTTAGCAAGGTCACACACCAGTTCAGCCTTACTTCCGGTTACTCCAAATGGTCTTAAGTTAACAATTACAGTATGGTTATCAGTCCCTCCTGTAACAACTGGCAAATCTCTTTTCTCCAATTCTGACGCCAATGCTCTCGCATTATCAACTATTCTTTGTGCATACATTCTCCATTCTGGTTTCGATAACTATAATCAAGTGTTAACAATTGAATATATTATATATTTTATATTATATATATATGCTGATGAGTTCTAGTGATTGTTACCTGTTTAAGTTGTACTGCAAGGGCGGCAATATTATTATTGTGAGGTCCACCTTGTAGAGTCGGGAAAACTGACTGGTTAATGCATTCGCCAAATTCAGGCAATAACTTCTTATTGAAGAAAATTACTCCTGATCTTGGGCCCTTGAGTGACTTATGAGTTGTGGAGGTAACTACGTGACAATACTCGAAGGGCAGAGGGTGGACCCTTCCAGCAACCAAGCCTGAAATGTGCGCAATGTCAGCCATTAAATAGGCTCCAACGCTATCGGCGATTTCCCGAAACCTCTTAAAGTCAATGTATCTATAATTTTTTTAGTCCAATTAAATATGTATATAAATATGAATTTACTATAGTATTACCTAGAGTAGGTGGAAGCTCCTGCGATAATGAGTTTGGGACAGTAAGCTTTAGCGGATTTTTCAAGACCGTCGTAGTCGATAAGTCCAGTGTTGGGGTCGAGAAAGTATGAAAGAGCGCTGAAAAATATGGAGGATGCGGAGACTTTTTTCTTGGCGTTATAGTATCCGTGAGTGAGGTGACCGCCGGACTCCAGCGATAGTCCCATGAGTTTATCGTGAGGTTGAAGTAGTGCGCAGTAAACTGCAAGATTTGCGGGAGATCCTGAGAGCGGCTGCACATTTACACCCCATTCCTCTTCTGATAGTCCGAAAACCTCCAAACATCTTTTAATACATAAGGTTTCAATGTCATCAACGAATTTACACCCCCCGTAGTACCTCTTCCCTGGCAAACCCTCACTGTACTTGTTAGTGAAAATGGATCCCAATGCTTCCATACATGCTCTACTGGCATAATTCTACAAATTTTCATTAGATAATGGTTCATTATAATAAAATTACCTCGGAAGCGATTAGATTGATTGAATATCTTTGTCTATCTCTTTCTTTTTCCAGTAATTCGTATACTTCTGGATCAAACTCTTTAAGGGGAATATCATCTTCTAAGGGAAATTCCCTCTTATATTCGGTATGGTTAAGCAATGACATGACTGCGTTTGGCGAAGAGTATGTGTTTAGGGTCAAGGTATTATCCTTTCTTCGGATTCTAAAGGTAAAAACTAAATTAAATACAAAAACAATGAAGAATATAAAAATTGAAGATTTTTTACAGATTTTTATCATAAAAATCCTCTACAATTTTATCCATGGGGATAAATTACATTAATTTACCCTTAAAATTGTATTTATCTGATTTAATATTCTAACACATTTTTTATCAAGTTATTATATATTATTGTTCAAGATATTACTATATATTATTACATAATTTTTATATGATATTGTTTTGTAATGTTATTTCCAGGGTGGTGTGATTTGTTGGTCATTTGAAGTGTTGTTTTCTGATGTGCGATAAAAGTCTAATTTTCTATCAATTGTCTCTCTGGCACTTGGAGTTTCAGTTCTGTCAAATGAACTTTCGTATGCGATTGAAACATCACTGCCCAGCACTTCTGGCGCGTAGTTTCCCTTATGTGTACTGAATCTTTTATTCTGTGACTCAAAATGTACTGATTTATATTCTGAATTCAAGCTGTTGTAATCAGAATTTGATGTGTTATAATCAGAATTAGAAGGGTTATACATTTGATAAGAAGTGTTTGAAGATGTGTATTGACGGACGTTATATGAAGAGTGTTTTTGAGAGTGTTTAGGCTGTTTTGGAGGTGGAGGCGGCACAGCTCCAGGTGGTAAAATCTTGCCAACCATTGGATAACCTGTGAATCTGCTTACTTTAGCACCTTTTTGATCATCAAATGACATACCAGCTGATGTGTTATGTTTTGCCTTATTAAATGGTGGTGGCGGAGGTGGTGGTATCATTGATCTTTTATCTTCCAGATCACCATATTTATCTGATACTGTTGTACCAAGAGTATCTGAAATCGGTTTAGAAATCTGTGTAGTAATATTGGTACTGTGATCCTGACTTGAATGACCATTAGCATTATCAGAAGAGGCCGAAGGATTATCTGAGTTTCCAGAATTGTTAGAATATTCCTTGAAAAAGTTCATCAGTGAAGCAAGCTTATTGCTGTTTACACATGAACTTAATTCAGTATTATCTTTATCATTCTGTACCTTATCGACCACCTTATCAGCCTTACCAGAGACAACTGACCTGTCACCATTATCTGTGACCTCACCAGATTTCATTTTATACTTGCTTGGTAGGTGCGAGTTTTTGATTTGGAGTTTTCTCTTCTTTTCCTTCTCCTTTTGCTCAACCATTGTGTTGATGATGTCCAGTACAAAAGAACCTTCGTGCTCAATTGGGCCTGTTGATTCAGTTGAAGATTGCTTCTCCAAGACTTGAACTGGTTTCTTTTGCTTGTGTTCCTGTTCCTTCTGAGGCACTGATGCGTCCCTAATTGCCTTCCACTTCTTAATCAAATTCGTTGCCTTTAGTTTAACCTTGTCATTTGAGCAATCGTAATCAGCCTTGCTGAGCCTGGGAGGTGCCCTTCCTAGTGCTATGCAGTTAACTGGAATTCCAATCTTTGAAGTCTGAAGTATCCTGAAGTTTATATCCAGTTTGTCGAGCAGTTCCATGCACTTGAGTAGATAATTTGAGCTTTGTTTCAGGCGGCCGTTGAGGGCCAGGAACTCAAAGTTTTCGCGGATTACTTCAACTCCGCCTAGGGATATGAACGAATCTAAGGCTACCATGTATGACTGCAACAATATATCTATTAAACACGTAAGAGCAAACTCATCACGCTTATATTTTTTCAAGGACCAAATTACGTTTGATAACACCACAAGGTTGTTCAAGGCCACTGCGTTTTCTCTGCACGAATAATAGTATCTATGAAACAGTTTACACTGGGATACAGAGGTGTCCGATCCGTTTTTAGTCACAACACTGTTTGCTGAGTTTTCAGTCCCATTGCTGCCTACTTGGTTATTTGATCTTTCTGATAAATTCTCTAACTCTAGTCTAAGGCCGTTGTACAGTAATTTTTGAACCGATAAATAAGAATCAGCCTACAGATATTTAACATTAGTTTGAAAATACCTTATCTAAATCAATTGCAATTGTGGAGTTTAGTTCGAGGTAATTAGTGAAATCCTTGGTCAGATTTTCGTCCAGTATGAATCCAGAGCCATAAATCTTCTTCCAAAACTTCGAGCACCAGCGGTTGAGAATTTCCAATTCCACATTTTCCAGTCCATCAACTTCTATATAAAATTATTTACCTATCATTTAAATTTATAAAGTGAATAACTATGTAAAATTTTGGGAAAAACAAACTTGAAAGAGTCGGAACTCTATCCACGCATTTTTCGGGGTTAGGCTTTAGAAACTTTAATTTTAAACTAGAATCCTGAATTGTTTGTTGAGAATTACTGTCCATTAGTTTATAAAATGAAAAAATACGTCACATTTGAAAGTGGATAATGTGTTGTAAATTTTAAAAATAAAAAACAAATTATGTAAATCTAATAAAACAAAACCATTTCAATTTTATTGTTTGTGCAACGGAAATGAATAAACAATTTAAAAATCTACATTTTATTTAAATTCTAAAACTTCAAACCCCATCTTAAACATGACGTTATTATATACACATTATTAATCTTTGCGTACTATTTACACATAATCATCACACACTAATATATTAATTTATTTGAAACTAGGAATCAATCACCTTCTTCTCAGACCCGAAGTGATTCTACTAAATCTCGATGGTTTGTTTGATTCCTCTCCGTTTGTCCTGTTTAATAATCTTTTCCCCTTCATATTCTTATAACCCTTATGTAAGTCGCTAAACTTTGATTTTACACCTGAAATTGCCTTCTTCGTTTTTAATTTGGCCTTCTTTGCAGTGTCAGCCGCGCTAATCTTGTTTAGGTAATTTTTCAAAACGGTGCCATTCATCAGCTTTGGGTTAATTTTATTCCATGTTCGACCTCCCTTACCCTCATTTTTTCCACCTTCTTCATCTGAAATGTTTTTCATTTCCAACAAACTCGCGTCTGAAAAACTGTCCAAATCAATATCCTCTTCCTCATCATAATCATAATCTTCGTCTTCGTAGTCTTCGCTTTTCTCCAAGAATGATTTATTGTCATTAGCAGGTTCAAGGTAAGTGCTACCAGTGAATTCGTCGTCCATTTCATTCAAGTTACTATCATTTTCACTTGAACTCACGCTCTGATTAACCTCCTCCAGAGGCCCTCTGTTTTGTTTGAGCCCATTAACACTGTTCAAAGATATAAAACACAACAAGTAGACTAGGAGAAATAACTTCCTATTAAAAGTTGGTTTTAAATTTAATCTTTTGGCTGACATTTTTACAAGGATTTTACCAATCTGTAGATGTAACTAATCAGTTTGAAATGTAATTTATTAGTTTTAGTAAAGTTTTGTCAATTTGTAAAGGTTAACTAAAAGTATAAAGTGGTAAAGCTTAATGTAATGAGTTTAGGAACACTTTTGAGCTATTAGTTGTATGATTGGTGAGTCCTAGACTCAAGGAACTGTTAATTCTGATCTAATTCAATACCATCATTACTCATAAAAATGTAATTTAAACTATTAAATGAATAAATTAGATGGAAAAATAATTAAAATAGTAAAAAAACACAGGAATCCATTAAAAATTAGTGTGTAGGCTAATTTTAGCCAATTCTTATTTTCTCTCATAGATTAATTAATTTTTATATTAAAATTATGAAATTTACTTTTTGCATTTCTAAAAGATTATTTAGTTTGTAAAATGTGATGGAATCTTCTTACACACCTTCCGTTGTTGTGAAACAACATATCAATTAATTTTTAAATCATGGCCTTTTTTCATTATAATTGTATTTTATTTTTGCTTTAATATAGTATACTTTGAGCTGATTTTAAACATGTTATTTTTGTTAAAATGCCATGTTTTTAGCATGTACCATATTTAACTTTTTGGTTTCCGCAATTCTCATTGTAAAATTATTGTTTTTATCAGGCGCCGGATGTATTTGTGTGATTAGTCTTCCTCGTGGGAGTTCTGACTTTGGAGCCTTTAGAACGTCCCTCAATTTCATATCGCAGATTAATTTTTCGACCTTACCTAGCGCTAAGACAGACACTCGCCTATTTGAACGCAGGAAATATAGGCTTAAAATTAGAGCTGGGGGGCAGTTTCGAATAAAACCTAAGACTAACCACTCAGTGGCTAAGCGGTTCAAGGTAACAGCCACAGGGAAGCTGATGTACCGTCGTGCCACTACTCAGCATAAGCAACGGCACAAGAGGAGAGGAGCCAAGTGTCGCCTGCACAGAAATGGCATCATCACTTCACTTCGCATGATCCGAAAGATCAAGAGCGTTTTACACAATAGATAACTTTAAATCTGATAACTAAATAATATATATTATGAAAATTATGAAATTGATGTTGAATTAAAAATTACAAATCAACAGTGTCATTTTTTTGTTCGTTTTGCTTAGCAAAGGCTGAGAAAAAGGAGTCCTTGAATTTTAAATACTGCGAGGCTTCTGGGAACTCGGAATTAAAATCACTCAAATCCACCTCGTTATTGTCCACAAAAGGTTCCATCAATTGAACATTCTAAAACATTTTTAGTTATTGAATTTAGAATTATATATTTGTACCTTATTTTTTAAATTATCGCTCCATTTAGTGAATGAGTTTTTTAGCAAATTTGGCCTGTATGTCCTTGCCATAAACGTAGCTTCAGCATGTCGGTTTACCGTATGCAATATCTAAATTTATGTTAATAACTGACTAAATGGTAAGAAACTCATAAAATAACTGTTAAAATATGTAATGATACTTGAATACAGGAATCGATGTCATTCAGCATGTAAAAGGCTGTGAAAGCTACATTGTACACCCTTGACAATAGTGCAGTATTTGCCACGTATTTCACTCCCTCAAGATCACCTGAAACATTTTATCAAATTACGATAAGGTACCTGTGAGGGTATGTAGAACGAGCAGGTTTTGCAAGTTATTGGAGAATTTGTACGATAATTTGGCCACCTTGATCTGGGAACTTTTAAGACAATAGTCTCCAAGTCTCTTCCACTTCCTTTTCAACATATCATCCAATCCCAGTATCACATCGACGTCATCACTTGAGTTTATAACATCGTTGTTAACAGTATAATCAGACAATTCGGGGAGATTGAGTGATTCCCATAAAAGAAGTTTAAGGCAGTCGTTGACATTTCCGAGTTTGAGGTGTAGTTCAAATTTGAGGTCGGGGTTATCAGTGCATAAAAGGCCGAGTTCATATTCCCCAAAGAGTTGAAGGAACCTGCTTGCATTCTCTCTCATTTTCTCGTCGACGTTTTCCAAGGACTGTTTGAGTTCATTTTTTGCGATTGAGAGTTCCTCGTCCTCGAACTCAGAGTGTTCGTCCTTTGAAACCGAATTTAACACCTGGGTGTAGTGATAAAGCTTGGAGTGGAACTGGAGGTAGGAAAAGGGTAGTTGATACCCGTATACTGATACTGAATCATCGCATAAATATACCAGCTGGCTTTCAGGCAAGTATCCTACCAAGTGAAGCTGTTTATCCAGGTACACAAGCGTCTCCGTATTCCCAGCCAGATACATCGACAGGTGTGAGTTCGACGTCACAAACAAGAAGGTGTCATTAACCCACAATGCACTTGTTACTCTCTCCACCAACTCCTTCTCAAACTGGAAGATCTCCTCTTCCAATTCTTCAGCTTCATTTTCGTCTAGATCCTCTGCGTAGTTTCCTCCAAACTTACTCGATCTGCTACTGTTCGGTGGTTCGAGGTTATATGATAATATGTATGTTGCCAGTTGCGATGCAAGTGCCAGCCTATTCGATGACGGGTGCCAGTAAATATCGTCCACTTGCAGTGAAAACCTCTTCACTGGCATGCATGGCGGCCACGTGTAGAATAGGATATCTACATCTGTTGACACTCCAAGTAACTTTCCTCCGTGTAACTTCTGGACTTGTGTCTGCTGCAGGTCGAGCTTCTCTCTGAGTGTAAATTCCGAGAACACACTAACTTCGAACCCATCGTACGTTGCGTAGTCACCTTCAAATGACCAAACAAATTGTGATGCTTTTCCGAATGTTTTACTCTTCATACCCTAACACAATTAAATGAATAACTTATATACGATCATAATTTATGGTTAACTTTAGTATATTAAGCTAAAAATAGAGTATAAACTAGTAAATAATAGTGTAAACTAAATTTTACTTGGGATGTGTAGATTATATATTCAGAATCACCGCATAAACAAATAAAACGACCGTTGGGGTGATGCGAAAGTTCCTGTGGAAAAAACTCTACAAAAAAGTTAATCAAGGTTAAAACTTTATATATAGTGTGAATATTATACCTGATGAACCGATATTTCTGAATGATAAATTTAAGGGTTTTGATGGGTCATGATTTGAGAGATCAGTGAGCGAAGAGGTGAGGTTACATGTGAGAATGTCAGATGATTTGACCATCACGAGTTTGCTAGAGTACATTGATGCCAGTGGTTTTCCGCCTGCGAGTTCAAGAACGCAAACTCCAGAATCACTAGCGAGTGCAGTATCCGTGGTGTTACTCGCTACGTGCCAAAGTTGTCCGTAACCATAGTTTACTGACCTTTTAATCTTGTAAAGGTTCGAGTTCCAGACGTTAAAATCTCCGTCCTCGCCTGTTGATAGGATGATCGGAAGTCTGGGGTGGTATACTACACAGGAAACAGGCTTAAAGTGTTTTTTTAACACCTGTAGACAAAGCTTGGTTTGGTAGTCCCAAACCCTTATAGTACAGTCGTCGGATCCGGAAATGATGTACGGGAACGACGAATTTGGGCAAAAGTCAATGCAATTGACTCCTCGTTCGTGGCCTGTAAGGGTAAAGTGTGGTTTATTCCCACTCTTTCCTTTTGAGCCCTTCGACTTTCCAGAGCTCAAATTACCCACAAAGGTGTTTGCGCTACTGGTAACTGGTGCGGCAGTGGTGTTAGGGGTGTTTGTGGCGTTAGGGGCCAGAGTGGCGTTTGTAGAGTTAAGCATAACTCTCCAAAACGAAATAGTCTTATCGAGGGAACATGTTGCAAAGGTGTTCGGGTCCTTTGGGCTCCATTTTGCCATCATTACGTAGTGTGAGTGGCCTTCAAAAACGGCAAGTTTCTCCCACCCCTTGTCAATGTCCCATAAAACTGTAGTCATATCGTCTGAGCAGCTAAGAACGTATGGCATTGTCGAATGTAGATCCAAATATCGGACATAGTCCTTGTGGGCTTCAACCACGTGGACCTTCTCGAGTGAATTGTAGTTATATACCGAGATACACATCTTATCTCCTGCCGCAACGATCCACTGTTTCCTGGGAACGAATTTACAGCACCTCAGAGGCGCATCTGAGATTTCTAACTTCTTCACCAAGGCCTGAGTGTTGTAATTGTAAATCGTGAGTGAGCCATTATACATTGCTGAGGCCACCCATGGTTCTGAAGGGTGAATATCCACCGATTTAACCTTCTCGGTTCGAAGTTCTAGCTTTTTCGTAAATCCCATATGAAGCGACATTTTTGAAAACTAAATATAGGAATTACAACAATATTAATTCTGAACGAACTAGATTTATCTCCACAATTTACCGTACCTCACAAATAACTGATCAATAGAAATATTAATTTCAAACTTTTGTAAATTTTAGACAAAAAATTAAATTATTAAAAATTATAAGGCAGATTATCAACTCGGTATCTTCTTTTCTTTTCCAATGTGTGAAAATATTGAATTCAACAAATACAAAAGTTCTTCTATGACAAACCTGGCTTATTGTATGACTGAGGTTTAGACTCGTTTTGTGTTTCCATTTTCTTGGTCATTTCGCTCATATCAAGGTCATATTCCTGTGCTACCCTAGAAATCAAGGCTTCAACTTCCCTAGGAGGAACTTTGAATGACGATTCCCTGTTCACATTTTCTCCCGTGTATGATTCATTTCCATCCTAAACTTGATTTCAGTTCATTCTTTTTCAATTAAATGAGTATGTGTTTCAGCCTACCATATTTTCGAATATTTTCTTAAAATCTGTTATAACATCAACCGAATCGAGTTTATTGTACTTTAAAAATTTATTCAACTGAGGTAACACTTTTTTTAACTCTTCCGTTAACTAATATAATATTTACAGTCTGTTTAAGTATAATAGATAAGATGGGTAAGGAGTAGGAAAAGATAAATAAATACTTGTTGAGTTCTCATTGCAGAGTCTATTTGTGCTGATAAGATATCTAATCTTGATTTAAACTCTAAAAATCTCATCGCTTCGTTACGTTTAAAAATCGAATTTGTGGCGTGGATCCTTGCAGATTCAGGATTATTGGATTCTATTGCAGATTTTACTTTTATTCGCTCATCTTCCTCCTCTTTTAAACATTTGTAATGCAATTTTTGCTACACATTTAGATTATTATGATATAATAATTAAGAAATACCTAATTATGGTGGAATAAGTATAAATTGTAGTAAAATTTTAATGAAATAAGGATAAATATAGTTAGATAATGAATATTTAAAATAAATAAATTGTGAAAATGTAGAAACCGCTTCTCTAGACTGAAGTGTTAGATTAAACTTGGTATCCATCAGTGACTGACTGCCACCCATGATGTAAAAGTAAAAGTTATTAAATTTTATATTTGTGATGTTCGAAATTAATTTTTAAATTTATTTGCTAAAAATGGGTTAAAAGTGGATCCGTTTCTATAAATTATGGTTTTGATCTTAACTCTGTCAAGTGGATCAAACTGTTCCGAACGAATACTTTCCAAGTTGTCTAGATTAAAATATATTTCGCCTTATTTCAGAAATTATGAAATAAACTCAATACTTACAAAACGACTTCCAATTTATGAAATTTTATATAATGTACATTACACATCAAATGTAAAATATACCCATACTTTTTTTTGCCATGAGTTAAAAGGATATGGAATCCTAAAATCCACTCACTGCTTACATAATCCAAATCTTAAATATTACACCAGCTTTTCTGAATCTCCACAAACTGCTCAAAGTTCGCAAGCTTCAGATTTAGCGTCCACAAATTCTGATAATGGTTTGAATTTTGAGGAATATCGCAAAAATAACAACGAAATATCGTATGAAGAGTATTGGAAGGAAGAAGATATAGAAGAACTGGAACGAAAACACCCAGAACTTGTGGTCAGAGGAACGGTTTTTATTCCAGCTTTCGCAACTTCTGAATCCAAACTTATATTAACAAATAGTAATACAAACATAAATTTGAATAAAGACATACAAAAGGAATCCGGAGAACAATCAGGAGTTAAGAAGAAGGGGTTTGATGAGTTGAAAATTTACGGCTTTATCTCGAGGAACAGAACATTTCATGGAGATGAAGTTGTGGCGATAAAGTCAAGAAGACAAAAATTAGTGCCATATATGCCATCACAAACTCCAAGTGGTAAAGTGGCATACAAAGAAACACCCGGAGAGTGCCGAGTAATAAAAGTTCTGAACAGAACTCCAAACCTTTCGAGCTTAGTTTCAACATTTAACCTATCTGAGTTTTTTGATAATACATTGGAATACGTCAGATGCCAACCCAGAGATACAAGATGGCCCGCATTTAAAGTGTATAAATCTGATCTTGAAAGTGATGTAACAACGGTATTAAATTCATATAAATCAGAAGATCCAAATTCAAAGGACAAAAATCTGTTATGTATAAATAGATTTGTAGATTGGAAGAAGAGTGAATTGGAGCCTAAAGGAGATATAATCCGTGTAATTGGAGAGACTTGTGATCCAGATTCTGAAATGGAAGGAACGATGTTGTTTCACGGACTAGACCCCAAGGGATTCTCAGAGGCTGTTCTAGCAAATTTAAACGAGCTGATACAGGAGGGAAACAAGACAAAATGGGATAACAGGAAAGATATGAACCATTTATTTGTAATTTCAATTGACCCTCAAGACGCCAAGGATTTAGATGACGCACTTTCAATTGAGTTTTGTCAAGCTAATCCAAATGATTCGAGTAATGGTGGTATTATATACACAATTGGAGTTCATGTTGCAGATGTTAGCCATTTTGTGAAGGAAAACTCATTGGTGGATTTGGATGCAAGAACTAGAGCAACATCAGTGTATTTGGAACATTTGGTGTACCCAATGTTGCCTCAGCAGTTGAGTGAAGATTTGTGTTCTCTTCTCCCAAAGAAAGAAAAGCTTTGCTTTTCAGTTTTTGTGGACGTGAGTGAGTCAGGTGAAGGTGAAAAGGTCGGAAATGACTTGTATATTAAAGACGTAAATTTCGTTTTATCTACGATAACTAGCAAAAACAGACTCACATACGATAATGCCAAGACGATGCTATACTGCTGTTTAAACATTAAAAGGGGTGGGAAAGAACTAGATTTGGCGTCTTATAGTTTCAGAGAACTGGAGAAGATGATAGAGGATTTGGGGATAAATGACGAGACTAAGTTATCTTTAGTGAGGCTTTACTACTTATCTCAGAAAATGAGGTATTATAGGCTAAAACAACTCGGAGCAGTTCACGTGGATATTGATGGATCAATCAAATGTCATATTCCCAAACTTATTCATCAAAATCAGAAGTCTGAGGAGCCCATTGATAGATATTTAAATAACAAGGGGAAACTGGACAGGAAATATATGTTAAGAGTTGAAAAAATACCAAAAGAAAGCCACGAACTGATAGAGGAGATGATGTTACTAGCCAACACTCAAGTTGCGAAGTTTATTTCGGAGAAAATTGACCTTTACTTTCTGAGAACTCATGAGGACACCAGTAAGGCAGTCAAGTCCCTAATTGCACAAATGCTACCAAAGAACCTTAAAAATCTGATCCAAGTGGATAAGATGACTGTCACTGAAGTTTTAAGCAAATGTGAACATTATATGGACCCATCAGCATTCCAGTCCTTAAGCTTTTCAGTACTACAAAAGTTCAAAGAAGCCATTTATTCACCAATTCACAGAGATGTTAATGCCTCTAATACTATTGATACCAGTAATACCAGTGTAAATAGTGTAAATAGTCTAAATAATGTGGGAGGATTGGAAGTGAAACATTGGGGACTGGCATTGCCTGTGTATTTACATTTCACGTCACCGATAAGAAGATACCCTGATTTATATACCCATAGGATGCTGAAGGACATTTTATACTCAAAAGTTAGAAGTGACTCGGTGGATTTGCTCTCTGAAATTTGCGAACGCTGCAATTTACAGAAGAGAAGAGCCTTTGACGCTCAGAAGGAGTATAAAAACTTCGCATTCAATAAGTATTTACAGTTCTTATCATTCATCGCACCGAAACTTGACAGAACATATTTGAAAAGTGTATCAATTTCACAGCCGTTCACAATAACTCAAGATAATTGTGAAGAGAGTAAAGTTGGTAATTCGGAGGTTTGGGGTTATTTATATACTGACGCATGTATATCAAGTATTATATCGAATAATCAATCAAGTGCTCAGGGCGAAACAGTCGGTAGTGACTCAGAAATGAAGAAGAAAATAAGTAAAAAGGAGAAAACGGGAGAAAAAGGAGATATGGGAAAGAGCTCAATAGTGTTCTATATACCACTGTTAAACGAGCAAAGGAGTGTAAGCTGCGATTCACTCGGTGTAAAGCCTGTTAATTTCAATTTTGACAAGACAAGTAAGAAGAGACAAAGAGTAAAAAGTTCAATTCTGAACTCGTACTACCAAAGTAGCCAAGAATTAGAAAATGAAGAGGAAATTGGGAAGAAACAGCCAGAAACTCAAGGAACAAAAGCTCAAGGGATAACAGTAATGATGAACAGTAAAAGACTACACTTTTATATTTATCAAAAAGCAAGAGTACTACTCATCCCAGGCTCTAAAATGTGGACTGTAAGACTACCAATAGATTATCTTAAATGATTCTAACACATTTTATACAATAAATAATATGTGCATAATGTTATGTTATAATATCAATATACATGTATAAATAAGTTTATGTAGTAGATTCTGAGAAGAAGCATGGGTAAAATGAGTAGAAAATCGAGAATTCGTCGATTTAACTCCCCACACATGTTTGGAATCACAAGAAATAAATTATCGTCCAACGATCTCAGTTAAATGGTAGTCTTATGCACATACGTTTTCTAAAAAAATTGCTCAGCGTTTCCCTGATTTGCGCCTGTTTGTATCCAGTAAATTGCTCAAATTTAACAAGAAATACCTCCAGAAGTTTAGCAACAGAATCTTGCCTATTCGGGCAAGGAAACTCTATGCATAATCGTAGTTTTATAAAACTAAGAAGATTCTCATTTTTATATAAAAATCAACCTTTTCAGAACTGTTTATTTACACAGTATAGATTGAACTTTAATAATTTGGCCAGAGATTCCAGAACATTAGTTCCAGTAAAAGAATTTATTAGCCACTTTGGAACACAATCTACAGTATTTACCGGAAAAGGTGTATTAGAAGATAAAAAAGTACTTGATAAAAGAGAGGAATATCCGAAGATGTCCGCGACTGAAACACAAACTAAGACTGAGTCTGAAACGTCGACCTTGACGTTGAAGCCAGTGAAGAAGTTTGTGGAGATATTTCGGAAGGACTATAGGCCACCGGAGTTCGACGTCGAGAATGTGTACCTGGACTTTGACCTCGATGATACCCAGACTCGAGTGAGGTCTAAGCTTTTGATGAGGAGGAGACCAAACACTTTGCCAGGTAATTTGGTTTTGAACGGTGACGAACTCGACTGCAAGTTCGTTTCAGTGGATGGAGTTGAACTTAAAAACGTGCCAGTTACAGGCTATACACTTGACGTTGACGGGAACATGACCGTCCCAAGTTCATTCTTGCCGAAAGATGACTCAAGAACCTTTACGGTGGAGACTCATGTGACAGTTAACCCGAAGAACAATACCAAGTTGGTGGGACTCTACAAGAGCAGTGCAGCATTTTGTACTCAGTGCGAGCCTCACGGATTTAGACGCATAACATATTACCTTGATAGGCCAGACGTACTTAGCAGCTTTAGAGTAAGAGTCCAAGCTGATAAGAAGCTTTACCCTGTTCTGCTTAGTAACGGGAATAAGGTTGATTCAGGTGACCTGGGAACGAAACACTTTGCAGAGTTCGTGGACCCGTTCCCCAAGCCCTGCTACCTCTTCGCACTTGTGGCTGGGAATTTGGCCTCAATTTCAACAACGTTCAAGACAATGAGCGGAAGAAATGTGTTGGTGCAGCTTTCGTCAGAGCCTGAGGACGTTGGGAAGCTCCAGTGGGCACTAGAGAGTGTGGTAAAGGCCATGAAGTGGGACGAAGAAAAATACGGCAGAGAGTATGATTTGGACGAGTTTCACGTATTTGCAGTTCGTGATTTCAACTTTGGAGCCATGGAAAACAAAGGACTTAACATATTCAACACAGCCCTGCTGTTAGCCGACGTTAATACCACAACCGATGCTGAGTTCGTGAGAATCCTTAGCGTTGTGGGTCACGAGTACTTCCATAACTGGACAGGGAACAGAGTCACGTGCAGAGACTGGTTCCAGCTCACGCTCAAGGAAGGACTGACAGTTTTCAGAGAGCACCAGTTCTGCGGAGACATGTCCAGCACACTGAGTAACAGGATCAGGGAAGTGCAGTACCTGATGTCTGTCCAGTTCCCCGAAGACGCCGGGCCGATGTCTCATCCCATCAGACCTGAAAGTTATATCTCAATGGATAACTTTTATACTCCAACGGTATATGATAAAGGATCATTCGTAATAGGTATGTTTCACCAATATATATATACTATTGACTTGACTATAAAATATATTTATTTCATTAATAGTTAGTATACTAAATGTGTTGGTAGGAATGTATGAATCACTGTTGGGAGCTGACGGATTTAGAAAGGGAATGGATTTGTATTTTGAGAGGCATGACTTGAGCGCAGTGACGTGTGATGACTTCAGAAATGCAATGGCCGACGCAAATAACAAGGATTTGACACAATTCGAGCGTTGGTATTGCCAGAGCGGGACGCCAGTGGTGGAGGTGGTGAGAGCGGAGAGAGTTGGTGACAGGTATAAGCTAGTGCTGAAGCAGTACACTCCACCAACGCCAAAACAACCCGTTAAACAACCATTCCATATTCCCTTGAGGGTTGGGTTTATAGGGAAATCGACGGGTGGAGACCTGCTGGGAAACGTTCTGGTGGAGTTGAAAGAGGAGCAACAGGAGTTTGAATTTGGACCAGTGACAGAGGACTGTGTATTGTCACTCAACAGAGGCTTTTCGGCACCAGTGAAGGTGAAATACGACCAGCCCCCAGAGGAACTGCTGTTCCTAATGTTATACGATACGGATGGACTAAACAGATGGAACGCAGCACAGAGTCTTGCCACTAAAGTGGTATTGGATCTGACAAAGGACCCGACGGCTGAGGTTCCGAAGACATACCTCGAGGCATTCAAAAAGCTTTTGGACTCTGAAATGGACCATAACGAGAAGGGGCTATGCATGAGCATGCCTGACGTGGATATTCTTGCCTCCAAAATGAAGCCTTATGACCCAGGCCTTCTATTCGCTAGTTTAAAGAAGCTGAAACAGGAGCTTGGGAGGACGTTTAGACCAACTTTCACTGAAATGTACAAAAGCCTTACACTTCGCGAGGGCCAGAAAGATGAACTCACCAAGGAAGACATGGCCAGACGCTTCTTGAGGAATACAGTTTTCAGCTTCCTGGTAAGTATGAGGGATATGGAGTCTGTGGAACTAGCCCTAAAACATTATAAGGAAGCCAAGGTTATGAATGACAAGTACGCAGCATTTGTGCAGCTCATGCATATGGACTTCCAAGACCGTCAGAAAGTTGTCGATGACTTTTACAACTTCGCAAACGGAGATCAAGCCCTGGTTGACAAATGGTTCAAGGCCCAGGCACTATCAGAACTCGAATCTTCGCTCGATACTGTCAAGGACTTGATGAAACATAAGGACTTTGTCCTCAGTAACCCGAACAGGTTCAACTCTCTGGTCACAGTCTTCGCATACGGTGAGAACTTCCACTTGGATAACGGAGAAGGTTATAAGTTCTTGACAGACGCGATTCTGGCAGTTGACCCCGTAAACCCTCATGTCTCAGCCAGATGTTGCACCAAGCTACTCAAGTTCGCAATGCTCGAGCCCAAACGCTCAGCGCTTATGAAATCTCAGCTTGAAAGAGTTTTTAGCACACCGAACATCTCACCTGACTTGTACGAAATAGCCAAAAAAGGTCTTGAATTTTCATAAACCCTCATTAACACATTAATATACTAATGATGTTAATAATAATATATTATATCAATATTTCTAACATTGTTAACAATATTCTAATAGTGTATGTATGTGTTTGGTAGAAAATTATTTAATGATGACAAAGAATTGTTTTCTGGAGCATCTTAGTCTTAAATATGACAAGTATACCAGAAAGCCAATAAGGTGTGAGACAAACAGCAAGAAAATGATGTAGTCGATGGGATCCTGCTTGATTCTCTGAGAAATAAACTTCAAGTCCCAGTAATAGTTTGAGGGAGCCGAGAGTCTTATTTGACTCATTTTTCCAACTAGTTTCTAGGAATAAAACCACTAAACGAGATATAAATGATGAAATTGACACCACACAACATTACACATAAAAGTAAGGTCAAAAAATTAGTTTGAGTGAATTTTAAGGTTAAGAGTAACGGCTTTGTTGGCGTAGTTGATTAATCTTTGTCTAACGTATTCCGTGAATATTCTGGAGCCTGCGAGGCAGGAATCGAACAGTGACTTGAAATCTTCCAGTGCGATTTTTGACTTGTAATCCATATAAATTATCTAATAAAGCCAATTAACTTATTTAATTACATCATTACTGTTTATATTTGCCAATAAAATGATATAGTAGTAATGTAGTATATGTGCAAAATGGCAAAAAAATACTAGTATAATAGTGAAAAGATACGTTATTATTTGAAGAAGAAAAGGCGATACATAAAGTAGCTGTTGAAGCATTGATTTCCATCTGATTTGGGTCTAAAAATCAATAATTTAACAAGTGAATACCCGTTAGGACCGTTGAATCTAAGTATGAAACTGTAGAGGAGGAGACGATATCCTTGAGAGAAACACCTGCATCAATCAGTGCTAAGCCAACGGCGTTTAAAACTGTTGATTTTATGCTCCCATCATATTCAATTATGTTGATAAATATGGAAATTGCGCTTGTCTTATAGCAGTGAGAAATTATCATTTCCTGGTAAGTAGACTTAACTGCCATAGCGAGATCCTTAATTAGTCTCTCATTTGGGGAGTTTTTAACCTTTTTATCGGTTGACAATAAGATTTCACACTGTATATCAACCTTCTCTTCCAATATTCCATACACATTCTTCACTCCCTTTACTTCCAACTATATATTATGATTAAATGTATAATATATATAATATGTGCAGTATGTGTATAACATCGAATGGGTATAAAATATTACCTCGGAAGGTCCCTTAATGAGTACTTGGACTTTGTTTAAACCTTGAAGAATCTCGGAAACCCCGTCATAATTAAGAAAATCCACGCTAGTCTCTGATCCAAAGAATATTTTGGTATTTCTCAACTCATCCTTCCTCCTGCCATCTATCCTTAAACCTTCTATACTTATATAATCAATTCTGGACATTAATTATCAGTATTGATACATTAATTTTAAAAATTAATTATATATATCAATTGTACATTATTTTATTTGTTACAGATTTTATTAGTTGTGTAAGATTAACCACATATAAATTTTATTGATAAAATTGATAAAATTATTGGAAAAAAATTAATGAATTTTATTCAGTTTTAGGTTTTGTAGATGAAGCACTTTCATTCTCAAGATCATCTTCTGCTGGTCTCTTGCCGTCATAATCATCGTCTGGTTCGTCCAATTCCTCTTCCTCATCTTCTTCCTCGTCTGGAACAAATTCGTTAAATTAGAGTTAAACTTACAGAAATCTTCGTCCTCAACATCAGGCTGGTTCTCAGGGTCAAACTCATCATCGTCTTCTTCGTCATCACTTTTATATTCAGCTTCATAAAACTTTTTCAATACATCTATAAAATAATGCATATTGTTACATGAATTAATGTGTAAGAGAATTACCGTCTTCTTCATCAGGCCCTTCGAGATCGTCTTCATCAGCATCGCCTTCAAGATCATCATCAAGAGCCTCGTCTGATGAGTAGTTGTACTCTGCTCCTGTTGAGTCGACTTGGTCAAGGACTTCCAGATTAGGCAAACACTCAAACACAACTTCTCTGTAATTCTTTTCATTAGCCATAGGGTTCATAGCCAAACCCAAAACTACCAAATAGGGCATTGTACTCTACAACAATATATACTTAATTATATTAAACTAGAGAAATAGAGTATAAAGGGAGATACCAGTGATTTAACGTCATGTGGATTTTTCAGATGATTTCCACCCATTTGTAATATTTTAAGGTTTGGAAATAGTTTTGGGATCATAGTGAAAACAATTGGGTCTGAGATGTAATTATCGGTGAGTTCAAGCACTTTGAGACTTGGCATTTCTGGAAAATTTGTTAGTGTTGTAAGCCCAGTCCCATTCAAAGACAATTTGGACAAATTTTTAAACTTTTCAAGCCTTTCTCCTTCCTTCATTGAGATCGTTTTAATGCTTGAGCCGTCCAAAATCAGCTCACGCACTTTCAAATACACTGAAGAATCCTGATCTTCTTCGTATCCGTGTTCCTGTCGGAAATTCTTAAGCCTATTCTCAAGACAAGCATCCATTTTTACCTTTATTCTAACAAGCTATTAATCAACATTTTAGTCAATTATATAATAATTATACACAGGTATAATGATATCTGGATAATTAATATAAAAAAGGAGATTTTATAAAAAATATAATTTTATAACATAAATTAGCGCGAATAATGTTAAAATAGTATGAAATATTAGGATGAGTGGAAATATTTACCTTATTGCGGAAGAATAGAAGAGGGTCGATTTGGAGTGTACAATATATGTTAATTAATGGCAAATTGTGGACAATAAAAGATTCTAACTGATGTGGGTGGAATAAAATTAATGGACTAAGGATTAAAGTATAATTAGTGTGGGACACCACAACAGACTTGAAATAATTGTCTCTTAAATTACATATACTAATTTCTATAGAATAAAATCGCAATATATTAACATTTAATCTGACTTCTCACAGCTTTTCTAAGGATTTTTGCGTTTTAGCCTAATTTAATACTAATTTACCCTTGTCATTTTTTTACACTAATAACTAACTATATATACTTTATATACTGTATAAATAACTGGATCAAACTATACCTAAGTTGTGAGGGTACAAAGTATTTGGATAAGGGGATTTTTTCTTTCGTTTCAGCTGGTTCTTCGGTCTCGTTGTGTGTAACAGATTGAGGTCCAACGGATGGGTTTGGAAACATCATTGGTGGTGGTTGCATTGGGGGAGGAAACATGTTCATATGAGGTGGGATTGGCCCTAGATTTACCATTGGAAATTGAGGAGGTGGTGGTACAGGGGGTAAAACGGCCGGCAACAAAGGTGTTGGATTTAGTGTATATGGAATATTAGCAACTATGGTATTATCGCTTGGTCGGGGAGTATAATTCATCTTCCCAGTCTTATTATCCTCATTACTCTTATTATACTTAACACGCTTAGACATATTTCCTTTAACTGTAGTTTTACCTTCATCTTTAGTCTATAGCATTATGAAATAGGAATAATTAAGTGTTTGTAACCTGTAATTTGGGTATATTATTGAAAAGTTCCTTTGCAAATTCATCGTTTGGGGTCTCTGGATCATGGAATCCCCTACGTTCCACCGGTTTCTTCTTCGTTTCTCCCGCTATTTCTATTATGCATTTCGGTTTCTCGTCGTCACTAGACTCTTCAGAATCGCCTAAATAATTATACAACTAGATAAATCATCGTTAAACGTTAACTAAACTATAATTAATGGTAAATATCTGAATAAAAAACTATTCAAGTGGTTTATTGTACTTGAGGAATGACTATCATCTGAAGATTGAGATTGATCTGAAAAATAAATTAAGAGTAAATAAAATTACAATTTTCTTCCAAATCTTTTTGGTGTTTTGTTTTAGTATATTGCTCCCAAAGCTTCTCGATCTTTTCCTTCCTTTCCAGTGAATCCTGGTCAATCCTTCCAATTATAGCTACAAAACATTTTTATAATATTTTATCCATACTACTATAAGTATAAATAATAAGTAGAGAAGTAATTAAAATATATAAGGTCAAAAACCTTTATGTGTGAGTTCATCGAGCTCCTTTTTTAAATTTTCAGGGTCTTCCAGGAGCTTTTTTGAAGCTCTAACCTCATATCTGAGTTTTTTCCTCTAATCACATCAATATAAAGGTTTCAACATACCTTTTCCTTTTCCTTCTTTTTAATTCGCTTATTGTACACTTCCAACGGTGTCGGCATCTCTTATACTACATTATCTTCATTTATAACATTGTTTTAGTATTAAAATTAATGTAAATTAATGGAATTAAAATTATTTTAAAGTGAGTGAATTAAAATTATTATTGTGAATTTGAATTTGCGGTAACATTTTCAGCGTTTGGGGCTTCCGATAGTGAATCGATTGAATACAAGGAATCTCGATCATTTTGAAAGTTTTTGAGGTGTTTGACTAGATCCTCAAGCCTATCTTTGGGTGAGTTTTTGACAATTCCAAGCTGCTTTGCCTTGAATTTGAGTGTATCTCTCACGAATCTGAGTCTGTCTTCGGTGTTTTGCATAGCCAATGCGTCGTAACGTTCTGAAGCATTGAGATGGTAGTCAAAGGCTGCGTAGGCTGCGATCTGGGCGAACCCCTGATTCACATTATTATTGATATTGAATTTGTTTAGTCTATCGTCAATGATGTCCATTAGTTTGGTTCTGTTTTTAACCCTCAAGTGTGCATAAGGTTGCTGTAGGAGTTGCATAATCTCGGCTTCAACTGTGTTACAGCTGTCGTACAAGTTAACAATTTCGTCCACGATCTTTGGAATGTTATCAGCGTCATGAAGTGCTGGTTCATCCTCGTAAGGGGACACTAAAGCCTTAATAAATGGTTCATCCAGTATAACTTTGTTTATTAATGCTCTGCCTAGCACTCTTCCAGTTACCAACAGGTTCTCGCCTGAACCGTCAACCACAGTTTCCTTAGAGATAAGTTGAGCATACACTGCCAAAGGCGCCAGTTGCATCGATTCAGGACTCAAAAAACATAGCCCAAATATCTACACAAATATTAATATATATAATAATTTTTATCCCTATTCAATACTTAATTTACTATATATTTTATCTAGTGATCTAACCTGTTTATCATTAAGATTATCTAAAATGGAGTTAAATGTACTTTCAACATGTTTTCCTCTAAAGCGTATAGTATCTTCAAATCCGATTTGTATAGGGTTAGGGTTAACTGAATATTGATCAATGAGGATTGGGAAGAATGAGAGGACTTTGCGTCCTGGTACCCACTCCACTGGCCATTCGTTAATTCTACCGTTATCAACTCCAATTTCGTAATCTTCTACTTTCAACTCACTATTAAGTCCTGAACCTGTTATCAAGGGCTTTTCACCTTCTTCTACATCATTTCTACTCTCACCGTCCAAATTATTCACCACTGTCTTAATCTCAGGATTCTCGGCACTTAATGTTGCAGGAACTGTTGAATTGGTGGAATTGGGCAAATCTCTTATGGATTGCCAGTCGAAATAATTATTATCAGGGCTGTCGACTTGTGATGCAGTCCCGGCTACATTGTTGAGATTATCAATGAAATCAACATTTTCTTTTTCAAGACTTTCAGATGTTGATTTATAGTCATCTGTTGTACTCACTCCTGTTAAGTTCTCAGATTCAATGTCGAATCCTATATTTTTACTATTATACTTAAATTTTTCTTTTTTGTCACATTTAAGATTATGTTTATAGCTAATTTGGTTATTCTTATTGGAAGGTGCTGAGAAAGTAGAATTGTTAGAAATGAAAGTAAATTTCGGGGTGAGAAAGGTATGTCTGGATTCCTTAAAAATACAGTTTACACCTGAAATAAGTTCTACACTCACTGCGATCAATACATTTGTGCAAAATATTGAAAAAATCCTACACATAAACATTATAATCGCATCTTTAGGTCTTAAAAAATGTGAGATTTTTTATTTATCGGTAATCCGAATTTGTAACATAATTAATTTAAAAAGATTCCATATGATCTCCCAACAATTTTTTATGAACTAGATAATACTATTTGATTTATTGTATAATATGCTCTTACTAGTTAAACAATATATAAATAATGTTATATTATGAATAAAAAGGTCGATATGCTTATTAGTACTCTAAATCGAATCAAGGATGTTTCATTAAAATTTAAGAATCCATCTTTTAATCATTATTTTTCAAAAAAGGTTTTTTTATCTCTATTATAAATTTTTTAATTTATTTATTATATATAATTGATTTTAGTTAATTTTTAAAATTCCTTAAGTTCCTTCTAAGATTATATTTTATACATATGACACGTTTGACATGATACTGATGTATATTGATTAGGCAGAGGATTGTCTAGAAATGGTAAATAATAAGAGAGAAAATATGACCGAAGAAGATCTTGAGAAACTAATTAACGAATACTCTGAACTCGAAAATGTTTTAAATCGCCAAACTACTGTTCAAAATTTGTATTATTCCGATAAAGTTGATGTTAATAAATAATATCTTTTGACAAATTTGCTTTATACATTATATATATACCATTAATATTGTATGTGTAAATTATGTGTACTGCTTGATCGTATTATGGTAAATGTGTTTCGAGATTAGTTTATAATTTTTTAAATCTGATAATTTATACTTTATTGACTTATTTTTTTGTAATTTTAATAGTTTTATATCGTAGATTAGTATTTTCCCCGGATGAATTTAGATAATTTCATCGAATATGAAATTACAGGGTTTTCCTTAAATTCGCCTTATTTTAGAAACAATTGTTATGACAATGTGTTATTAGTGTAAATTAGTGTTAAATAAGTAGTAAAATGGTGGAAGATAATGATATTGAGGAGTGCGATAACCCCTCAAATTCTTATTATTCCAATTTTATTCCAGAAGGTAGCAATAATGGAAATATTAAAGGCATTGGAGAGTTTAAAGATATTGATTTATCAGACAACTATACACATTATACTGTTAGCTTAGAGAATATCGCCGTAACTGATGGGAAGAAGGAAAAGGAAGGAATACTGGATTATTTACTAGACTCAAAATTGTATTTGAAACATCACGATAACTTGGAATTATCATGTATAACAGAAAATATAAACAGAAGTAATAGGAATTTCGGACATATTAATAGAATTAACCCTAATTTATCGGATTTTGGTCTAGGGAGTATCAGTAAATACCATAGAACCGTGATTATAATTTCTTTCACTTTGTCATTTTTATCAAATTTCGTTGGACATTTCATCAGGGAACCTTTATTTACTACCAAAGTTAATATCCAAAAGAGTTTCGGAAGTAGTACTCTTGAACTAGAATACTTGGACATCTCCTATCTCACACTCTATGGCATCGGCCATCTAATAACTCCATTTGTATTTTCACGCTCTTACGTTATTACATTTGTGTCGATTTTCCATTTCTTCCTCTCGATAACACATTTTATACTATTTGTAGCCCAGTCGCTAGGCTGGTTTATAATGATTTATGGTATAACTGGGTTCTCCTGCTCAGTCCTATGGTTATCAATTTATAATGATTTGCACTCTTGGTTACCACTGAAACATCGGTTTACTTTACTAACAATATGGTGTAGCTCTTCAGAACTAGGTAACTTATGTATTTAGTAGTAAATGAGGCCAGAATCTACTTTTGTTACTTATACTTATCTACTGATTATAAGCATTTTATATGTAATTTAGTAAATTTGGTACATTAGAATAAATATATAATTGAATAATAATGTAGGATTGAGTTTGGGAACAATAATGTGTGCTCACATTCAAAATGAAACTCGCTGGAAAACACTATTCATGATAACGGCCTTTATTAACTTTGTGACCGGACTTCTGTTATTCACATGTTATATAAAGCCGCCGCGAAACTCTGAACAGTCTGACGCACTAGAGTTTTCAGTTCCTGAAACTAAACTCTTTGACCCAGTCAACATATCAAAAGATAATATTAACAATATTAAGCTGTATTTTAAGGGTATGCGTGATAACATTGACGTCTTTGGAGTGTGCAAGAATATGGTGGAAATGAGCTCTAAGGTGGTAATGGGACATTTGGACCTCATGAAAAGAGTGAAATACTTGTTCATATACATTTTAGGGTATACTTCTCTGAAATCTTCGAGGAATTGTTTTGCATTTTGGATCTCCTTTTACCTCACAACTAAACTCAAGTACAGTATTAGGAGTGGGATTTACTCCACCTTTGTGTTTCAAATGGGATCCTGTTTAGGTTCTCTCATTGTAGGAGCACTTAGTAAGGTTCTTCTCAAGAAGTATCACTTGCTTTCCTGTGCCATTTCTTCACTTTTCAGCTTCCTCATTTGTCCTTTTATCTATTTTATTGGACCCAATAGTGTTTGGAAGACTTTCGTTTTCGTATTCGTCTTCGGACTATCAACCAATTCTACTGATCTACTAGTCACTACAAGAGGACTCAAAACACTCTGTGAGTTATCAGAAGGTACTCTTAATATTTATATAACCATTTAATAGCATGTTAAATAGTATAGTTATAGTAGTTATAGTTATAATGAATGTTAGAAGGAGGTCAAGTTGATGATTACTCGGTATCTTTGGGTACAACGTTCTCCATTTCTACATTCTTATCCGTTATATATGGATACATTTCAATATACATAGCACATCAGTAAGTTTTTTACACATTTAGTCCTAGATTAAACTAATTTTTGTGTATATAATCATAATGATGAATATAGTTACGGCTGGGATCGAATGTTTTTATATTTATGCCTACTGATGTTGCTTTCTACTGGGGCCTTTGGAGTCCCTTCGAGGAAGGAAATCTTGAGATTCAGACTACCCACTTTATAATTTATTGTACAAAACTATTATATACTATTATTTCTTTATTATTATCTATGTATAATGTAATTGTGTCTCCGTGAAATGGGATTTTCCCTGAGGGATTTGATGAAAAGGGAGAAGGAGTCTCGAAAGAGACCTCAATCCAGCCCTGAAGAGTTAAATAAGGATAAAATTCAAAAAACATCGCAAGAAAATGATAAAGTTGACCCAGTGAAGGAAAATTTAAAGGAGTTTGTAAAGGAGAATAATCCAGAAAGTGACTCTAATCCAGAAATTGAACCTGAAAAGAATAAACCTGAACCGATTTTAGTAAATAAACAAGAAGTTGATACAAAATTATCAAGATCTTTAACTGAAGATTCAGCGGATTTGAACGTATTGGAAGAAACTTACGTATTATTGGATGATGATTCTAGTCCATCTGAAGCATCTGATAAGGAAGAAAATATATCAAAAGCTACTAAATCTGAGAGAGTTAATGATAATTTTGAGGATAAAGATGATAATTTTCCTGAGAAATTTGATGATAAAAACGTCTTGGATGAGAATAGACTAGTTTACGAGCAGCTTAATACTGCCTACTGTAGTAATTTGGATTATGAACACGAGAATATTTTAAAGGAGGTTGGCGTTGACGGTAATTTAGGCCTATTGGACCAGTTTGATAGTGACAATTACGGCGAGTCCAAGAACAGTAATGTTATAGTCTCATCTAATTTTGGTGTTTCAAATGTTTCTGTGAGTACGAGCGAGAATTTACCCGTTGGCTTCTTCGACGACGTGAACGTTGACGCTAAGGCGCGTGGAAAGTTAACTGCCAACGAGGCAAAAAACAAAATTCGTGAACTTTCTAAAAAGAGGTCAACTTACCTGGACGAGGCCAAATACGTTCAGGAGAAATGTATGGAAAACCACCGTGAGAAGTTGAGGATGGAGAACGACCTTTTAGACCATGAGGAGACTCTGAAGCAGCTGAAGGAGAAGGTTTCTGAGATCAAAAACACTGTATTAGTCGATACCACCAATCTCAAGGTTGAGCCTGAAAATATCACCACTGATGATAAATCACTTGATTATGATTTAGATTATGATAGTCTCTCATGGATGTCACGTTCCATTTTATAATGTACTTTACTAACATATATGGTATATATATCACCAAGTATATGTATAATAGTATACTAATATACACACCAATATATACTATATATATATAACATTATATACTAATATACACAACTATATATATATAATAGTGGAGTATATTAGATCCTTTATTGGAAGCATGTCGATTCGACATGTTATGTAATTTATTAAATATTTTGGCGCTTCTAGTTCCAAATTGTATTGCTCTCTTCTTAAAGTTACAGCACATCCTCAAACCGTTTATATATGCAATTTCCCTCAGTATCCACTTGTTAATATATACTGACACACTTTTACCGCCAGAATTAGTTAAAAACTCGGAATTTAAGAGCAAGTTTAGGTCAACTTCCTTGTAAATTCCAAGACTTTTAAACCAGTCTGGTGCGTCCAGAAAGTCAACAATCACTGCGGGATTAAATGGTAAAGTTAACATACAGTTCACAAGGTTATTTGCCAAAAATGGATAGAGTGCACTGATATTCCTAAAATTCAATACACGATCGTCTCGCCCCAAATTCCTTTTCCACAATCTAAGAATATCTCTAAAAATTATTAAATTTATATAATTCAATTTTAATATCTGTAAATAATTAATACTTGTGGATTTCTTGTGTAAAACTGTGATCAATTGTGGAATCAGAATTTTGGTCATATATTTTAGCTGAAACATGTCTACCATAACCTCCAAATAACTCATCGGCGCCCGTTCCCATTAACACATCACTTGTAACAGATACATAGTCTAAGATTAAATTAATATAATAAAGCTAACCTTTGCAATGTTTCTTTAATTCTTCTAAAAATTGAGTTGAATCGATGTTTGAATCTGATTCACTCACTAATTCATCTAATTCACACTTTGACCCACTTTTGACACTATTCCTATGAAACCAATGATAATCAATGGATGATGATGGATACCTCTTGGAAATGGTTACTTTGAAGTTAATTGACTTTAAAATTGAAACATTTGACTTCAATTGTTGCCAGTGGTGCGATTTGAAGAACTCCTTTGAAAGAAGTTTTCCTCTCAGAGTGCCTGCGTAGTACAGTGATGCTCCGATGTTGAGGTCCATGTGAGTGTTATTTGGGTAGGTTAGGGCGAATATCTCAGACTCATTTCTGGCATATTCTTCGCTTGAAACATCAATTAGCACAAGTCTAATGTCCAAATTGGGGAACAAGTTAACCAACTCTTCATAACTCAGTAGTGACGTTATTCTATCTGGTGCCACTCCAAACTCAGAAACATCACTTGAGTCATTGAAACAAACGTTAATTAGTTCATAGTATGAAAATTGTGTTTGCAACAGTGTAATTGTTGTAATCACTGCTGAATCTAAACCTCCTGAAAATAATATACTAACGCACTTGTTTTGTCTTGTAATCTTACAAATTGATTTCACACTATTAATCAATTCTTTGTGAATACTATTTATTACTTTGTTCACCAAGTCGTCTGTTATAAAATTCTGAGAAAATTTTTTCTCTGCCAACTTGTATATATCACTTTTAGGCTTTAAATACATCTTCATATTTTTACCTACTACTAGTGTTATGAAGGGCGGTAATTCGTAACATGATACATTTGTATTCAATGCTTTGTTGCTTATTGTTATTAACTTGTTTTCAATGTTAAAAGAAGCAAGAAGTGACTTGAAGCCATAATTATCCTTCAATATATAAATGTGCCCAGTATGGATTGAGACATAAATGAGAGAAAAGGAGCCTGTAAACTGCGATAGGGTATTTAAAACAGTGTTAACATCATTAATGCACAGATTTGGGGTGTTTTGGTCTGGTGAAAAATTGCCAAAGAGTGCCAAAATACACAAATTACAAATCTTCACAATCTTACTACATTTTATACTTAAATCACATACATCGGATTCCAAATCCAATGTGTTGTGTGATGAGGATAATTTACAATTTTCTATATTAAATGAATATAAGTCAACATTTGGTGTGTTTATGAAAGAATCGTATTCTAGAGTTGTTTCATTAAATTTAGATAATTTACATTCAATCTCGGAAATATCAAATTTTTCATCTTTTATCCTGAACTCAGCCTCAATATACTCATTTTCAATCATTATCTAAAAATTTGTATAGGCTTATTTTTAGGCTGTTAAGGGCTATTTTGCCCTTAACTAAGTTGGAATATAAAGAAAAATGGTCTAAATGAATAAGTAGAAATTAACAACATCATAAAAATCTCAAGAATCCATTCTAATTTTAACACATGATTGAGATATTATTTTATCAGAACCAAATATATAATCTAAACTGAAATAATATGTAAAATGGATGAAATTGTGGTTGGATGTTCTGGAAGAAATTTGTTGGGTATGAGCGTCGGTTAATGTGATTAATATCAAATGTGTGTTGTAAAAGAAAATAAATTTTAATATGAATTTATCTGATTTTCAAAATTGGGTAGTTTTGTAACATATTTTTGCTCTATTGTAATAGACCACTTATTTACCTTTTTATTTTTGTCTGCCGATTAAATTATTAATATTCAAAGTTCTTCAACACATTAAATTATTTTCAACAATTTTTAACCTAATTTACCATTTTTGTCACCATAAAACAGTTGTATAAAGTATTGAAGAGTAAAATGATATAGATTTATTATAATGAGTGATTCGTTAAAAATTAAAAGGGAACCAGTTGATACTATTTCATCCGCTGAACTATCAAACAGTACTCCGAGTGACCAGAGGGTGACTTTGGAAAAAGTGGTAAAATGTGCCGACGATAAGAGGAAATATGAACTCTTAGCATTATTTGCCGTTGAATTACTCAAGTCAGAATTTGTCGAAATTGATGAATTTTTTTCATCATTAACCCTGCTAAAGTTGTTGATTCCACCCCAAAATTTACTTAACGCAAATAACAACGTTTTGGAAAAAATATCTGAAATTCTGTTACAATACGTTAAGATATTGAGACTCAGTAACGAATTCGACGAGGTTTGGGGTGGAATTAAGGACTGTAACAAGCTGTTCCAAGTGTACAAGTTGATACATGAAGAAGGATGCAAGTATCTTTTACCGAATGTCAAAGCTGGAGAGTTTTTCAACAAGTTTCTCTGCCAACTCATTTCCTCGTGTTCCTCAGTTTCGTTTTTCGAGTCGGTTGTTTTGCTGTACAAGGGGACAATTGAGGAAATATTCTCAAAGAGTAAGGGGACTAATGTTAGTACGGATGATGTAAGAGTGATAATATCGATAATGAAGACGCTGTTAACCATCACAAAAGCCTTTGGATCACCGCCTGCACCTAGAGAGTTATTATGTTCAGTTTCAGTAATTGTGCTTAAGAATACTAAGGCACATTTGTGCACTTTGTATAGTTATAATTTACTGGCATACCTTATCAAAGACGTTACTGATAAATTAGTACTAGACAAACTATTAAATGGACTCACCTCGGTTCAAATTGACCAAGTTACATCGCTCGTTAAGGAATGTAATTCACTATCCAATACCTCTACATGGAAATTCAAACATCAGTTCAATACTGATAATACTAATACTACCACTGGTGGGAATAATAATAATGGAGATGTGGTGGGATCGGTAAAAAGAGCAATTAGTAGAAATGATAAGAGTGAGGTCAGTAATAAGAGGAGAAAGACACAACAAGAGTTGCCAGCGAATTGGTATAAAGAGTTAATGAGTAAGTTTGAGACGAATAGAGGTGAGGGAAAGAATACGGTGGTGGATAAAAATGCATGGAAGTGGAAAAATGACGCCCTGACAAACACAATAAAGATGGTGGAAGGTGTGGAAAGCGTGGATTTACAGCCAGTTGAGCCACAGTTCATAACTTTGTTTGAAGGGCTGTTCAAGTATGAGTCTGCGATCCCAGTGGTAATTAACTCTTTAAACCTGTATAGAGTGTTGTTGAATAAAGGCAACTGCGACCTTTTAAGCGGAGGAAAGCCGCAATTGCTGGCGGATTTGCTTTTTGAAAAGCTCAAGGAAAGTAACCGGAAAGTGAGAGAAGCATGTGTTATGGCTTTGGTAGAGTCTGTTAAAAGGTGTAGAATAACAGTACTGTCAGAATCGGTTAAAAAAACAACATTAAACGTCTCACCAACCTGTAGAGAAAACTTATACAACTTTCTTAACTGTAAATTGGTCTGCGTTTTGGACCAGGAGTTTATTCAGAGGTTACATCAACTATTAAATAGTGTCTCAGAATATATTAAAAGCTTAGAAAATGATAAGGTGCCAAAAGTTAGAATGGCACATAACGCACTAATTGCAGTTTTAGATGATTTTAACCTTATTTACAATAATATTTCATCCACGTCAAATAGTAGCATGATGACTGAAGTTACTAAACCAACCGAGGCTACTCCATCTGAGACCATCCCTAAGGCGACTCCTGTAGCCCCAGTCACAGCTGAAGTCACATCGGTTACTAAACCGACTGAAACTAAACCAATTGAAGAAGCTGATAAGAGTAATTTGGATTGTACAACAACTGCAGAGTCCTCTGCCATGTCAGAAGAGTTTACCACCTCAGGAGTCCCAGAAAATGTACCCGAAATCGAGCTTTTAGATAGTGTGTTGATGAGTCTGCTGGATAATTTGACCCATATAGTTGATGGTAGTATACTTGAAACTTTTAAGAAATTTGATAGCGAAGGTAGTAACTTAGTACTGGAGGATGGACTAAGGAAATTGAGTGTCTGGGTGAAAGGAAACGAAAAATTACTCAAATCAGTAGATTATTACGTTGTTAAGTTGATTAGTTATCTGTATAGCAAGTTCACAAATGTAGATCTTTTACACGAATTTTTCAACCAATTATTGAATTACCATTTAACTGACGAGGCGTTTAATGAGGTGGTTGAAGTTATTAGAGTTCACAACTCCTTAAAACTATTAAATATAGTGCTGGAGAATGATAATGCCAATACCAACAAGCTGTTAAACCCATTAAATGCATTTTATTATAAAGATTCCACATGTCTAACGCATTTTCTCTCCATCCTAAGGCAATACTTTATACAGAGCTACGCCAAGTTACCCTCAAGTGTCTTGATTAAAATGGTTAACTTCGTGGTATATAACGTCAAGTCGAAGATATACCCCGTCAGTCGGATGTCACTGGAGTTATTGAGTACTGTGAGTGAGAAGAGTGAAGTCGTTTGTTATTTGGACGAACACCTGAGGAACACGGTGCTGTATTTGAAGCCCTCAGATAAGGTCAAAAAAGCATGTAAAGAAAGTGAAGCTAGAGTTGAAAAATACGTCTCCAAAGACCTATTCAACTGCATGTTCAAAGATAAATCTAACATCAAAAGGTAATTCATTATTCACTTACATATCTAATAACTGGTTACCACATACAGACATGAATGTTCTGGTTAAATAATTCTAATAGGTCATGTGAATATTGGAAACGCTTTTTATCGAAAGGAGATGAAAAATCTGATAACATGCTATTAGGAAAAGCCCGCAAAGACTTAACTTCTTGGCTAACATACACGTAACTATTATTCTATATATCATCTATCATTCACTTAACTTTAATAATTGGTGTTGTAGGATGTACGAAATGAAGTGTGAGAAGGTTGTTTTGGAGATATTTGATATAATGGCAGATTACCTTACATTGAAGTGCGATTTTGACGAGGAGGAGAGTTTGCTGTTGTTGCACTCCTTTGCAAGTTACAGTTTCTTTGGCAAATACCAACTAAAGGCCATATCCGTCTTCAGTAAGCTGATTAAGCTATTCAGGAATTCATTTGACTCATTGGACTTTTTATTTGAAGCAGTAGAAAGGTGTAAAGAAAAGTGGCAACAGCTGATGAGTGAGGCTTTGGTCAGATTAGTTCGCAACTCCACACCCACCGAAGCAATGGTACAATTTGTTAAGACCAAACTGGACTCCTGTTCCTCTCTAGAAAATTCTCACAAAAAACTCATTTATCAGTGGATTAATAATTTCACAAGCCCAATTCTTAATACAGTTAATACAGTTGAGAATGTTGTTAAAACAGTTAATATGGTTGATGAGGTTGATGAGGTTGATGAGGTTGATAAGGTTGATAAAGTTGATCAAGTGGATGTTATGCCAATGGATGTTGACCCTAGTAATCTCAACCACAGTAATGTTAACTTAGTTGACACTGTTGACACACTTGATAAAGTTACACAGGATACTAATATTAGACAGAATACAGTTGATAAAGTTGAATCCGTGGATAATGTGGAAATGAATAGAATTGAAACCGTGTGTGAAGAATATGAACAAGTTGTTGAGCCAGTAAGCACAACAGGCTCAGCATCAGAAGTCCAATTTCCAATTCAGTATAATAATAATTTCGTCAATGTCTCGATACAAACTGATGAACCAGAGCTTGAACCAATTCCAGTAGATACTAATACTAGTGTATTAGATAAAGTTGGTGTGGAACAGGCTTATGAAAAGACAAAATTTTGTAATTTGGACAAAAACGACAGTAACGACAAGCATTTCTTTACAAACAACAGTGCAGAATTTGATAATACTGTTGATACTATGGATAAGACTGTAGAAATCGAGGATTCTGGTGACACAAGTAAAGGATTATCAAATAAAGATAATGATGTTGAGGTTAATAGTAACTCTGTAGCAAATTACACTGTGCCTAATAACACTGTGGAAGAAGCGGGAAACGAGAAAATGAGTGATCAAGTGATACTTGATGAGGATGTTACAAATGATGTTGAGTCTTGCAAATCACTTTCTAAGCAAATTATTTCCTCAAATTCACCGCACCCAAATGCCCTCAGAACTAATTCAAATGTCCTGAATACTGTTTCACTTGACAGTTGTCATATTCAGAGTGTTGATAATGCTGATGAAGATTTGGAGAATAATGACACAACCAATCTAGAAAGCGTTACTGCTGATTTAGATGATGTTGATGAGTTTTATGAAGAAAATGAAGTTACCACAATTAGTTGTACAAGTAGATATAATCAGTCAAGTTCACCAAATAATGCCAACAATGACTCAATTAGCAAAGCTGTTGGAGTTAAAGCTAGTAATAGAGTTGAAAGTGATGTGGACAACGCGGAAGCCTCGGGATCAGACGAGAGTTATCCGAGCGTGGTGGTGGAGTATGATAGTGATTCGGAGCTGGCGTGTGGAGACGAGTTTAGCCTGAGTCTGGTGGAGTTGGTCCTATCGCAATGTTCAAAGGTGAATAAGATTTGTCTAGTATCAAGCTACAAGGACTATAAGAGCCTGTCAAACACACTGTGCCAGGAAGACGTTTCAAAGGTGTGTCTGGATAGCTGCTCTGAGATTTTAAAATACAAAAACGTGCTAAAGTATCTCTCAGTACCACTCGTAGAAATGACCCATAACGCAATACTACTAATGACTAAACGTATTCTCGATTCTACTCTGGCACGAGATAACAATTATGATACTTTTATAGAACCATTAATATTAGCCATTGAGGTGATCACCCAGTTAATACTAGTTAACTATTAAGTAAATATTGTATAATAATGTGATAGGTGTTTAAGAGTGTAACGACTGAGTTGAATGAGAATTTTATACTACAATTTTGCAATGTTGTGACTAACTTATTATCACTACCAAAACAACTTTTTAAAAACGTAATTCATACTAATATTAATAGTTAATCTCATTTAATATAATTTCAAATGGTTTGATAATTTTTTTAGGAAAGGTTATATTGTATAACAAGTTCATTAGTATCGGAAAATGGATTAAAACAGTCAAATTATATTATGTAATTCAATAAATTAATTATAATAACTAGTCTAATATTATATAAATTTATTTATAGTGGCTAGTTAGGTAGTTTAAAAATGTGTAGAAGTAAAATGCTAATGGTAATGGTCGAACTGAGTATGGAATCATTAAAAGGAGAAGTCGATAGATTATTAATGGCAAAATTAAGATTCACGAAGATCCTTCAAATGCAATTACTCATCAATACGTCACAAAATAACTCCAATAACATAATCAATACTGAAAATACTTGCAATTTGGTCAATGCAGTGGATAACAATATCATTAATAGTAGTAATGAAGTGAATGGAATGAGTGAAGTGGAGAATGAAGGAATGAATGAGTTGAAAAGTGTCCATTTAGACTTCATTGAAAAACTGGAAAAATTCGCGAATAAAAGTAGCGCACATAATGTGGAAAAGGTTATACAAACCTCAAATTACATTATCAGTACAATCTAATTTTAAACTTTAATCTTTTTTTTACACTATATCCTCAAGTGCCATGACACTACATTCATTATATTACTTAAGCTTTAATTTTTGGAGTTTAATTGATAGATTTATTAAATTAATTAAGAGTTTGATTTAATAGAAATACAAGTTAAGCTTGCAAGTAGCTTTAAAACTGTAAAAAATCCCAGAAATTTGGATAATTGAAATACTGAGATTTAAAATTTAAACATTAAAATCCACAGAAATTGTGTGAAATTCTAATTAAAAATTTTAAAAATTGCTCGTAAATATTCTGGAAAATTCAGAATAAAAGTCTTCGTAATATTTAATAACTTTCGATAAGTTGTGCCAAAGGTTATAAAACGTTCTAAAATTTTGTTTTAAATAACTAAATTTAAGTTAAAAGAAAAAAATTTTTTTTGATTAATAATTTAATATTTTTCAGTTAAAAGTTAACTTAATGATAATAAGGAAACGAAATTTAAAATATTAAAGGATATTTTGAAGTAAATTAGAAGAAAATTGTTAATTAGAAGGTGGTCAATTGAGTAAATTGACCAATAAATTATAAATATTAGGATAATATAAAATAAATAGCAGATATTGTATGTTTTGTTGAAACCAATTGTATATTTGGTTCGTAGAAATTGTAAAATTAAAGTTTAATTTTTAATTTTTTCCCACTCTAATGCTTTGTAGTCTGTCTACTTTTTACCATTAGTTCCATCTGAAGATTGTGTAAATAACCGTTAGACTGCTATATTTATAGGATTTTGTTACTTTTTACTTATCCCCACACATCGACCGCGAACTTTCTTTAGTTTAATACCATTATATCGCACAGATATATTAGTATGTATTCAACATGTTTCTTATAGTAAAGTTATTGCTACTATTGTGGCTCTTTGCCACTCGACCCCCAGTACACTCAGTAACACTTGAGTTGACTCATTTAGACAATGACAGCTCAAGCACCAAGTTATCATACTTCGTTTCGTCTACCATGTCGATATTTGACGTGAAGGATGATCAGGAGGTGGATATGGTTACATTTGACGGTTTTAAAGTTTGGAACTGTACAGATGGTGCTGAAAAACTACAAAGCGCCAAGGTAATTTATAATGAATTTGGAGCTAGGTTCGTCTTACTAACCACCAAGCAAAAGTATAGCAAATTAGAGTTATATTGTTATCTAAATACCCTTAATGGATGGGTTTTGTTAAATTCTGTAAACCCATTCAACATATCATTACTAGAAACTGACACTAAATCTGATGATACAAAGGATACTGTAGGTAATAATGATAGTACAGTTGTACCTGGTACTAGTGGTACTAGTACCACTTCCGACACCAATACTAGTGATAGTACAAGTAGTGATGATGTTGGAGAAGTTAGGGTTGATTTGGCTAATGTACCAGAACCACCATTGTGCCGTAGATGCTCATATGTAGTGGATGGGATATTATATTCAATACATTATTTCCATAGTGGTAACAATTACAATAAGCTGTTTTATGAGGGGAAAATGTTCTATCAAGTGCCGAAAGGGAAACAACTTGCAGGATCATGCACATACATGAGGAACTCGCAGCCAATATTCATCGATTTGCTTTTGTCGAAACCAGAAAAGTCAAATTTCGTCTACTTTGAACGTACGGAATCGGGATTTGCAAAGATTTCGAGAGAAGAATTTAAAGAAAAATTGCAAAAGTATAAGACAGTACCAACGACAGTAGATTTGTCCAAATCCTACTCGAAAACATATACAACAAATAATTCGACCAGATTTAATAGAACTAGAGGAGAAGGAATAAGTAAGGTGGATTGCATGCTGTATACACCAAATGATGGATATGTGATAAGAAAAGTAGTAGACGGAGAATTATCGGTTGTAGAGAGTGAAAATGACATTTTAGAAGTAAGATATTATAATTTGGGAGGTCAGAAGTTGTTAAGTATGATATTCCAAGAGGGACCAAATTTCCAGTATAAATATTATACATACTTTGGAGATTTGGGTAAATGGTCACCCTCATCAGAATACTTTTACTACAAGCTAATTGACGAATACGTCAAAAGTGAAGGTAAATATTCAATAGACTTGAAGAACACACTTAGCAGCAAATACTTATTGGTTCAGAAAGACAGCTTTTTACACCAATTGAATTTCCTTCCAAATTCAAGCTCGTTGGTTAACGCCGTTTATGATCATGGCAGGCTAATATGGACAGCTAGGAAGCCCAATGAAACTTGCATCTTTGTTTGGTACCAGTTCCAGTACAATTTGCTGTACTTGGTTTCAAAGATTGATGGCGAGCATGCGAATTATTATTACCAAAAAAATGGCCACTCCTGGACCTACATTGCTCATGAGGAGTTTAGACGTCGTTTCTCCTTCATCTTCTCCACCAACGATGTTTTAGATTTGAAGAATAACTTGGTTGGATTTGATGTTAAGGAGAACGGTAACGCCTTTACAGTTCAACCAAAACACTTCCACCTCATTGGCAAAGTTACTTACGGCACTTCAGTGGTTTGGAGTTCTTCCTCTAGCTTGAAATGCTACTCTGCCAAGATCATATACGACACTAACGCAACCAATGTTTATCTGTACTTGAAGGACTACGAGGGCAATTCTTACACCAAGCTTTATAAAACTCTAGACAACGACTTAACCAAGTTGGAATTATCATATTCTGAAACTGGTAACCTTGAGGAAGTTGGTACCCTACCAACTAGCGAAACTAAAGTTGAAAAATCGGAGAATGCAGATGAAAAATTAGATAAAAATAAAGAATCAGATACAGTCACTGTTATACCAAAGGGTGTTGACCCAGAGGAAGTATTTGATACTGTTGAGAATGTTGTTGATACAGCTAAAGTAGATACAGTAGTTGATACAGTTGATAAAGTTGATACATCTGATAAGGTTGATACACCTAAAGTAGATAAAGTAGATTCAGCTGTTGATACAGCTGATACAGCTGAAAAATTGAATACAGATACCCCAGTTACTGAAGATTCAGTAAAGACTAGTGATGAAAAAGTTGTGGAAAAACAAGAATCAAATTCAAATGCTGACCAGAATAAGTACCAAGAAGTGGTTGTTACAGCATTGAATACTTTCAATAATGTTTATAATCCAGAAACTTCTGATAAGCCAGAGGAAACTGCTAGGCATTTGGGTGTTGACCCAGAGGAAAGCTTAGTTGAGACCGATACAACACACAAAGAAGCTGTTGAAAAAGAGAAATCAGACAAAAAAGCTGATGTAGAAGAAAAAGAGTTAGTGAAGGAAGTTGATGAGTATTTGGGAGGAATGTTGGATATACAAAAAATGAAGAGTACCAAATTTGGAGACTTTGTAGATGCCAGAAATCATGGCTTAAACTACCTGTTATTCACACCACGTCCAGGGTACCCAGTCAGATATTTGAGAGATGGATTTGAAACTATATGGAAGTCCCACAGTAAAGAGTGCGTAGCACTCTCAGTCTTCCTGAAGGACGGAGCGCCATTCATGCTCGAGCTCTTCGTCAAGTGTAGTGTGGAAGTCTCTAGACACTTCTTCCAACTCAAACACAATCGCTGGCAACCAATCAGATCACACGAATACGACATATTGACAAATTCACTCTAAACCAAATGTAACAATCCCAATACAATCAAATGTAATAATATACAAGAAGTGGGAATACACAATTGAGATTAATACAGTAATTTCATACATGCATCTATATACTATTTATGTATAAAATTAAATATTAAAATTTAGTGGATTGAGTTCAAGTACTTGTGTAAGTCACTGGAGGGTGTGGTTGGCAATTGCGATTTGATGGAGGAGTAGGAGGACTTGAGTCTAGACTCAGAAATGCCCCAAAAAAGGTGAGAGTCCTCAGAACCGGAAAGCCGAAGACATTTGCAAGGGTTCGTGGCAGAGTCCTCATGAGATCCTCCACTCGAGCCCGTCTCGTAATGTCGTCCAAACTTTAAGCTCTTGACCAGAAAATTATATAAACATTTGGGGAACAGAATGCAGTAGACGTTCAGGATTGAAATGTGTTTAAAGCGTTGAGTGGTGTTGGTGCCGGGAAACGGGAAGTTAAAGGCGTGAGAAAGTAAGCGAAGGAAAAGAACTTTGCAAAGCTCAGACTGGCACTTGGGAGGAAGGTTCGGGTCACACCAAACGCCCTTGATGCAGTGTTCTTCAGGGTCTAAAAGTTGCACAACTCCACCTGCTAATGGTAGTACCGATGTCACAACATCTGAATGTCCAAGGATTTTGCGGCCAATAATTAAAATAAATCCAACAGACAAAGGATCACAGATAATCTTCAATAGCTAATCAAATGTCATACATTTATAATTAATAATATAATTAGGGATATATTACCTCGATAACACTGTTTGCGATTTCTTCAGGAGTGTGAATTTCGGTAAATGAATCAACTTCCTCCAGTGACTTGTCCATTAATCGAGTGCTTCTCTTATTCAGTATTCTCTCCTCCACATTCCGTTTATAAACCATATCATAGGCATTTATATACTTATTATAGTCCAACGAATTTTTATTATTTTTGCATTCTTTAGTGATATTTTCCATAGGGTTGGTAACTGTAGTATGAGTTGTATCCAAACCATTATTGATGGTAGAATTAAGAGTAGTATTATTGGAATTAAGAGTAGTATTATTGGAATTAAGAGTAGTATTATTGGAATTAAGAGTAGTATTATTGGAATTAAGAGTAGTATTGGTGGAATTAAGAGTAGTATTGGTGGAATTTAATTGGATAAGATTAATAATGTGTAAGAGAGTGTTGTAAAGTTGACCTTTGGAAAGGTATGAAGAGTTTGAAAGTAATTTCGAGAGTAGGCATTTTTGGGTTAAAATACTATCATCCGTGAAAGGTAATGGAAGAATATAACTTAATAAGTCCAATTCATTCAAATATTTATTAGTATAATTTATCAATTCGATTATTAAATTCATCAAATCAAACAAATTCAAATATAACCTCTAAATTTAACTATAAAGTATAAACTATAAGTGAGATCTAACTGTGTAAAGGTATTAAGTATACTTGTAACACAATAAAAGTGTTATGGTGTGGAATCTAGATAAATCACTATTATAATATAATAATACATTTAAAAGTGTTAAAATTAGTTTATTAAATTTATAATGGGAATTGTAGAAAACTTAAAAATTATCGCACTATTTCCCCTTAGAATTTTAAGATATAAAACTGGAAGTAATGTGAAGAGGGAACGAGTTATTAAACTAGGCATTTTATGCAGAAAATCATGGGTTTTCTTCCCACCAATTATGCTATACCAATACCTACGACAAGTATAATCCATTATATACACATATATTCCCTTAATTATTAATTCTAACAATTTGTACAATATTCCTATACTAATATTCTTTATAGACTGACAAGGATCATTATACAACTGAGTTGTTTTATAAGAATTCATCTAGTGATGATTCAAAGGCCTTTTATGACCCAGACAAGCCCAAACACCTGAGGGACTGGAAAATACAAAGCGATCTCGCACTACTTTCATTAGTCGCAAATCAAAAGGTAGAACAAACCAATACAGAAGATGATTAAACATTTATTACAATTTTTAGTTTTTAAATTATTTTAAAGTTTTTTAATATTTTTATCAATTTCTTTATTCTCTACCTGACAAATATTTTTACAGTAATTAATGAATTAGTATTTATGTTTTATATTTTATGTTTTGTAATTTTAAAATGTATAATTGTCAAATTGTGTGAATTTCATAAATTGTGTAAAATTCTATAAATTGAATGTTAGGTTGTGTAAAGTTGATGTTGTTTTTGTTAATTAACACATTTTGTGAATTCGTATACACATTTGATGTAAATGACTACTCCAATAAATTGTATAGAGAAATTAGCAAAAACTTCTCAATTCAACAGAAATCGCACATCGATAAACAATTCCAATTAAATCCCAAATGTAACTTTAATTACTAATTCATAACATTATCCACATTATTTCCACCTTTAACAACTATTTTCTTATTACTAATAATATTTACACTGATATTTTTATATTGTGTCAACAATATTATATTCTGTTGTCACGAGTTTACAACACTAACACCATATATCTAGTTAATGTGTTGGTAACTTTGTAACATATGATTGTAGATGTGAAAAGAGTAGAACTGGTATTACGTGAGAAATATGGCGGTAAGTCTAAATGTGTTAATTATTTCTAATTTTTAGAGAAAGAAGTTAACTATTTTAGGTAACATTAATGCACCTAATTTCATTTTCAGACAAATGCTAAATGATTACTATCACAAGTATTTTCAATATATAAATGTCTAATATATATATATAAATGTGTAATAGGGATAAAGAGGATGTAAAGATTTTTGATGATTCATTACAGGTAATTTTTAACAGAGTGAATCAAACTTTAGAGTCATATAACTAACAATTTCAATGAAGATTATTTCAATGATTTTAATAAACTTGATGATTACCAGGTCTGTGTTGCACTCAGGCAATTTCTGTAATAACTCATTCTATCGATCCCCTCCTGTGTTCATAGTCTTACACATTTCATTGATTTTAGAATTATTATACTAATTTTAGTTATGAGGTTAAATGATGGTATAGGAGACTGGAGATGATTTGGAAACAGCTCGTATAATAATAAGACTAATAAAGAGAGAATTTGAAAAGGTAATTAAAACAATTATTACACATTTCAGTTTGAGAATGTGAAAAATGAGTGCATAGTTCCTAATTTGGGAAGGTTTTCTCAGATCAGGAGCTTGGCAAGGGATTTGCCTGTTCCCACACGTACTGATACACCCTGTAGTACTCAGGCATCATGTGATAAACTTGCCATGTTAATGAACCTCTGCTCATATATTAGGTCAGGAGTCGGATTCGCTTATGATATTTATGCTACAATGATTCACGTGTTAGGGAACATGTTATCTGTTCTATGTGGTTGTATTTTTGTTGGTCCAGCACATGTTTGTCTATTGAAGAATTTTCCTGTATCTCCGTTACGGTGTCTGGTCCACCGGACAGTAGTCCAATGGCCATCCCCTAACCCCCAAAAGGGCTTCTATTTAGATATATCAATACTAATTATACAGTTATTTACTCCCTCCTTAGGTACTTAATAATCTATGTGTTATATGAGTATTAATAATTGAGTAGTACACGTGTAGGATACCATATCCAGCTTTTAGTCAATTGTTTCAAGCCACATATGGTATTTGGGAATTGGTATGTTAACTAACCATATTGCCGTTTAGGTTAAGATAACAACCAATTTGTGCCGTATTTATGGAGGTATTTGCTATTTTTATCCACTTTTTTAGATATCGGATTTGGGTCCATGTTTTCCTAATATTCTATACTATGTAGTAACATTTATGTATATGTTCCGTGGTATAAGTTTATATTATGAAGTGTTAGTATACTCTTATTTAAAGGGTTTATGTACTTATATATTATAGATTAGTGATAAGATTAAGCTTCATCAACGTTTCCCTTTTCACTAACGTAAATGCCATCAAGGAATTGTCTAATATCCTTTTTCCTGACCAGTGATGACTGATGTATTAAAGCTGCTGAACGTGAGACTGACTCGACATCAACTCCAGTCAAGACCAGTTCATCTTTGACGGCTTCTGACTTTCTGACGTTAACTCCGGGGAGGACTCTCACAACTCTGACCTTCTTTTCACCCAAGAAGTTCCTAATCTCAACGACCTTTCCGTCATCGCTAACGTTTGAGTTTATGGGGAAATGGGCGTGAACAAGTCTCATCTTGTATTGGTACTTCCTACTAACGCCTGTCATCATGTTCTCGATATGTGACAGACATGTCCTAAGTGCGGCGATTTTACTTCTTGAGCCAAACCAGAGTCTCACCACCACTGACTTTTTATCCTTAGACAATGATAAATCTATTGGTAAATGAGTAAAACTTCTTGATAATTCGCCATATTTTCCCTTTACTGTAACTTTCCTCGATTTCACAGAAACACTCACTAAATACATTATTATAATTCCAAAATTATTAATATCATAATTTATCTAATAATATAGATAATAATAAATCTAATAGTATAGATAATAATTTGGGTAATAATTTGATATAGTTATATGGTATAATTATAAATAGTGGAGTTGACCGAACCTTCTGGAGGAATTTTGAGAACTTGGGATGTGAATAAACTCTTCATATTAATAAAAATAAAATAAAGTTTATACTTTTAAAAAAATGATTATATTATGGACCCAACCCCCACCACACAAATAATATATAATATATAATGAATAGTGTAATAAATTAATAAAGAAGTGGAACAGGAATATAACCTGAACCGCAAGCTGTTGGATTATGTATTATATACTTCCCAACTACTCTTTTCTTATCTACTCCATAAGGCCACCTCGTACTCAACACATCCAAATTACTTTTTGCCACTACATTATCATTATTAACTAAGTTAATAGCAATATTATGATAATATTATTATTTAACTATATATATAATTTGATGGGCACAATTATGGTCTACTGGTGGTTGTGTAATTGGATGTCTTGTATATGCGATTTTCTTTCCTGATGGTAATTTAATGGGTCTGGGTCTAAACCTCCCTAAACAGAGTTAAAAACATTAAAAACCGACCCCACCAAAGCTTTTGACGTATTAGAAACTTACATCTATCTCCATCCACTCCAATTAAACTTATAGCCTACTCATACCGATTAACATTAATCAATTAACTATATACTTATTTATATATAACTGTTGTTAGTATATAGTAAGTTAAAAGGTGAAGTATACTTTGGAACGATTTCTTGAATCGGGAGTCGAGAATAGAACACATTTGATTTCTAAAAAAATAAATTAAAATAACCATTACTTAATAATTGACATGTGTGTTGATAGAGTTTAAAATCTTCTTGATACAACTTTTTCATAAGTTTGTGTCTACGGCTTAGAAGAATTGCCATTGCTCTTTTTCGGCAATTATCCCTCGGGTTTCTTATCAAATGGCTCCTTAAATTCAGTATCTTCTCACAAACACATCCTACTACTCATATATATACTATAACTAATACTCAACTATATAACAATCCTGTTATCAGGAATTTAAAAATACTTAAAATAATTTTGGATAAATAACTGTATAATTAGGGGTCAGTGAGGGGTATAACAAAGGACTCCCAAAAGGTTGTATAACTACTGCTGGAAAGCACGGTAATTTGATACGTTGTACACTTAATGATCCAGTATCAAATGGTTCCTTTTGTAAATGTTTCATAAGAATAAATGTCCTTGCTCTTCTAATTTCTCTTCCATTTGCACATCGTAAACTTAGGATTTTCCTAACCCTTTCGTCAAGGTTTGCAAGGTCTAACTCGTTCCACCTACCAACATAACCAGTTGGAATCTGAGCTCTTTCAGAGAGAAATTCAGACTCGGCGCGTTTGTACCACTCAGTCTTTGGAGCCTTCACCTTCTCAAAGGGTAAACCCTTAATTCTAAACACCTTCACATTTGATATATATAATTTAGCAATTTTCAAATAATTCAAATTTATTCCATTCTTTATACTAAACATTTCAGTTACACATTTTTATAATTTAAGTCTAACAAATATTTATTATAAAAGCCAATCAACTTATTTTAAAAAAATCAAATAACTAAATAATAAAAATTAATGGAAGGCGAATAATAATAATTGAAGGAAGGTAAAATGTTGTAGATGAATGTGGTGACCAAATAGATAATAATAATGTAACTTTTTGAAATGTGATGGAATGTATAATAAGGGAATTAGAATTGTTATTGTTGGATCCTTGTAATGATTTGAATGGTTCCAGAATTGATAAAATTAAGCAACTTTCAGAAAATAATGTAGTTGATAAATTAAGTAAGATTATTGAACTGGTGTTGTCGGTAAAAAATGTAGATTTATATTCTAGTATAATATTACTGGAAGAATTATTTGAAAAGCCCATTCTTATAAATGATAATATAAGTTTGTGGGATAAAAGTAACTATTTCAACTATATAAGCCAGAACTTTACCGAATTTCTTGAAAATTCCAATGATTTTGACGATTTCCAACTCAACTCTTTTATTTTATTATGTACCATAGTTTTGTGTATTAATGTAGTTATTAGGGCTAATTGGATAGGCCCTAAATTCTCTCTACAAACCAGCCAAAAAACTCTTTCAAATAAGTTCAAAAATCACATTGAACGGGCTGAATCTTCTAATACATTAGATGAAAATGATAATGAGCTGAACTTGAAAACTGTAATTACTTGGGAAAATCTAAATTTAATAAAAAATTTGGATGATAACAACAATGAGAAGTGCTATTTATTAGGAGCTTTTTATGAGGATTTGTCTGAGAAGGTCGTTTTAAAATCACCCGAACTCTCATTAACAGACTTAGAATTGGATGAAAAGAGTAAAGAGTTTCTCAAACAAATGATAAATGAATTTGTAATTGATGGAGAAACAATTTATGAAGGCACTTTAGGCCTACAATATCTGTACACTTCTATTATTTTATTACATTTATTGGACAGTTTTAATTATCAAAATACGTCTAATGTCAATACCAACACTGATGTAATCAGCTCTGAGAATACTGAAGACTCAATTAATAATGTTAAGATTGAGATGAAGAGTAAGGAGATATGGAGAAGTAGAATTGGATATATATACCAATTAATGATTGAAGATTCAGGATTGATATTATGTCCAAAACTTTATCATTGTTCAATTATTAACTTTTTACACTATCTAAGACTTTCAAATGTTTGTCCTTAGGCATTTTTAGAAATTATTAGTTATTCATATGGGTAGACTTTACTAATTCACCGATATCATAGTAATAATGATATAGGTGTTGGAAGAATACGATGTGTATAATATTGATGTGAATGATGGATCTGATAGTATTTTGAAAAGTGTGTTAATGAGAAAACCTGATTTGGGAATGGAATTTGATGATTATTTTAAATCCTTATTATTAATTGAGCTCTTGCAGAGGTTACCAATTTATAATTTGAATAGGCTTTACAAACCAGTATCGGAAAACTTAACCAAGTATCTCAATTTCAGTTTCGAATTCACTGGAAAACTTGGCGTTCGACGTAAATTTCAATCATTTTCAATACCACAACTAGTTCTTTCATATTCTAAACCCTTTCCTACAAATTCTAGTCCCAACCAAAAATTGAAATGTGACCCTAATTTGTTGGATGAAAATTTGGAAAATCCACAAGAACCTAAAGATGAGATAACTGTTGGATTGAATGAGATAAATGAGGAGAATGATATATATGAGACCCCAAGATTCGATGAAGATGAAAAGACTGAAGAGTTGAGTGACTTGGAACAGTTATTCTTACTTTCGAAAGGTTTAAACATACTGTCAACTACTTCAAAACATGATCAACTTTCACTACAATTCCTAAACACCATTTCAAACACTATTCTACAACGTATTTGCAATAGTTGATTATCATTTTTTATATAGTTAACATATAGTATTATAATTGAATATTAGAGAGTAAGAAGAGGAGATTGATAATGTTAATGAGTTTATGGTTAAGATGTAAGACAGAGTATAACAGGACTAAAACTATTGAAAGAGCTACAATACAATTAAATAATATCCTAAATGCTTATTATGGTATCACATTACATAGATTGGTCCATTTGAATACTGATTATCATTACTAGTTATTTAGTTACTCCTCAATTTAATAATTATAGTAACTACTATGCAATCAACTATACACAATCTCAGTTATATGGTAATATGTACTGTAGATGATGGTAATAGAAATGAGTATTTTTTCCAAATGTCGTACCCAGCAATTTGGAACATTAAACGTGAAATAGGTAATTTCTAAACTAATCCAATAACTTATTAATATATAGGCAAATATATGTTCATGATTGGATCAATAACAACGGTATGGAATAGTCTAGTTAATGGTTAAAAATAGGCCTGTAATATGTACAAGGAGTTACACATGTGGGAAGATGTTATTAAATGCCTAGTATTAACACAACAAAAACAACAAGCCAATGAACTGGTAATTTTATTATACTATATTGTAATTGTTTAGATTAATGAAAGAATTAAAATAATGGCAACACCTTCATTATATTGTTATCTTGGCGATATTTCAAATGATATACAACATTATCACACAGCATGGTAGTAGTTAATATGATTACTCAGTATTGCTAGAAATTATGAATATTTGTTTAATGTGTTATAGGGAAATGAGTAACGAAAGATGTGGTAGAGCAGTAAGGTCAATAGGAGTTAAATATTATAATTCGGGCGATTTTGAGAAGGCTCTGGAGTTTTTGGAGAAGTCAATACAGCTGAACCCGATGAATGAGAATGTCCAGTTCATAGTGGGATGCTGCTACCTGAAGCTTTTGAAATTTGAGAATGCAATTACACCATTTTCACGAGTCGTTTCAATCAACCCAGATAACTCTGATGCCTGGGCTAATATCTCCTCAGCACATTTTAAGGTCTCTTTGTTTGCAGTCAATTCCGGCTGCAACCCAATATACTAGTCCCTCAAGGGGTTATAACTACCACTTTTTTAGACAATTTTTAGTTATTTAGATTAATTTCGTACCATAGTAACTGATGATTAAAATTGTTATAGATGAAGAATTACCAGAGCGGAAAGATAGCAATAACTCAGGCCTTAAAGAGTAATAGCACTCGGTGGCAGTTCTGGGATATTCTGCTCAGAATCTCAGCTAACGTATGTTTTTCCATTTCCATCAAAATTGTTTTAGTTAAATGATGTCAAATGTGCCTGTAATTGCATACAAACACTAATTAACCTAGGAATGGTATTTTCTTAACACTAATGCCAATGATATTAGTTATACTATTTTATCTAGTAATCTTGATGTCTTGGCTTGTATTTGGATATAGAAGGATAAGGTTGAGGTGTGGGCAGTGAAGTATTTGGTGGATTCATCTATCAATGAGTTGAATTCGCAGGTGGTTGACGAGACCTTGAAACTGATTACAAGTAATATAACTGAGAGTGCCGGAGTCTGGTCAGAGTACTCTAGATACCTGAGTAACAAGGAAGATTATGTCGGAGCATTGGAATCGAAATTTAAGCAATACAGAAAGGTGGAACAAAATATCCAAATAAACTTAAATAATCCTAAGAATGAGTTAAATGGGTCGAATGAACAGTTTAACGAGTTGGAATTAGAGTTGTTTGAAGTCCTGAAATCAATGGTAGAGTTAGCGAATAAAGTCGATGAAGATGATTACAAGAAAAAGGTTCTTGACGCATTAAATGGGATAAAACTAAGAATTCTCAAGAGGACTCCAGAAAACACTCAACTTCACATTAACCAAATTAATGACTTGATTAATCTTCTAACATAATTTCTTAATTAGTTAGTACTACCATAATTTCTTGATTAGTTAGTACTAACTATTGCTTTTATTATTTTCAGTGGGATTAGCCTTGAAAAATATATTAAAACTGGTACATTCAGTGAGCTGTAAATGTGGTAAAAGTACTAGTGTGAATCAGTGAAAAAATTAGTTGATAAAAATAACAAAATGGCATTGAGTTTGTACGAGAGTAAAGCGTCAGATTTCGCTGGAGTGGATCCGTTGTCAAGAATTTTCATTTTAAATATACCGACACATGTTGATAACGTATTACTCTAAATAGTTATTCACAAAAAATTTATATAATATAATTTAGTTGCATAGAAATTATATAGTTATGAGTATGTATATTGTAGGTAGAATAGAGGAAGTTTATAATGTGGTAGGAAGTGCTGAAACAAAGATTTGAGAAGTATGGCGACGTGGAAGTGTACACGTGCCATAATTGTGAAAACGACAAGGGCTGGGCATTCGTGGGTTTCAAATCAACAAGGAGCGTCAGAAGATTAATACGTAGAATTTTAAAAAAACAAAAACGCACCTAATTACCATGTTCACACACTAACTAACATTAAATGTAGTAGAAAATCAATTTTCCATAACTTAAATTTATGCTTAAAATATAATACATGTACTGTAGTATTTATGTGAATTTTTGGTAAAAAATTAGTTGAGTTAGTCGAGGTTTAGAATTCCCTGTGATGGCGGTTTAAACTTGAGTGGCTTTAATTGCGCATTCTTTTTGGGATCATACATGTTTGAGAGGTGTTCTAAATTTGCTCTTTTAAGTATTGGGAGAGCCTTTCCCTTATACCTCAGGAAACAACACTGTACCCTAGACCCTGTGGGTGTTGTAAATAGTTTATGCCCAAACGACAGGTTCTGGAAAGTCTTTTCGTCTGGGAACTGCAACGACATTATCTTGGAGGGCTTGTGATACATACACTTAACTCCAAACTCGCCCAAACTCTTCGCCACCATGTTCGCCTCGTCTTGGTTGTAAATGTAGGCGCAAACGTATATCAGCATGCCTCTGGACTTGGCATTGTTACCAGGGTTTGAGACAGTATTGGGGTTATTTGAGCTACTGACGGGTGAGTTTGAGCTGTAAGGTGGGCTTGGATTTGTAGTTAAAACTGATAACAAGTCAATTGTGTCATTCTTAACTCTGTTAACTGTGGGTGGTGCGTTTAATAATTCGTGGGTAAAAGTGTATGCAATAGCCTCAGAGTAAATCCTCCAGCCTGAGGGATCTGGGCATAATCTCATGGTGGACGGGTATGCCTGGATCAAGGCAGTCCCCAAAATTGACCAGAACTTCAGCGCTTGATCTTCTGTCTCAAATACTATAAGTCCCATCCCCTCTGGCACATCATTAGGTATAAATTTTTTGCCTTCTTGTACGTCATTCGACACTGATTTTTTAGTTTCCTCGACGTTTGGACTAGCTGGAAAGTGCGATGGAATTTCATTGACAGCATTTGAGGGGTTTCCAAAGAGAAAAAAGAACTTCTTGATCCCGAGGCTTTTACAGTCCTTCTTGAACGTCGATTTCAATTCCAAACGACTAACATCATCGCCCTCAGAATCACTCTCATATTCATCACACAATATCTCTAAATCACACATTAATACTATGGAATAATATTCTCTTCAAAATAGTTTAAATGAATAAAATTTGGATAAATAGAGTTAGTGTGTAGTTACGTTGTGAATTGGTGAGTTTATAATGTGAGCTGATAAGATGTGAAAGGACCTGATTTGCAGTCCAATTCCTTGGAATCCCAATCAACATTAATACAAGTGATCCTAAAATTTTATTTAATATTAGAAAACTAAATTAAGGATTAAAAGAACCATAATTAATGTAAACTATGAGGGTTACAATACCTTTAAGCCACCATTCGTCATTAATTTTAGGTCTCGGTGATAAAAGCGAATCATTAATCCTTTCAAGTGGAGTTTTGAAGAATTGATAGAATGTGTAAACTGAGTCATATTTAACGTTTAAACTGAATGTTGGTGAGTCTAGCGTATTATCTAGAGAACCGCTCGTGTTTAGCACTGGGATCTCAAACTTGGTCACCAACTTTGAGCCGTAAAGTTGATCTGTTAGTCTAGGATCAGGTCCAAATTCTTTATATTTCCCTTCATTCATTTTATTTTCGTAATATTGTACAAATGTTATTACAGTTTCATTTTTTTCTTGTTTATCGGTTTTTTCAGGCTTGGGTTTATTCTGGAATTTACTATCATTCAGATTACGTGTGTTTGTTGGTGGTTCAAATGGAGGTAATGGAGGTGGTGAGAACTTCTTTGATGGGCTGCGAATCTCAGACAATGGCGTTCTCGGGCTATTAATTTCCTCATTTACAATACTCTCGTGACGTTTACTTGCTCCAACTTCAGATTTTTTCTCCCTCGAGCTATGGCTATGGGAGCTATATTTGTGTGATTTTTTCCTTGAACTTTCATGGTCTTGATAATACCTTCTCTTCTCACTTTTGTATCCATCCCTTTTATAATTATCCAATTTGCCGTAATTATCTCTTTTCAAATGCTTTTCATTATAATTATCTAGTTTATTATAATTGTCCGATTTATTATAGTTATCCAATTTGCTATAATTGTCCGATTTATTATAGTTATCCAATTTGCTATAATTGTCCGATTTATTATTATAGTTATCACGTTTTAGGTGTTTATCAGAATTGTAATGTTTAGTATTAAAATTAAAGTTTAGGTTATGGGAATAATTAGAATCGTTATAATCTCTTGTTCTAGGATTGTTATCGGACGGTTTGTATGGGAATTTATTTGATTGCGATGTTTTAGATTCATTTATTCTTCTATCCTCGTCAATTCGACGGTTCGGGGACCTCCACATTGTGTCACATCTTAAAAACAATTTTAAAAAATTAACATGAAAATATTATAATTAAGAATTTACTCAGTTTCACCTAATTACATACATAGTGACATACACAACACTATAAAGTGATGGAATTGGTGTAAACAAAGTATAATTCAGAATAAATTAGTAAATTAAGCATTAAAAATTTTTCAACATTACAATTGTTATATTCCCTTTTATCCATAATATTAATTATAGAACATTTTATATTATTTAATATTTATATATATTATAGATTAGTAACTTTATACTAAGACTAATCTTTTTTATGTTTATAATTGATTTTATTTAAACTATAAAATGGCCATGGAACAGCACATACCTATACAAAACAATACAACAACAATGAAATAAATTGTTAATAAATAATTGAATAGTTATATTTAAAAATTAGTTACCAGAAGGCTAACTGCTGTTCCAGCGATAATGAATTTAATGGTTGATAAGAAGGATTGTGTAATATATCCATAGGCGAATCCAACTAATGCGAAAACTCCCGTCACCAACCACATTCCCAAATTTGAGTAAAATTGTCCATGGAAATCCTAAATCCAAATGATCTCAGTATTATTGTATTAGTAATTAATTTTAGAGAAATTTGAGTAAGAAGTACCACTACTGAATTTTCCAAATAATCTTCCAAATCTTCCAACAATCCCATAATCATCTTATTATATTCTTATTCTTATTCTTATATTATATTATTATTATATATTTTATTATATTATTATATTATTAGTATATTATATTATATTATTATATATTAGTAAGGTTAATGAATAGTGTATGTGGGAATGTGTAAATATAAAAAATATTATTTGCCATAAAAGGTATTTTTAAATTGATAACTTTTAATTACAGCTTCTAAATTTCTTCTTTTATACTTTTTATCCAATTTTATATAATCATTCACCAATCTCACTATATCATTATTCATCATACTGTTGACATTGGAATTGTTATATATTAAATCCATGAGTAATTTACAATCTTCTTTATAATTGGTTATACGCCTATTAATAAGATTCATTAACCTTTTTGGCGTAAATTGAGATAGTTTTTGTAATTTCAGGTCTTCATTACCAAAGAACCTTATCACTGGATCATGTACAGTAATATATTCGTTCAAATCATTCTCAAATGCTGCAGTCCTCAGTTTATCATTTTGAAACCCAGCTATTATAGGATAAATTTGGTCTGGATATTCCAGTTTACCTTGACCAATTGAGATAATATCCTTTAGAAACAAACTTTCAGGAATTATATAATTTCCAGTACTAACGTTTTTCAATAATAGACAATCTTCATCTTTAGTTACTGTTAATTTCCTTTTTATAAAATCACCTATCAACTGAGAAAAATTATATGATGTCGAATAATGCTGGTTATCAATTCCTTGTATTATACAAATATTATTTTTGAACCTTTTTAGGATTTTGAGTATTAATTTTCCTCTGAACCACAATTTTGAACGAATAGAGTAAGACATATTTCTAAAAAATCTCCTATTGCTTGTTAATTTTGAGTTGATTTGGGTAAGTTGAAAAGTGTCAATATTTAACTCCTTTAATCTGTTTCCCAAATCATCTAACAACTGCTTCAACATGAAGTAATCTGGATACATCTTCTCATACTTTTCTTTACACCTTTTTAAATATACTCCAAATTCACTATTCAAATCCTGATTTTCAAACTTGTCAACTAAGTTATTACTCGAGAATTGTACATTGTCATCCACATCAACACCATTAGTATTAATAGTATCCACACCATTAGTATTAATAGTAGTAGGTAGATTAGGTTCAGTAATTTGTGTAGTATCCATAGTACCAGTAGTATCCATAGTACTAGTAGTATCTATTTTAGGTACAGCGTACACACCATTAGTATTAGTGTAAAGATTTGAATAATTGATATAAATTGGTGAGATGAGTGATTTAATGTTATGAAAAAGAGTATGAAGATCTACTGTAAATGTAACGAGATCAGATCCAGCAGTTAATGAATACAAAAATTCATTTGATAATGTAAAGATTTTCCCTTTATTCATCAACATTGTATCTAGAAATATATAATGTTTTGCTCCTTCAACTTTTTTATTACTTATCACAACATCCGTTCCCCTAAAATGTTTTAAATTATTTTCAAGGTTGAGTTGACTTTTGTCTTCTAGGCCAGTTCCTCCGAGTTTATTTACATAATCGTAAAAGTACCTTTTAACACTTTCAGTGCCATTAAAACAGTATATTACGGTTGGGAACAATCCCTTTTCGTTGATGTATTCAACCAGTTTAGCCGGCGTCGGGCTGTGTAATTGCTTAATCTGAGGGTACAAATTAAAATTTTTTATAAAATTGGAAAAAAACTTATTATTCCTAACATTTACAATTAGTTTTAGGAGGTTAAAAAGTCTTTTTTTAGAGTCCGCGTGTGCTAGGGTTCGTCTCAGAACTCTCATGTATGGCTTGAAAAAATTACGTGCTGAAGGGATTATTGTTATTAGTTGGTTATAGGTGCTAATTCCTCTAGATTCCAAGGCTTCAACTATTGAATTAATTACCATATCATCCAGCAAAGGGTTCAGACTAGTCATTTTTACCTTATTGTTCTTCTTCTTAAACATATCATACATCTTTATCGGATCTCTCATTTTTTCCACTCCTTCAACTACATCACTAGTATCACTAGTGTTAATCGTATCAGCGGTGTTAGTAGTTATACTATCAGTAGTCTCACTAGTATCAACTGCATCACTAGCTACAATATCACTAGTGTTCGCATTATCTACTGTATCCTTATTAACATTAGTGTCATTAAGATTTTCACTACTTTCAGTGGTATGAACTGTAGTAAAAGGATTAATTTGACCGTATTTTGTTAGTATATTGAAAGTTGGTGACTTTGATAGTGTTACAACTTTAGTCGGTCTTGACAAAGAATTTAACCAATTAACAACGTTATTTACATTATATATACTATTTGATAGGCCTAAAATTTTACAATTTGGTAATAACCTCAACACTAAATCGTCATATAATGAGGAAGTTACTTGATCACTATTCATGTCATAGTTTAAGCTAAAATTATTAAATATCACTAGTTTGTCATCACTCACAAAAGTTTTAGAGTTTTCCACCGAATTTTGAGGAGTTTCAAGTGACTTTTCAGTATTAGTATTCGGGGGATTGAAAAGGTTGTTAAATTCTTTTGTACTTATGAAGTTGGAATCAATAAATTCATTTGCCGGAACTAAGAAATCTCCATCGAAATTAATCCTCAAATTGTCATCGCAAAGGGCGTTTTGAAAATTATTTTGGTTAGTGAAGTGGGAGAATATAAAAAACTTTAAATCACGGATAAACCAATCTATATCGGATTCCTTGACAAAGCGGCCTGACATACTCAAAGCTTTCTCTTCCCATTTTACACCTCCAAAATTAGTTAAACACTCGGATAAAATCGAGTGCTCTGAAACTGTAATGTTGGCATTTCTGTAAAAGCTTATATGGTCATTACAAATGATGTTAATTCCATTAAAATAGGGAAAACACTGGTTTAAATGGTAGTAAAGAAGATTTTTAACATTTAGTAAATCGTCATGTGAATTTGTGACGTAGAACAAACTTGAAAATCTACTTTTATTCTCCAAAATCGGATAATAAATGGACTTTATTATTTCAATCTTCTTTTCAGGGCTACATAATAGGCCAATCACATTGTTTGACTTATCTTCTATGTAATTTGTGGAATCAGGACTACATTTATTAATAGAATAATGGATTTTATTATGAAACTGATGTGTGAGGGGTAGTTGCGATTTATTTCCATTTCTATTGTACAAAAACGATTCACAATAATTTACAAATATAGATATTACAAATACCAAATTGAAAATTCCTAATTTTGAAAGATTGTTGTTAAACAAAATTAACATTAATTTTAAAACAAAACATTTTGTATGTTTAAGAAAAGGTGTAAAATAGTTGTTTGCCCAATTTATATTGGATTCCACTCCTAACAACTACTTCCAATACCAACATTATATATAAATAAATTATACATAAATAAATTATAAATTATAAATTTTTCGTCAAAAGTTTGTAATAAATATTCTTATCAAAGTAAAATAAGAATTTTTGAGAAGCCTACTTAGCTTAGTCGGTAGAGCATTCGCTTAGTAAGCGAAAGGTCGTCGGTTCGAATCCGGCAGTAGGCTTTTTACTTTAATATTCTAAAACATGTTAAGGTTTAATTATTTTATCAATTTTATAAACTTTTACAATTTATCACTCAATTATTTACATAATTAACTTTTAATGATTCCTGACTTGGGTTAAGAATATGTGTAATTATAATTTATAATTACTTTTGTATGATATTTTCAATTTATTTAACTTCATTTTACATACTTCATTTTGTATTATAATTATTAATTTTTTCAACTTTTCATTTTCTCAGCCACTCCACATTTAACAATATAAATCACTAAAATATGCTAATTCTGGCCAATTGACAGTTTTTAATCAAAGTTTGGGGAGTAAAATGAGAAAAATAGGGAGTTGATGGATATTTTGAAGAATAATCAGGGAGCTCAGATCGAAGAGATTTACTCCCTCCACTGCATATACTACCCTGTTAAGATTCTTAATTATGGAGGTTTACGTCCTGATAAGTTCCCGCACGATTGTATGTCAGAGTGTGCCTATACTTCTTTGCTGGAAAATTCCAAGTTTCTGACCAACATTAAGGTGAATGAAAGTGCAATTAAGGGCGCAGTTCGCTCTGAACTACTCCGTTTCTGCTTCAAAATCTCACCTTTTATTCCGACTGAACTTTCAAACTCCGTCTACTCACTTGTCGATGTGACTTTCCCGAAGCTATACCCTAATAAGCCCCCGTTCATAGTCTTGAAAATGACAATTTCTATGCATAACGACTTGAAGAAAAAACTAAAAGTTAACCTCACGAAGGAAATTAATAGACTTGCTGGACAACACTGCCTGTTTGAAATCAGCATTTTTCTGATTGATTTTTTGGCAAAAGTTAACTCAGACCGTGAAATCCTATTCGAAGATTCCACCGCGAGAGAATTTACACAAGATTACAAAAGCGTTTCTTCAGACTCTTCAGAATCCTCAAACTCTTCCAATTCTTCTGTCACCAATACTAATAATGACACTAATACTGATCTTAATAAGACTGGATATACAAATTCTGAGAATATGTTGGAAGAAAGTGTTGATAATTTGGTGGTGGGAGTGAATAAACAGCATAAGGATATTGAGTTTCCAATTTGGTCAATCCAATCGATAGTCCAGGCGCCAATTTGGTACGAGAATTTGGAGGAAAACCAAGAGATTTCGTCAGATTTGGAGAGAGAAAAGGAAACTAAAGCTGTTAATAAGGGTGGTTCAACTAAGAAACAAACATCCAGAGCTGTGATTTCTGAAATTCGTTCCCAGAGTAGTATAAGAAGTAAAGAGTCTGAAGATCAGAAAATACACTCAGTGACCAACATTGAGTTGTATTTTACACTTGAGACTGTTGTTAATTTAAAATTAATAAAGAAGCTTTTACTTGAGTACACTGGAGATACATATTTCAGATTCCAGAGAGATTTTACATCAGTTGAAACGGTAAACTCGAGTATTGCATCCAGCCTCCTCAGTGTAAAGCACGTTTTGGACCAGAATTTGTACTATATAAAGGCGTTTCATCTGCCCTCTTTATGCCCATATACAAACCTATCAGAAGTAAATATGAATAGTTCGTTGCACGTTTTTAGAGTAAAACAAAGAATGATCTTGAATGAAATCATTTCGAGAGTCTCACACCTGTCGAAACTTGAACATAACAGCCTCTGCCGATATTACCAGTCTTGGCTGGAAAAGAAACCTGAACCAAACATATCCAACTACTTCATCAATAAAATTGATACATTCCTTAAATCCAGCTCATTCTCTTCTCTATACAATACTAACACTAATACTAATATAATTGACCAAGTTGATACTGTTAATAGTGGTAGTTCTGTCGAAAGTGGGTGGAACGAGTTGTTGATATTATTGTTGAAGTATTTCCCTGAGCTTGGTGAGCATTATTTACATGAGATTGTGACTGAGCGTAATTTGTATGTTCAGGCACAGAACATAAACTGCCATACCTTGAGGTATGAGATTGAGAACAACGCTCTCTGTAAAGATGAGAAACTAATTTGGCTTTTCATTCGCCAATTGTTAGACGTTTTGGCATATTTGCACCAAAATAATGTACACCACCAGAGCCTCTCACTGGACAACATTTACGTCCACAATAACCTATACGGGACTGGAAGAGGACTGAAAGTCTCAGAGTTTGGAATCACAGGTCTCGCAAGGAAGCTGCTAACACTTGAAAACGAGTGCAATCGCAAGTTTTGTGACTGTAAAAAGTACAAAAGGGACCTCAAAAATCAGCTATACCTCTCACATCCCTCAAACTATAATCTGACATCCACCACCCTATCCAATTTCAATTCTGATATTCATTCCAGACTTTATTCCATAGAATACGATAATCTTAACATTACTAATACTAATGCTATTAATAATATTGATGGTACTAGTTTTAATTTGGAAAACTCATTATTATTACTGAGTAATGAGTTAAAAGGTAGTTTATTGAACAATGGAATGGCGGGAATGAGTAGTGTGTTGTCGAGTATAAAATCAAGCGAGTTGGATCACTTGGAGTTTGAACATAATTTGGACCAGATGGCGGCAGTTCAGGAGGACATGTTTGCTCTAGGGTTGATAATCTTCAGCATGTGGCACCCACCGATTGAGGAAAGTGCTCTTCACGAGTTACTTTCCCGTGTAATTGGCATGCAAACATTCCCAGACTACTTCATTCAAACCACTCCCTCAATCATAATCACCACCCTGAAGCGTCTGTTGACCCGTGAGAGGAGACCAACAGCAGTAGAATTGCTCAGAGAGACTCTTGTGCCACCAGTGGTTGACATTTATATGTACAAACAGTACCTTAGGAAACTAGAAAACCCTCACTCCGAAGAGTCACTAGATGCACTCAAGTTCCTCATGAATAGGGATTGGAAATCAGACGTATCAAAATACAAACATGACTCCACGCTCGAAACCATGACACATAACTCATATATCATTGGCACACTTGAAAGGTTCATGAGATCAAGAGGTGTTATCATACGACCACCATTACCACTTCAAGTCAAAACACCAGACAACGTAATTCTATACCTATAACGACTTTTATTATTATTTATTTAGATAAATTTATTATTAAAAATGAAAAATAAGATGTTTAAATGTGTGTAGAATGATATGCTATTGGGAATTGATGAAAGTAATACAGTATTCTCAGTTGGAGGAAGCATTAGACAGTCTTTGTTGAAGTCATTTGAGTTGTATTCTGGAGATGATAGCGGAATTGGTGTGAAACAGTTCTCAGTAGGAGATGTTTTTAATGAAGAAAACTGTGTCACGGAGTGCGTATTCTCAATTACAATGAAGATAGAAGGTGATTCAGGATTTACAAAGTCCGCAGGTAAAAAGTCACTTGACTACAAAGAACTTGACGACAACTGTATTCTGATGGTTTCCACGCAGGTTGATCTCATTTTAATCGCAATCCAGTCGGTATTATCACTTAATTTTTCGTTAGAAACGTTTTTAACAATCACATTTCAGCCCTTAATAGTTGACTTTTTGTGCATAGTTTTGGAAACGAAGGCCGAAGTGGCTTCTGAAATATTCCTCAAACTCCAGTCAACTGATATTAATGAGTATACCTTCAACGTGTTACTGGAGGAGTATTCCATAGATAAAATTGGCCAGTTAAAGGGTTTGGTGGACTTACTTTCAGGCCGTTTTAACATCATTTTGGGGCTCAAAAAACTACACTATCATGTTCTAAACTCCAAAATCCCCAAAATATATCAAAACGATTTTAAAACTCTTTATCAACAATTGGCACAATTAGAAACTGATTTTAGTATTGAATCCAACAATTTAAATGGTGAAAATACAAATTTTAGCTCAGAAATTACAAACCATAATGGAGATAAAGAATTTGAAAGTAATATTGAAATTCAAGGGATAAATGAGTTTGAGAAATATTTCAAGAGAATGTTATATATGATAGAGTTCGCGATCATGTTGAGGAAGTTGTCACTCGATTCATACTGTTGTATAGAGTGTGTTTTGGGAGTATACTACACTGAGGTTTGCGAGTTTAATACCAACTTCCCGTTTTTCCACCTATTTGTGGTGGATGACCGCAAAAACTTGGTGATGACCGGTGGCTGCTATGGAACTAATTTGTCATTTCTAGAACCCTCAAACGTATCTAAAGTTGTGCACTTTGATTTGCAGTACTTTTTGGACGATTTAATCAAGCTTTCGGTAAAACATAGTGCAGGTGTTGAGGGGTTTACTGTCACACCTACAGTTTCCGATACTGTTGACGTGGTGATAACTTGCCAGACTGCAAAACTGCTCCCAGTTGCTACCTCAATCGCCAACAAACTGATTGATGCAGGTATTTCATGTGAGTGCAGAGCAGTTCCACTAATCTTGACCAGCGACTTCAACTACAGGCTTAGAACTATAAAGAGTATCAAAGCCAGAGTACACTTGCAAAAGTCATCAAACATCACAGAAGATACAGTTGACACCCTAAAAATTAGTCAGTCCCAAGTTGAAAAGGCCAAAACAGCCCAAACAAACACAGAAAATGACATTTCTGAGGATGAAGAGGACAAAACACACCACGGGATTTTGTACCATGTGGAACCCATAAACGGCTCCTTCGGACAGGCCAGAAAGATTTATAATGAAGTTGCGCTCGTCCATTTCATCATTGGACAACTTACATAATTTTCTTACTTGTAATGTATTATAATTTTATATTTGTTAGTTTCCTGTTAATTATCGTAAAATGTGCTGATTCGCTAAATTTCCTTAAAAGCTACAAATTTCCCCAAAATAGCTTTTATTTTGGGGATATTAAAAATTTTGGAGGTAAAATTGGTGAATTTAACCCATCGCAAAAAAAATTAGAGGAAAATAATATCTTCTCAAAGTGTGTTGGAAGAAAACTGAAAAAATTTTTCTTCCTCCTGAATGGTAGTAAAAACTTAAAGAATTTCAGTGGTAAAACATGGTTCGGGTTGGATTCTTCGAGAGTTTCCGTGGAAATAAGGCCCGGAGTTGGTGGCAAAGAGGCGCTCATCTGGGCATCAGAACTCGCCAAAGTATCTTTTTATCACACATTTACACAGTTATACATAATAGATACCATTAAGCTAGTTAGTATTGTTTAGATATCATATGCTTAATTATATTATTAATAAATGTGTTAGACTTATAGAAAGTACTGTTCAAGGAAGGATTGTAAAGTTGATGAACAAAAGGTATGGTTCCACACTACTCTAAATAACTGATTTAGCTTGGAAATACTATTATTCTAAATATTACCGGAGAAGATTATAATTTTAACCCAAAGTATTTTTTAATACTATTTCCTAGTCATAGTATTATATAGCAGTATGATTTTGTTTATATAGTACTGAGGGATTGGAGGATAGATTTCTAAGAGAAGGCGGTGTACATCAAGTTAAAAGAGTTCCAATTACTGAAAAATCCGTAATTATTAATATTTAAACTAGTCATCTAGGAAATAATTTACACACTTATTATTGAAGATTAATCAACTTTTATCCAAATATTAGAAATTATTTACTAAAATAATATAGAAACTAGAACATTATTAATATGATAGGGGAGGATGCATTCATCAACGGCAACTGTAGCAGTATTACCTAGTGATATGGTGAAGGGAAACGATATGAATAACTTTGATAAGTTAGTGGAGGAGGTTGAGTTGAATCCCTCGGATATTGAGTGGAAGACTTGCCGCGCCAGTGGCCCAGGAGGTCAAAACGTCAACAAAGTAAACATTTTAGTTGAATTTTTCTTTAGGTTGAAACTTCTGTTTCATTATATCACAAACCAACTGGAATTAAAATTGAATGTAGCGAAGAGAGGTATCGAGTTACGGAGCTTGCTCCATCGGATATAGTTATACAGTTATTTACTGTGGTATTTAGTACTTCTAGCTGACTTGATTCACCATTTTTTACCACTAAATTAATTGTTTATGATTAAATGTATAACCTTACTGGGAGTGGAAAATACTATAGATCTCAAGGAAAGAATAAGGAACTGGCTGAAAAGAAGTTGAGGGTAGAAATCGCAAAGTTGAAAATCGAGGAAATGTTCTCGGAGGCAAGACTACGAAGGAAGTCTCAAGTACAATTCTAAGTAGTTATTCCCCTTTACACATTTATATATAATAAGATATATGTATTGCCACTAGTTAAAAGTTTTATATATAGTTATTAGTATAGTATTGGTGGATAGTTATGTGAATAGATTGAGAGTCCTAAGAGATCAGATAGGACGAGGACGTACTACTACAATACGAACCAAATCATTGACCACCGCTGTGGCTGCAAGTTCAGCCTTGACTACTTCATCAAATGTAAACTCGACGACATCATCTGTCCTCATTTCTAACACCATAAGCCTGATTCCATCTCTCGTACATTGTTACACTATATTCACTTAATTTTGTATTAATATATTAAATTGTATTATATTTTTCAATTTTATAATATTATATTAAAATTTTTGATTATATATTAGATTTTATGATAATTTTTTGATTTTAAAAGGCTATTTTAATTTTATGATGGAACGAATTTAAAAAATGATAGAATAGAATCATAAGAATTAATGTCAACTTCTCAAAGTGAAGAAGTATGTAAAAATGAAGAAGAAGCTCAATTTGAGGATTTCGAGGATTTATCGCAAATTTCTAAAAACTCCCTAATAGTTCACAACATGACTGTAGTGGCTGACACGGGAGTGAATTTGAACCTTGCCGACTCTTTGAATAAATTTGGGAACTCTGTGTATGACCCAACTGAGTTCAATTGCATAAGGCTTGATGTGCGGGTTCGGAAGGCTCTTGACGCCTCCCTGCGACTCGCATTTTCCGAGGAGTTTGAGTCCATTTCAGATATTAAAGTCATTGAGGCAACCAAGGTTACAAGGATTCCATACATAATGAACAGTTTCCATCAGGATTCTGATTGTCCAATTCATATAACAAGCTTTAATAATGGTAATGATCCATCAGCTCTACTCATACCATTTATAAACTCAATCCATAGACTAATACTCATTTAGTTTCTACTATTAAAACTAGTTATATTTTTTGTTATTTTAGTTAATTATACTGTATATAGTTAGGCTGTGTATAATGAGTAGAATATACATCGGTGAAGATATCGGTATTTTCGAACGGGAAGATTGCTTTGACTGGAGCCAGAAGTTTACTGACAGCTGCTGTGGCCCTGGAGAAGGTGTGCAGAGCACTTAGAAGACGTGTTAACGGGAAGGCAAGAGTACGTAATATCGTATGCTCAAACATTCTTGCTGTCTACGCATACCCTCATAAGATCGTTTTGCCATTGTTCCACAAGGCATGCAAGGACTCTATTTATGACCCGCACAGGTTCTCAGGTGTCAGGGTTAGGGTTCCAATCAACTCTCCTCAGACTTTCTACTCACTCATTAACATACTAAACATGTTCAACTTCAGCTCAAAGTATGCTGAACCGACTCAGGAGTCCGAGTCAAAGCCTGAAATGGAAGAGTTGGAAGAAGAGGAAGAAGAAATTGTTGATGCCTTTGTTGTGCCTAACGCTACTCCTAGAGCCAAAAGTTATAAGTATAAAGCTTCTAAAATTGGTATTCATCGATTTGTTGATTCAACTATCAAGGATAATAGAAAGGTGTGTCACGGCTGATGATTCCCCTATTCCTAGTCATTTCACTAAATTTGTCATTTACACAAATCATTCACCTTTTATTTACCCAATTAAACTATTTTATATCATAGTATTGTTAGTTAGATAATCCCATGGTAGATAAAAAATGTTATAGGTACACAGTTTGGTTCCGAAATTGGTGAAAAAGAAGAGGAAAATGCTAAAGGGTGAAACTGTTTGGACGAGAGTGGACCAGAACCTGAAAGATTTGGAGAAAACTGAAGAGGGGTTAAAGAAGCCAGAAACACAGCTAAAACAATCAAAGGAAGAGGTGGTCTCAGTGACAGTGTACTCTTCAGGCAACATAACGTTCACGGGAGCTAGGTCAATACCGAGCCTACAACAAGCACTTGCATATGTTTATCCGTTCCTACAAATTACTCAACGAAAACATACACTCTAACCCTCAAAACTATAATCTACAATTTAATCTACACATTACTGATTAATTAATTTTAAAATTTATTTTAATCTAGTCTTAGTTATAACTTATTAAATTGTAGTTTAAGTGATAGTTTAAGAAAAATTATGGATAAATTAATTGTGTTGATTTTGGGGGAATAAGGGGATAAGAAGGGGAGAAGAAATATTTTGAAAAATAGAAATTAAACCCAATAATAAAGAAATTAATTAGTTTAAAATCATTTTGAAATTTTGAAAAAAATAAATTAACAGAGGAAGAGGAAGAAACAATGTCAAGTGGTTTGAGCCACTTGTCAGTGGAAGGAATCCCCCTATGTAAAACTAACACAGGCCCATTTGACAACCCAGAGGACTGGGAGACGAGACTAAACGAGGAATTTGCAGCTTTGATACAATACGTTGAGGAAAATAAACAAAACAACACCGAATGGTTTACACTCGACTGTAACGATAACGGAACATGGTAGTTTTTACTCTGTATCTCATTTTTTAGCTGGTTTGGAGAATGTTGGTATGTTCACAACATGAAAACTTATAAATTCCAATTAGAACTTGAGGTTACTCACTTTTTACACATATGTATACTACATAACTGTCTACTACTATAAACTTATATTACTATACTTTCATTATATATTTATATGTGTGGTAGTTATTATAGTAATTTTATGAGTATAAAGTGTGATTAGATACCGGCAGCATATCCCAATGCTCCATTTGATATAATAATAAGATCACTGGAGGGCAAAACTGCGAAGATGTATAGAGGCGGTCGCATTTGTTTGGATGCTCATTTCCTTCCACTTTGGCAGAAGAACGCCCCGAAGTATGGTATCGCACACGGCCTCGCACTAGGCGTAAGTTTTAACACTTTCTTACCAATTCAGCTCGCTCCCTGGCTAGCCTGTGAAATCCCTCATCTCGTCAATATCGGTGTTCTAGATACCTAATCTGTTGTTGATTACAATTTTTATATATTTATTTATTTATAATAGAATTGGTAAAAGTATATTAGTGTGTTGATAAATTATAGATTAATTTGTCTGAATTTATTTTTGGTCAGAGTTTCCAGAGTCAGGCTATTCCCCAAAGTTCCAACAGCTCCAACTTTAAAATAGTTATCCAAATCTCTCATCAGCTTTACGTAGGAATTCAATAACGATTCCATACTCCCCTCCAAGCCGTACATCTTGTTCAATATCTCAGCAACTCCAACTTCCTTGTCCTTACTCTCACTCTCCAAATCAGTGATGTGGACAAATTTAAGCCCATTGATTCGGCTAATACTGGCACTGTTCAAGTAAGTGTTCTGGATCGCAAGTGAGGAGTAGAACTCAGTTAATAAGTTTAGGTCCTTAATTTGGGCCAACTTGCTCACATTAATGCCTCTGGCCATGAGAAGCCAGACCGGCCAGTGGAAGAAGTTGAGCTTGGTGAGTTGGTTCATAAGGATAACTAAATCTTTCGTCTGAGCATTTTTAAGTCCGTTTACCACGTAAGGTATGAAGAGAGTCAGAAGACTCTCATTGATGTGGCGGGTTTTCTCCAAACTTTCCAAACACATTGAAATGTCACTTAAACTCAAATTATCCAAAACTTCAGTGAACAGATTTTGCAACACTGAGTGATCCTCAACTGGTTCATCTGATTGTTTATCAAGATTCTCAGTTGGTTCCGTCAAAACGTATAAATGCACCGTTAGTGAATGTAATGAAATTGCCAATTTATTAACTAGCCTACTGTCACAGAGTCCTGAGTTACTCAAAATCCTTATCAGGTATGTTATGGTAGTCAGTTTTAAGTGATTATGATCAGCCAATTTGTTAAGTGATTTTACCAATTCGTTGAAGTAATTAGTAATCTCACCTAATCTACCATTTATGCTATGTTGTTGTAGGTGTGAGTGTATAAGTTGTTGTAAATGTAAAGAGGATTTCGTGAGGTATTCAGTGTAAGTTCTTGGGCGGTCGAGGCTTGTGTAAATCATCCTGAAGTAGGGGAAGTAGCAGTTGTAGACGGTCTGGAGCGTTGAGTTGTAGGATCTCATCTCCGCAGAGAAGCGGTTCTTCTCAAGATTATTTGACTTGGTCTCAGTGGGTTTTGGTATGTTCTCTGCGAAGAATATAAGCTTTGAAATGAGGCATGAAAGCAGGGAAAGGTCCGTCAGGGCGTACTGCTCGTAGCGTTTGCTAAGCTTAGTAAACAGGACGATCATGAAGTAAACCTGCTCAATTGACATGTCAGAAACTGTTGAGAGCAAGTGACGATTATAAACTCGCAAAGCTGCACTAAATTCGGAATGCCTAACCCTGAACCAGCGACTATAAGAATCAGCGTATATTGCATATGGACATAATAACAGTAATAATTCATCAATCTTAAAGTTGCTCGAAGCCTGTAAATTTTCTAGTTGCCAATAACCAATTAATTATATACATTATGAATAACTTATTAGTGAATAAATGTATAAAATAGTTTTATGTATGGGTTACTTGTAGAAGAGAATTGGTTTGTGATTGTAAAACGTTGAAGCTGGTTTTATTATACATAACGTCAAGTGTTGTGTTGCAGAGATACTGTACTCCGAGCTTAGGCTTATTCGTGTCCTTAAAGTGTGTAGGTTTCTTGTCCCGAAATGGATTCTTGTGAGGAAATTCATGGTCTTCAGGGCGTTCACTGTGATTACAAATGGAGAGCGTGAGAGTTTTGGTTTTGTCGTGGATCTTGGACAGTGTGTCAACCTCGCCGACGAGTTTGAGGTTCCGGGCTAGTTTCGGTGCGATTGTCGACCGTATCATCGCTTAAATATTATACAAAATTTTTGTCAATATTTTACAAAAAGTTACTTAGATTTTTGTGTGGGAAAAATTCGGTCCGTGTCAAATGTGTAAGCGTACCTGCCCCTTGGGTAAGGCACCATCCGCTTGAGAGAGACGTACTCCACGCCCTTGTATTTTTGCACAAATTTAAAATGACCCAATTTGTTCAAGTCATTTCCACTTCCCGATACGTTTTTCGGAAAAGGAGCAAGGGTAGGATTAACGTTTGGCGGGTAAGGCTGAACAAGTGCAAATTTGCCAGAAGAAGTAGCGCAGAGTCGAAATTCTCTGGGTTTAGTTTTCCTATTTGGAAGTTTTCTGCCGTTGGCCAAAATACTCCCTGGGACAACTGGTCTGTAAAGTGAAGAATCTCCGTCACCAATCAAGTAATGGGTACTTTTAACGCTCTTCTTCTTTGCCCAGTGCCGAATCCACCTGACTCCACCAATATTCACTTCAAACACATTAAATTTGTGTAACAAACCCATCTATCATGCCAAAAATTCCCATTAACTCTTTTTATGAGTAGTAGAAACACCATAAAATGTGTAAATAGTGTACTTGGATAATTATTGTAGTTTAAAATTAAAGAAAACCTAATAATAAAATAAATCTTAAGTAAATATTGTGAAGGTTGGAAAGTAAAAAAATTAGTGTTAAACTTCGAGGTCTTCGTCCCACTTGATTGATGAGATGTAGGACCTTCTCTTGGGGAGGTCGTTGAACTTGCAGAAGTCGTGCGGGTCATCAATGAATTCCACTTCCTTTTCGGGTGTTTTAGCCTTCCTGGCAGCTAATTCCTGTTGCTTCACCTGGAGCCCTAGCTGTATATTCATTCCTTTCTGATACTTGATTCCAACTCTACCATCCTCAGCTCTGCGACTCATATCACTATTCCTCCTCATTTCACTATCTTTTCTATTAATTGCACTAAATTTACGGGTAATGTCAATGAATCTTTCTCCCAAGTCACTGTCCTTTCTATTAATATCAGCTTCTCTTTTACGTTTATACATGTTTGATAGGTCAGTTAGTATTGGATTGTTTGCCAGCAATTGTGTATAATTGCTTGTTAAATCTACGGGGCAGCTTCTGATGGGACATCCTGCCTTCATCAAATTAACATCATTAGCCAGGCTACTGTTAAACTGAGTACTAGGCACGTTATTAACAAGGTTGCCAGTAAATGGACAAGGGGTATTACCAGCAATGTTGTGAACCGAGTTTTTAATTGGACAGGTGAGAGAAGAAAGGTTGGTCTTATTCTTGGGTGAGTTAATGTGGATGCAAGGCGAATTCAATGATATGAAAGGTGAGTTAAGTGAGATAGAGGGCGAGTTTAAGATTGAGGGTGAGTTAAGTGAGAGGGAGGGAGAATTACTGGATTTAAAGGAATTTAGAGGACATATTCCAGGACTGCTAATGGCACTCATGGCACCTAACCCCTGTAGTAAATCCTTTGGCTTATTTTGAGTTCTAGAGTGAATATTCTGGATATTATTGTCTTCTTTGGGGTATGAGAGTATGTATGATGACCAGCCTGTAAGAAGTGCTCCTTCTGTGGTTGAAGCACATTCTTCTGCTAGTTGGTACAGCTTGAAGACTAGGTTCGGGTCAACCTGTGCGTCCTTTCCTCTTTTCACGTTACTCATCAGGCCTGCCAGCTGCAAGATGAACTCCGAGTTCGTGCGGGCAGAGGTCTGCGGGGAAGTCGTCAGCATCGAAATCTCGTCATCTAAACTATAGGATGCTGTGAACTCCCGAGTCATCCTCCAACGAGAATTGGCTAATGACTCAAACCTCTTCACCATATCCTCCACTCGCTCCAAATCCGTCAATACCGGTATCCTTTCAATACTAACACTATTCTCATCTGTAGCATCACCTTTAACAACCTTTAATTGTTCATCAGTATTAGTGTTATTATTTGTATCTGTGTTATTAGTGACGGTATTATTACTATTAGTAGTTGTGTCAGTCTCCTTAGTATTAGCTACATTATTAGTAGTAGTAGTACTACTAGTATTAACAGTATTTGTGGTAATGGATTTGAAAAGATTGTTGAACTTGTTTGGAACGATCTTTGTGATTCCAGTTTTCTTGAAACGGATTCCATTGCACTTCTCACAGTATGTGGGTGGAATAGTTGTAATACAAGTTGGAATTGTTGGATCAGGATCATTTTCTGAGTCGTAAAGGTCAAGTGCAATCCAGAGGCTGAAGACTGGGAAACAGGCGTAGAGTCTGCGGATTAGTGAGAATGGGCATCGGAGTACGTCGGCGCACACTTCGTTTACTACGTCATTTGAGGTGAGGTCTCGAATTGCAGCCTTTTGGCTTCGGGTATAGGAAACGGACTCACGATCTCTAATCTCTGGGTTATTTCTGAGTGACCAAAGCCCGGCACAAAGTGCCAAATAGTTAAGTTCTGGGTGGAGAAATGGAATGAGTCTGCAGAGATCCTGTAGCACGTCAACCGTACGACTGAATGGGAAAATCATTAGACAGTAATCGGGCCTGAAAAGCCAGGCATAACCTGGCCTTGTTGAATCCTTAGTAACTAGAGAATTGCCCAGGAACGAAATATTTCTTGGAACTACCCACACTCCATTTGGGAACTGGCCATTTACGCTTGTACCGTCAAAGTGTGCCTGGACGTCGTAGTTAAGCTTAAAGCCTCGCAACTCGCTCACTTTCACCTCATGTTCCTTCTTATCATGTAAACTGTGTACTAAAATTCGATCTGGTACTCCAACATATTTACCCTCAAATATTCTTAAACTATATCCTTCACAACGGCAAGTACCAATTGAACTCTTTAACTTCTCCTCGTTTGCGTTTTCATTGGAGTTATTACCATCCTTATTGTTTTCTAAACATTTTCCCTTATCATCATGATCACTTGAATTTTCCGGGTGTTTCTTGTTATTTTCTATAAAGTTATTATAGTATTATATGGTAATAAATATATTTATCTATTATTACCAGTATCATTCGGGTTCGAATAGAAATTTGTCTCATCGTAGGGTGGTTTAATGGGTGCGATAGGTGAGTTTTCTTGTGAGAAAAAGAGATTTACAACGACAACGTCAATCGACTCATCGTTTTCAGCCAAGTTAAGCAGTGAGAGGCAGGAGCCTACGTAGAGGTCGGTGTTGACGTCCAGTTCCCTGGGCAGAAGGCGCCAGTACCCCTTCTCGAGCTTGACAACAGGCACGTTTGGCGGGATGAAGTTCCGCAATAGATACATTCTTTCCTTCTGCTCGTTTGGCACTCGTATCATCAATTGTCCTGATGAGATAGAGGCCACTGTTCCCGCCTTCCAACCCATCAAACTCCCATACTTCAACGGTGCCACTTGCACACTCGTTCCTAAACTCATTTTTAACCACTATATACAATGATGTAAGAATATGTATGTGTGGGGAAAATACTTTCTGTGATGGTCTGTGATAGTGTGTTAAGTTTCGGCCACATGATTGAATCTTTGGGGTCGAATTTCTCGAATTGTACGTGTATATTATGTCGTTCTGATTTATCAAAGGGTATGCTAATAGTCTCCGACTGAACTACTTTAGAGCGGTCAATTGAGCCGCAGACGAAGCGCGGGAAGTGAGGCTCTCCACCAGTCTTGTACATTGACGAGAGCGTGTCGACAATCGTCAGACGCTGTTTGTTGTATTTGATTCCAGAGGAAGTGGTTTTTGTCTTAGTGTTAGTGGTCACTGATGGCACATTCCCCGCTATATCCTTACTCGTTTTGTTCAACAACTGAGTAAATGCATTCAATGCTTCTTCATTCGTCAATTTAATTTCTGATAATCCTATTCCAAACATTAATTCTTAAACATTATACTATTACTGATATTTAATTACATAATTTTACTAAATTTTAAATTTAAGCTAAAATATTTCCAAAAAAATTAAAATATATAAGTCGGTATCTCTGAGGGGACAGTGGACGCACCTGCAGATGTATTTAGTGTTTTAGAAATTTGGCCTTGATTATTACTATTGTTATTAAGGGCTTTTCGTATGATTGACATTTCTGGGTGATTATATAGCGATTCAAGCATGTTAATGTGTTTTTTGAGGTAGCTGAGGTTGATGAAGGCTAGAAGTTTCCCAAAGGGTGTGAGATTACCATACTGGTTCGTCTTCTGCAACAGGTTAAGAAGGAACTTTTCTAGTGTTCTGAGTGTTGTCACTTCTGACGAGGTATACAGGCTCTCGTGAACTGATGAGAGGTTTCTAAGCCTAGTGTCCAAATCACTCTGGCCGTAGTTGTAATAACTCGACAAAAGGTACCCGTCACATTCATCCTCAAAGTTGTCCTCAAAAAGGCCCGAAAGATCACCCGTTAACGAACTAGAATCACAATTAGGCCCTCGTGACCTACCAAATCCTGGCTCAGAGTATGATGTGGGATCTTCCGAATCGTTAGGGATCCACTCAAACTTCCGTTCATCTCCCATCACAGGCACACTCTCACTAACAGGCGCCATATTATTAGCGAACATTTTCTTCAGTATGCTTATTGACTCATCTGATGTGTCAAAAAACTTTGAATATGAAATCTTTTCAGTGCCTTTATCCACTGAGCTCTCACTACCAAACGAATTGCTACCAACTAAGTTAATCCTGTTATGTGTGGTGGCTGGGTTGGTCGTGTGATTGCAATTTCTCGGAGAACTGATTGGGCAAGAATTTCCTGAGAAGCTTCTGTTTAAAACTGATGAAACGGCGTTTGGTTTACAAATTACAGGACATGGTGCAAACTTAGATAAACTATTCAATACTGCATTATTCACTTTCATTCCATCATTTACACTTTTGGGGGTTGGTTCTGTGACAACTTTGTCATTTTTCAGACTCGATTCCAGTCCTACATTATCTGCTCCATTACCAATATTTGTCATATTATTATCACTATTCATATTATTTATATTTGCTTTAGTATTATTTGTATTTCTATTACCATTAGTAGTGTTTGTATTATTATTGTGTGTATTGAGTAAATTTTGTGATCCGATTTGTGTAGTTTTATTAATTCCTAGTTTTATGATTCCGGGGTTGTCGGACTTTTTAGTCCCGACTGGGTTGTAAACGGAATTTTCTGGCGCATCTGACTTACTTTTTGTTGACTCATTATCAACTTGTTCGGTCATGGTCTTTTCCATATTTTTTAAGCTATTCTACATCAACTAGTACTGGGTGTATAATATGAGTGTATTTTATAAACCTAGTGGGTAAAGATAATGAATAACGGCAATTGTTGCATCAGTGTGCAGGTATGTAAAAGCATCTTACTCCGAGGTGTCTATGCTATTTCAGTACGTTCTAAACACGAATGCGATCTTAATCCTGGAGAGTGTGCAAAATGGATGTGTGTTACTTCTTCAAATTAAGGCGTAAATTGATTTTCAAGGCCTGTGTCTTATGGTGCTATTTTGTGGGGTAATTTTCTGAAAATGGATCAATGTATCGTCGGCTTGTCCGATAATAAAATTATCACAACAGGCGGAAAATGTCTGGGATGGATAGCTATGAGTGTGTAACAAAAGAAATCAGGCTCAAATGGGGCAAATGTTCAAAAATGCATAATTTACGTCTTTAAGATAAAGAGAAATTATGGGATATAAATAACTTGTAATTTTAGCCAAATTCAGGTAAACCAGATGACAATAAAATGTCGGTGGGATAATGAGTTTGAAACGGTTTTGTTAGGAATGTTCGTAAAATTTTTTTAAAAAAACTTATTGTACAAATAAAATAGTTTGAATGAACATGATGTGAGTTTATAATAAGAGATAGTCTGTGGTTAAAAGTAGATATGTTACAATGAGAAAAAAGGTCATCTGTTTCCTTAAAATGAACAGAGTGAAAGGGTCCCAATATTAAAAGGATTGAAATAACGAGTCAGTTCCCAATGTGAATGAAAAGAAATTTTATCAAAACGAAAGATTCTAATTTCGTCGCGTCTTTTATCTGTGATTAAGCAAACTTTGTTAAAATATTCTCAAATTAAACCACTTGAAGAACGAAATAGTAATATAGCAATTAACTTAGAAAATCCTGGCAAACTGAGCCCTAGGATCATATTTAACCTTTAGGTCAAAAATACTCATTTAGATAACGTGTAATTGGTATGAAAATGAAGCAAAAAATCAATTTTCCAATTATATTCTACCATCGCTTCCTGGTGACACTACAATTAATCAGGTTCTAATCAAAAAGGATATTCCTAAATTTTCTAATTTTCCCTTTCCAAATTTTAGATTTTTGATAATATTTACTAGATTTCACAGTTTTATACCCTTTGTAGTCAAATGTGTTTAATTCATATCCATCCACATAATAACCCGTTACTCTTACTTTGTTCCCTTAAAAACATTCTTCTTTCTACTATTAAGTTATTTATTCTAAGCTTTTTGATTGTTGATATTTATGTTTGCTATTTCACAAATCTTGATCCTCCATAGCTTATACTTATTCTCCCAAAACTAAGATCATTTTTTTCAATTTTTAAACCATTTCTATTTTATTTAAATTAATTTTATTACATTATTTATTAAATTAAATAATATATAATAGTTATCCGATAATGAAGTTTTAAAAAATTTAGAGATTCCAAATAAAAATTCTGAGTTCATAACTGGAATTAGCTGTATACTTCAGTTGTATTCTTAGGTTTAAACTGTTCTCAAATTTACACTCAATATATAATATTATGTGCAATATGCTTAACAGATACAATTATAAATTATAAATATATGTGTGATGAATACAGTAACATATAAAATAACAATATGATGGTATGTGTATCGTGAAAATTGAGGTGAAAAATTGTGAAGAAAAGGAATAATAGTGAGCAAATTGAGAAAATAATTACTTAATATAAGTTGATAAATTCAGTAAAGTATTTTTGAAAATTATATAATAATAAATAATGGAAAGGAAAGGAAATATGTGTTTGAAAATAGTTAAAAATAATAAAATAAATTAAAGGTGCTGGGAAAATCAGAAGTGTTATGTAAAACCAGTAATAAATCAGATAATATAAAATTATATAAAATTATATAATGGTTTATTTCTCCATGTTCAGCCATGGGGTGTTGTTAAATAATATAAAAAACAGACCATAAGTATGCCAAATTTCAATAATCAATTTTAGTAGTTTATAATTTTAGTAATATTAAATTTTAATTAAAATATTCCCTGTTTTATTCGTGATTCCATATTTATAATCTTCTGGAATCACTAAACATTTTAATAGTAATACTATGGAGCCATCGGAGAATATAATTTCGTAATATATATTTGATACATTCTTAGATTTTTAAAAATGGATACTTTGGAAGTTGATATTGCCGAAAACGTAGATGATTTGGGCTATAATGAAGAATATGACCCCGAGGAACAACAAAATAACAGAAAATCTAATAAGGAAATTGATTACCAAGAATTGGAAGAAGATTTTAATAGAAAATCGTTCGATTATGGACCATTGCGCTCAAAAAGGAGAAATTTTAGAACACAAAGGCCATACCAAAGGCATAGAGGAAACTTTAGATATCAAAACCACAGAGAATCAAGAGGTTCTGGACCTTATTCTAGACAAAATAACCAGACAAATCGCAATAACCTTGTTTTAAAGCCAGACGATGATGAGCTGAAGCAAATTGAAGCAAAGCTAGTAACTTTGTTGGACTCATTTTCAACGTCAAAGGAGGATATTCTCTCGGTTCTAGAAGATCTTAAATTAGCCACAGATAAATATAATAAACATATTGCCTCAACACTTGTAAAATGTGTCGAATCGTTCCCAGTCAAGACAGGTACAAACTTGATCAGACTATATATCTATTCAATAGCCTATATTATATATAAAATAAATTGACTGTAGGAGCATACGCAAGTTTGGTTGGATTGTTGAAAGTTAGTGGAAAGGCTGATTTGGTGGAGTCAGTAAACCAGCAGGTGCTGTATAACCTAGGATTAAAGCTATCAAACGGGGACCGAACGGGGTGTGTACTGTTGTTAAGGTTTTTGATAGGACTGCACTGCTCTAACGTGACTTCAAACTCGGTATTTGAAATTTTGACACTCCTCTTAAAGCTCGCAAACGAAGTCGAAAACTTCTTCTACGAAAGTAGCGTGGACTACGTAAAGTCGGTGATTATACTCGATAATCTCAACTACATGGTCCTGGCGAGTATTCCCTGGTTTAGCAGGGATGTATTCATGTCAAACGTCGAGACTATAACGTCAATGTGCGAAAAACTTTTCGAATATTCCGAGAGAAGAATGAAGCTTATGAATTCCCTAACCTCAGATTTAGAATATAACCCTAACCTTGATTTGTCAGACTATACCAATACGAGTGTGGGAAATAGTAAAAAGTTCAACCCTTATTTGTACAAGTATTATTATAAGGACACAGTTAATTTAAATTTGGACGACAGGTTTACATCAGGAGTCCAGGCACTAAAATCACTACTTAAAGTAGAAGATTAGTTATATTTACAACAGTTACATATAGTTAATTATGGTTACATATTCTTAATTTAATAATACTTTCTAATAATTTATGATTAGAATGATTGGACCAGTTCAACAACGTACCGCTTTTACCAGAGTAAAGGAATTGTGGAAAAGCTCAGAGATTCGTCAGATTTTGTAGAAAACAAAGTCACATCAGATAACTTAAACTCAGTGTTACACCTGGACCTTAAGAACTTCAATAACTTCAAACCGCTTTTACCAAAAACATTTAATTTCAATTATGTACTTGATAAGTCACAATTAACGACAACACATGATAAATGGTACTAAAATAGATATAGGGTGTATATTAAAAATATTTATAGTTAAATTATTGAATAATAGAGTTGTAATATGATGTAGGTTATTTGAAGAGCATGTATATTACGTATTTGAGTTGTTCTCGGATGATTCACTGAGGTGCGCTCAGCAGCTGTTGGCAATACCTTTGAACGAGGAGTTTAAGGAGTACGGGATAGTGGACGTGCTGCTGAACCTGTGTTTGTCGAAGTTCTACGACAACTACTACTCGATCTTCGGAACCTTGGTGATGCATAACCTGTGCACGCTGGAGGAGAAAACTGAGGACATCTTCTACTCCTACGTCACTCAGCTGCTGGCAGAAACGGACAAGCTGGACTCGTGGGTGCTGAACACGCTAGTGAGCATCAGCAGTTTCTGGTTCAATATGGAGTTTTGCAAGATCAGAACAACGTCAGACGATATTAATATTGAGGGCGAGAATAGCGATGAGCTTAAGAAGGACCAGATAAGACAAAAAAATAGCAGACTCTTCAAGACGCTCTTTAAGCCCAATAACTGCGCAAATAATTATAACCTTAGACTAATTGAGAAGGTATCAAGGCTTGTTTACATGGACAGACTTCTTATATATTCTCCAAGCGAACTTGAGTCGGAAATCAGAGCACTTGGAGTCCCCAAGGATTTCAAGAATAAGCCCTACGAACATTTACTCTTCTTGAACATGTTACACTTCAACAAACTAGCAGACGAAGAAAATGAACTGAGAAACAGAAGAATAGTGTCCTTTATTAACAACTATACAAATAAGCCGTACCTAAAGGAGGCACCAAAACACCTGTTCTCAGAGACCAAAGAAACCAAAGATTACGACGAAGTTATACATACCGATGAGGATGTAGTGCTCAATTCTCAAGTAACAAGTATGGAAACAACGAATTTACAAGAGGACATGAATACAAATTTGACAAATACAAAATCAGCTAGTTTGATGAGTGATGAGAATGCAGAGGTTTGGAAAAGAGATGATTTGATAATGTTGTTTTGGGATACGTTGCTGATATTCGGAAGTAAGTCGATGACACACCTGTACAGGCTGCTGGACTTTCATTCAGATGTTTTGAAGATGTTCGAGACCGTTGAATTACCGTTTGAAGAGAGTTTGCCCTATAAGGTGATGTGGCAAACAGTGATGACGTTTGAGAGGGACCATAAGAGATTGGAACTATCGTTCGACTTTTTCATAAGAAACAACGTGTTCACATGTCCTGTGATTTTACAGTTTCTGTTCACGCTCCCAGATAACGTGTTGCTGTCAAACTTCTTCTTTTATGCAGTCAACTCAGTGTTCTCAGAAGTCAATTCAAGGCTAGTAAACTTTAGAGAAAACTACAAAGTGGCCTTGAGAGAACTCGCAGGAACGGTTGCAATGGAGGCCAAAAAGCAGGAACTGGACGCTGTGGAACTCGACTACTTTAACTTTTTCGACCACTTCGTCCATTTGGTTAGCGACAGGCTCTCGTCGTCAGAACCCAAATTGGCGAAGGTAATGGAAGAGATTTTAGTAAGGAAACTTGTAAAGTACTCATTTCAGGAAAAGTTAAACCTCAAACTGTACAATTCAGTTTCAAACGTTCATGAAACAGTCAAAGTTATACTGTACAGATTGGCAATGCCATCATACCTATCACCATAATATACTATACTAACTCACATGTATATATATATATATATTAATAGCATTAAGGGTTTAAGATTACATATTCCTCTTTCTTGGGTCTTGCTTGGACTATTTTCATGAGTTGGAATTTGTACATAAGTGAGAGTGAGTGGAAAACAGGCTCAATGAAAGCCATGTCGTCCTTGCTCATGTCCCTAGTCTTGGTGAAAAGATCCAAAAAGTCTAAATCAGACTGAAACAGTAGGTCGAAAGAGTCAACCGGCTTCAGTGATGTGAGGTCCATGAAGTTACCTAGGTGAGTAAAATCGTCTGAAATTGACAAGTGATTGCACTTCCGGAGAACTGGAAGACCATAATTAACGTGTTGTGATATTTCAAATGGGTTCTTCTTGTAAAATGTCAAGTGACTGTTAAATGGAATAGCCTGGTTAGTCTTGGATCCATAGACAAAGGGAAGTGAGTTTTCAGGCCGAACACATTTGAAAAGCTGAATTACGGGCATATTCTCGTAGTAAAGTTCCTGCTCTATTAGAAGACGGAGCATTATCTCGTTATATCTAAACTCCTTCTCATGGCACTGGATAAAATTCTTGTGACGCTTCAACCCCCTCTTTGAATTTGACAACATCATCGAGTTGGCAAGCCTAACAAAGACAAAGTTCAGGTTCACAGGCCTATTATCGTCTATTTTATCAATTTTTATAATCCTCTCCTTGTCCAACAGTCTGTATTTTTTTCTTTCCTCAGCTGATTTCACATTCTTGTAACTGGTGTTGTAAAGCTCGTTAAATGCTCTGTCAACTACCCTGTTGTACATTATCTGACCAAACATGGGCATCCACCAGTTAAAGTCGTACTTCTTATGAGAAAAATCCAAGATTTTGAGAGTCTGTTCCAAGTCTGAAATTGTTAAAATGAATTTAACTGGTTGAATATTGTCATAGTTAGGCTCAGGAGGGGGTGGTAGGTTCATTTTTTTGGCCTTTTCAACCTCCTTCTCGTACTCTTTTCTCAGCTTTTCTCGTCTCTCATACCGCGCCTGGAGTTCTTCCAAAGTTTCTCTTTTTTTCTCGTGAGTTATTGGAGGATCTCGTTTGAAGTAATAGTTGCCCAAAAGTTGCCTCACTGCCTTAAAAAGTGCGATAGATTCAGACTGCCATGCGCAGTAGAAAACTACGGCATAGTAGCTGTTAGGTTTGAGTGGGTTGTAAATCTCAAGTTCCTCGAAATCGTCTGGTTCAGGATCATAAGCTTCAGACCATTCTCTGTAATTTGACAGAAATGAGGTCAATTTATTAGCGTAAAATGAAAGAATCTCCCTTCCATCCTTGAAAGGAACAAGCTTATTCTTATCTTGATGCTCTATTTGGACAATTGGCAAGGAAGTTAAGTTTAAAGGTATGGAATTTCTGGTCTTTCCAAAATTTTTTATCCTAAAATCAGATAAAGGGTCATCAAGGATGTAAACGGGAGGCGGCTTGCGTTTCCGGAAAGGAATCCTGGGATTTACGGCTTCTATTTCAGCCTTTTCAAATAAATTTACTGAAAAATCAGCATATGAGCTGGGCTTTGGATAATTTACAGAAATATTAGCTTGATGTGTACAAAAATCATCATCGGATATAAAATTACGAAAACAACTGGAAAGCGAGATCAAATTTAATAAAATTTTAAAAAGCATTATAAATTAAAATATTAACATGTACAAAAATTAAAGAAATCATCTTTAAAACATTTAATCTAAACAATTTTACAATCTGGCAATTTTCCAAGCGTGATTGTATAAAAGAATAAATTTACAAAACTAAATCATTGTTCTTCATTTAAGTTATTCTCCAGTGTGTATCCTGAATTTCAATGAATAACAAAGGACAAACCCATTTCAGCCAACAGTTTGTCTCTCTTGTCAGAATTAAAGAGAGCGTTGGATTCCTCCCGCTCCTTTTGGGTAATCTTGGTAAAATTTAAATACTTCAAAGAGGGAATCTTGTGAATTAGATACTCCCTGAAGTGAGGAACACTAAAATAATATAATATAATGGAAGAAACATACGCAACTACATGATTGTCGAGTAGGGCGAGCCTTTCTAAACTTTTACCTAAAATACATGAATAAATGTGTAAGATACATTCAAAGAGGGGGTCAAGTTGTGAAACGCTCGTAATCTGAATATTCCATGTCAAAAAATTAAAACGTACAGAATTATTGGTCAAAACCAAGGAAGATAAGTTTGGAAGACATTGTGAAATATCATTGGCTATTTTAGAAATACGATTTCCGGCAACAATCTAAAATATAATTATCAAACTAAAAAAATTACCAAAGTTTTTAGCCTGGTTAGTAGCGGAAAATTTTCCAACTTTATTATATCATTGTTTGAAAGATCTAGAGAATCATAATCGTCATTTGTGGCCCCAAGATTGGAAATTACGGAGATTCTCTGGCCTAAGCAAAAATTAAACACCTAAACAAACCCCTCAGTGATAAAGTGCGATCTCCCGTAGGACATAAAATATGGTACCCCTTTGAGATTATTTCAGGGCTCAATTTCATTATAAATATACAATTAATTGTGATTAAAATCAAAATTGTGGGTATTTAATACTATGTTTGTCATATAAATATAAAATTTAAAAGCGAGATGAGGGCTTGTGGCGCAACGGTAGCGCGTCCGACTCCAGATCGGAAGGTTGGGGGTTCAAATCCCTTCGGGCTCACTTTATTAACACTAAAATTAATTCATTAAAATATTAACTATAAAATTTACAATTAATTTTTGTTAGTTAGATTTTTATTGTATTGCTCAATTCTTCTTAGAATCTCTTCATTAGTGAGTTTGGTATCTAATATTTGTTTAACTCCTCTTTGGATCTTCCTTACATATTCCACAGCCTTTTCACCTTGTTTTGCATTCTCCTTTAGCTTTTCAAGCTTTAAATTTAACTTTTCCAGTCTTTCCTCTAGAATCCTTTTGGTGTGCGTCATTTCAAGCATCTTGTTAAATTTCTTTTCTTTAAAATCTCCACAAGTTTTAATCCTGTCGAAAACAAAAGTTCTTTTCTCTTTATACTTATGAATTACCTCTTGTAATAGGTCATGTCTTTCAGGATCATAATTCCTTATACACTCCACCAAATCCTCTTGCCATGGCTCAATAGTGAATTTGCTTATGAGCCAAGGAGTTATTACCATTTCCTCAACACTTGTGTAGTTTGTAGCACCCCTCTTATACCAATCATATCTGCACATGGTATAGTTCACGACAAACTCTAGCCACCAGCTTGGAACAAAAGTCCTCTTCTTCTCCAGGATTAGCCTGTTTAGGGACTCACGAATAGATAAAGATAACGCATTCCTGCTGCTAATACTCAAACTGGCAGTATTTCGTCTATATTTCTCAAACTTACCCTTCAAAACCTCAAAAGGTGGCTCAACTGTTATGCACTTTTTCTTAAGATTTAGAGTAATTTCAGCATTTGTGTGCCATAGTGTAAAAAAATCAACAATTCTCCTACAGAATTTCCCAAAACTTCTCCTTGTGTACCATTCTATATCGCTTCTGATTGCACATGATTTCGATATCTCAACCATAATGTACCAAAGAATAATTAGACAATAGATGCCAAATAGAAAAATTGGAACCAAACTGCCAAAGTTAAAGTCGTAACTGAAACTGCCCTAAATAAAATTATTTCACAAACTAATACCTGAATTATACAAGCTGTTGTAATGTTAACGCTAATCCCTAACATTTGCATTCTATTAAACAAATTATCACTTCTCAGGTTAAATGGATAAAGCGTAAAATTAAATACAGCAATTAGGCAAGATAACATCAGACTTGAAATTATCCTTAAACGGCCAGATTCCAAGGGCGAAATAATCCCAATCTGAATCGTGCAAATAATGGAGACAATAAAACGCCTTAACAGAACAAATGAATCCCATTCCCTAAATCCTCTTCGATAACCGAAACTAAAAATTTCACCAACTCTGTCCAATTTGTGATTTGAAATGTAATAACAGAAACAACAAAAAGATAAAACCAAAATAAATCCCGAAATTGTGGCAAACAGCACAAACCTGAAATTCTTGATACTACACAACTCAACCGGCATATATAATAAAACTGAAATATGATTTTGCCTCTTGTAACTCAAATTTACACACCAAATCAACTGCAACAACTCAATCCAAATAAAGTGTAACTGAATAAAGTAACAAATAGCCAAAATTCTAAAATATAATACCCTCCACTTCTTTTCACTCATATAATCCCTTCCAAATGTATCCATTTCACTAGTACTTGAAGTAATTTTATAAGTTCTTTCAATCAGCATCAAGAAAGCTGCACAAATTGAAAACAAAATAATGGAATCAATAACAGGTATTAAAACTGAAGTTAATCTCTGAAAGTACCACAAACTAACATAATTTATACTCTTGAATATACATCCAAGTCGAAAATAAGCAAAAGACCATAGAGGGTATCCAAATACACTATTGAACACTGGAACAAACCGCTTAATGCTCGAGTTTGTAAACACACTAATTATCCCATAGGGTATCATTGTAAAGTAAAATTCCATAAATATCTTAATTAGAACGAAGCAAACAATTTGATCGTAGTATAAAATGACAATCAAGATTAAAACCATTGAATAAATCAATATTTTTAGTGACAAGTAACTCCAAATTTCTCTCAGGATAGACTTACATTTAGAACAATCTGTTCTGAAGTGCCAAATGTCATAATTTCGCATACATCTGCTACAAAGATATCCATCAGAACCCCTGGAACAATATCCTTGGAATTGAGAGCCACATCTAAACTCCAAATTGCAAGGGTGAAACTCAACAAAATCAGTGTACACTCGTTCTACTATAGATACGTTCTGTTCACTCGGGTTCCAAATTTTGCTCTTTTTTTCAACATTATTATAGGCTGGATAAGCTGGGAAATAGCCCTGTTTTGGCTTAGGCTTAACGTGATCACTAAGTTTAATTGAATCAAAAGTATAATCCTTCTTTAAGATCTTAACAATCTCGATATTTAATCCTCCTGGACATGTTGCTCCTTCCATACATTTTGAACACTTGATATTTTTATAGTCACCAGCAGGATTTTCCGAGCTATTAAATGAATGATTTTCATCTCCCACTTTATTATTCTGTTTTTTAACCCTCATGTATCTACCATACTGACAAAAACATTGACTTTTTGAAACGGAACCACCGTATGTTGTGGCGTATTCCATACATCGCCCACTACAAGGCGAATTCTCTTGCCCCTCCTTAAACATCCCTGGCTCACATGGAATACACCTATTTGAATATGTTCTCTTAACGATATCCGCCATCACTGAAGTAAAATATTGATCCAAACCTTTGAAATTTATCTCTTGTTCTTGGAAATTTTCCTCCTCTGGCATGTAACCTGGTAGACATAAACAATGAGTTAAAGAAGATGGATTGGTCGATTGAGGAGGTATACCGGATCCAAAAGGACATTTATATGGAATATTATGAATTTTATACTTGTATTCGTCTAATTTATTCTCACTTTTATCATCAGAATCTACATACCCAAACCATCCACCAGGACAATAATGGTCAGTTAAACACTTTTCACACTTTATTTTATGTAAATTTTCAAAACCAGATCCATTTATTCCTGAAGGAATTAATACCAAAGAATCAGTTAAGGATAATTTATATGAATGATAGCTCACAAAATCTAACCTATTGTAGTCATCTATCTTCAAATCTAAGTCAATCATAACTTCTTTATCACTTTTATAAATTGAGTTTCCAGTTACAGTATATTTACCTGAAACCGGCAAATCTTGAGGGTTTTCTACCACAGCATAGTATCCTTGAGTGCAAGCACAGTCAGATGCATGCTTTGAACCAATTTTATACGTTTTAAACTTGTCTGGGCACCTCAAACAAGAAAAATTACCAACTTCTTCCTTATACCATCCTATGCTACAGGGATTACACTGGTTTTTGTCTAATTTCGATGGTTCATAACCGGCTATACAAAGACACGAGTCAACTGATTTAGAACCTATTTCAAGAGTTACTGAATTTTCATGACAAAGAGTTGGAATTCTACTACCAGTACAAAAACTGTCAAGTGGACATAAAACGGCCTCAAATGGAAAATTATAAACAACTTCACAAACTTTTAAAGTTTCATATTCCTCATCATTACTTTTAATGTGAAGATCGAAAAAATATAATTTGCACTCTTTAAATTCCACGTCAATAAACCTAGTTCCATCGTACAATCGAACTTGGTTGGTTGTATAAGGTGTTGAGGTTTTATTAAGGTAATAGGCAGTCCCACCGAAAGAATAACCGGTGCAATAAATATTCCGCAAGCATTCCTTAGAACAAGAACTTTCTGTCTCCCTTAAAACAATGGTACTGTGCCTTGAATTTACACTGTTCTTTTTAGTCATGATACATTTTACCCTTAATTTATTGGAAACAGTTCTTTCCTTGATATATTTACTCTCAAAAGATTCAGCCTCACTCTGATTATCGGTTTCTACCAATAACGAGTGATCAACTGTGAGTAAACCTTTAATGTAATATCCCTTTTCGGGGATGCATGATAAAATACTCTTGGATCCAACAGACAAGGTTGTTGTATTATCTGGACAGGGTAGACATGATATATCTGTTGATTCTAGGTGCTGGAAAAAGCCAACTTTACACTGACGACAATCAACTGATAAGTTGATAGGATTACGATAAATATAAATATTTCCATATCTCATGGGACAATTACAATCTATTGCAGAAAGAGCTTTATCTTGGTTCAGAATGCTGTTCAATCCACATCTCCTAGGTTGAATATCAAATCCAGGACAATATGAATTGTATGGACACTTGTAACAATCTTTGGCGTTGATGTTGAAATAATAACCTGAAATACAAAACTTGCAAGCCTTTACAGTTTTCGAAGCCAATTCATTAGTCACCAAAACAGTATTTGAAGTATCATTTTGAAATTTGTCCAAATGGTTTGAGAATGATTGATAAATACCCAAATCATCTTCTTTGGATAAGGCAGCCTCCAAATTAAATCTAAAAAGGTCTGAGTGTAACTTCAGAGGTTTAGCATCATTTCTGTTTGAATGAGTATGGCAGTTTGTGCATGGAATATTACCTACAGTATCCTTGTATCCAAATTGAGAACAAGGTTGACAACCGTTAAAATTGTATCCATATCCTTTGTCACATTCACAATCATCTTCACTAGAACTAAATCTATCAATTGTACTTTTTCCTAATCCACATAGGGTAGGCAATGAATCTCCTCCTTGACAGTAAGATCCAATATCACAAGGTGCACAAATTGGACTTGAATCTTCAATTTCTTTGTACTTCATTCCGAATTTTGAGCCCATACCAACTGAATTTAGCAAATCTAATGGAATTATTTCCTCGGGTGACCCCGTATTCTTTATATTATAGAATTTCGGTTCACAGTAGCATTTTAGTTCTTCGAGCGATTTTGCTCCAACAACTTTTGATGTTACATTATTTCCGCATGTTCCTGGACATGGTGCATCACCAATTTCGCTCTTAAAAGTTCCAGGTTCACATAAAACACATTTATCACCTTTAAAGTAATATCCTGAACTACACAAGCATTCCCAAAAATAACGTGACCCCGATTGTTTTGTCGTTGAATTTGTTTTTCTCATGGAGCAAGGAATACAAATATCCTCAGTCTCATCATTTCTATATGTTCCAATAGGACATTCTTCACATTTTTTCATTTTCTTATTAAATTGATTTCCAGGGGCACATGATGCAAATATTGTTATAGTTGTTGAGACATGTTTGAGTAAGTTTCCGCCATATATTGTTATCGAATACCTTCCAGTCACATTTAATTTGCCAGTTATTACTCCAGTTTTAGAATCTTTTGATAATCCTACCAGTTGTAGATTTACTTTATTGAAGTGAGGCTTTTGAGATTTTGGTAATTGTTTTTCATAGAAAAACTCGAAATAATCTCCCCTTTTGATTGGGACTAAATTAATTTCATCTCCACTCTGATATTTATCCAAAACATTGTAGTAGAAATTCAAGTTTACATAGGTTGAAATGGGTTTATTTTGTACAAATTGTTCTAATGCACCAAAATTGCTCCTCCAAGATGAAATATAAATCATCCCAATAGCTGAATCAACTGTGATTCTTGAAATCAGTCCTCTAGAATAAATAACCTTGTATCCAGAAAGCTCTTCATTCACAGTTTTGAACACTATTATTCTACCAGTTGTGTTTTCAGAAACAACCAATAAAATATGTGTTTCTGACATGAAAGAAGTCTTATAAAAATCCATTGAAGATGGCTTATCCAGGTAACCTACAGGAACTGAGTTGTTTTCAGATATCCCATCATAACTTCTAATAAAAACAAGGGAAGGATTGGGCTCTGAAATTCTTAGTTTATATGTATTAATCAAGTTTTTTTCAGGGTCCAAGCAAAATAACTGAGAATTATCCGCCGACACACCTGTTTCAACCTGTGAAAGTATACTGTTACAATAAACATTTGCTACAGCCACCCTTTTTTTAACACTTTTAGTCATTCCTAATCCCACTACTGTATAAGAATAAATGCCCCTTTTATAGCCTTCTGAGATTAAAAAAATATTTATATTAATCATTGCTATGTCTAATGGGTTTACAATTAAATGAGGAAAAACTAATTTGGATTCTAAATTGGTACGTTGAATCGGAAGATCAACAACCAACACATATTTCCCACCTAGAAAAACAAGTGATTTTTGAGACTTTACTTCTCTACACAATATCCAGTTTTTCTCCGTTTCGCTCCCTAAAAAATTCACATTTAATCCAACTTTATCTTTTGAGACGTTTACAATTCCGTTTCTAACATTAAACGTTACAATCCACAATCTGTTATTACAATCTGACAATACAATTACTTGCTCCTCTAGCAAAACACAAAGCTGAACCATTTTCTTGTATCCATTTATAGAACAAGTTTCATTCTTTTGCTGATTCAGATTTGGTTTACTTTCAGAACCTTCAGGACCAAAATAAATCAAATCTGATGTATAGTTAATATAATATTTTTTAACTCTCAGATATCCAGCATTTAGCCATTCTAAATTTGTTTCTTTACTTGGAGAGCTAGTAGATTCTTTATCACTTTCAGCTTGTTTGTCTTTATCCTGTTCATTTTCCTTATTTTCAGAAATGTTAATACATAATTTATAAGTTCCTTCATGATAAATAATTAGTCTTTCAAACAAAATGCCTTTATTATTTTCTACAGGAGCTGATTTATTAATTTGAATAATGTTGCTTGTTGATTCATTGCAATTCAAATCAACGCTTATAATTCCCAGTTTATAAACATAATTCTTTGAAATGTTGGTGCCTCTTATGATTATGTTTTGAGGTATACCAGCCTTTATATTCAACTTTTGTTTTATATATATTCCACTTTTGTTATGTATTAAAAATCTTGTATAATTTTTGGAATTAAATACATCGGATCCTGATTCGACTATACATGACTCATATACAAACCCTTCATGACCAGAGTATCTGGTAACGAATTCACTTACAAATTTAGAGGCGATTTTAATGTCACCTTCGACTCTAAATGAATAAACAATTGGTAAAAAAGAATTTATATTATTCCTAGAACAAGTTTTATTCAAAGTATCAGAATAAGAAATGAATATTCTTATTAACATTGACTTCATTTTTAATTCAGTTTCATTGTTAACAATGTATCCAGTTGTGTCAATAAAATCATCATCTGATTTACATTGTTCGTTGAGAATGAATGAACAAAAACATATCTTATAATGAAGATTGTTGTTATTTGTTCTGGTAACCAATAACTGGAAAGATTCCCAAAGGTAATTATCATTGTTAGATGAATATTTCTTAACTAAACCATAATTATTTTTATCCGGCTTATAATTTAAACTGATATTTTCCAGTAAAGTGGAATTTGATAATAAATTATTGGTCATTTTTGAAGAGTTGATCTTACCGCATTTAACATTATAATCAACTATTCTTAATTCATCGAAAAGGGATAGTTTTGAGCCAAAATATATAAGTTTTATTGGCTCATCAGTTAATTTAGTTACAATTGTCTCAATTCCTAAATATAATTTGGACGATATATATATATATAACCTGTAAATGATGGAAATAATAATGTTGTCGAATGATCTGAAATAGATTTGCAATTGTTACCTCCACACCAACAAACTAATGAATTTTCAATAATTAAATGTTTATCAATAGTAATGAAGTTCCCTGGAAAACTGTAAAATGAGTATGTCACATTTTGAGAATACTGATTAAACTCATTGTCTTCGCAATTAACCTGATGGTCTAGTTTAGAAATGAAAGTTATAACAAGTATATTGTTAATTTTACAGTACCACTTATAATTCAATAATGTTTCAAAATTTTGTTGTTTATTTAATTCAGTGTTATTAATCTGCCTGGGTCCCGTTACTAGATATTCATTTTTACTGTAAATATTCCTATCGTTTAATTTAATGCAGAGAAACAATAACTGTTTTATATTAAATCTTGAGGCATTTGCGACATCCATTGATGATAAAAGCTTGCTATTGTGATTTTTTCTAATAACAATCCTTGAGAATATGATCACGTCTTTTCCATTTTCACTGTAAATTATATCCGGTTCTTCCCGCATTGATATTGAAACGTTCATATTTAAATTCGAATGTTCTAAACACGTTGGAACATAAGAGAAAAATATCCTAGTATTATTGTTGTAATTATGGGCAGTCATTGTTAATGTAAAAGGTTTGCCAAAATAAACTAGTATTTTAGATGAGAAAAAATGAATTCCTAAAAGTTCTTATTAATATTAAATCCTCACCAGATATTGAAATTTTTGAGAATTTAAAGAATTCATCCGACTGAGTTTTGTAACACAAATTATAAATGCCTGGATTTAACATTGTTACAGTCTGGTTTTCATATATGGAATGATATTGTATTATATAAATTTTATTATTTTTGGACATTAAAACCGGTGAAGTCGACTTTACTAAATACATAAAATTAAGTATATTAATTGGTGAATTATCACACTCATCCTAATCAAAATTTATGTTAGTATAAAATACCTTTTTTATTATTAAACTTGATCCATAGTTAAATTTATTTTGTTGAGAAGTACTCATGCTAATGAATGTAATAAATGTTAAATTTATTGTACATATATGACCATAGTTACAGGAAAATATTTCATTCGAATACAATATTCCAGACACAAAAATTTCAGATATTTCAGTTTTAAAATCCTCACTAAGACCACAATCCACTACTGAACTTGGTTTACACCAACATATTTTTACTATTCCATAAAATAAAACTTTTTCCAAAATAAGCCCTTTATTTTTGAATGGCATTCTTTTGCTGAAACTATTTCCCAAAGAATTACAATTTTCAGCTACTAAAATATAATGTTCATCCTGAATTGGCTCTGAAATTTAATTATTATTGACAATGTATACCTTTAGGTTTCAAAATTATTTTCGAATCCAAAGGAAGATAGTATTTCGTCTTTTCAAGTTCAAAAGCTATAGAATGATTAATAATAAATAAATAACCTTTTATATTGACCAGTGTAAATAAAGAATTTGCTATTTTATCTTCATTCTTTGTCCAGCAAATTTCATACATTCCAACAGTGAACTCTATAATCCAATATTAAAATTTTAAATTACTGTTCATAATTACATTAAATGTTATGAGAGTTATTCTTTCTCTTCCTTTTTGATAATAAGTAAGCTCAAAAATATCAAATGTATTATTTATTTCTATTGGATGTTCGTATGAACAAGACTTTGACAATGTCATTGTCCCATTATTTTTTGAATAAAAATTGTTCATAACTATATCACAGTTTGTTCCAATCCAGCATACTTGTTCGTGACGAATTGAATCTAAATTATATGAATATATAATATTTTAATTCAAACTAAAGTTCAAAATTGATCCGACATGAATCGAATAGTCTTCATAAGTACAGTTTTGATTTTTTATATATATCTTAGAGCAATAGCACAGTTTAAATACAGCTGCATAATTAACTTCATAATCAAAATTTATTCTTGTCCAAATGAATTTAGTAACTGAATATGATGGTTCAATTTCAGATAATCCTTCATTTGCCAAAAATGTTAGAGGAGGTGAAGTTCCACATCTTTGTGAAATTATTATTTTAGAATTCGAATCAAAACTTGATGTTATGTTAATTGTATTCAACCTAATACTACAATTTTTTGACAAATCACAAGATGCTCTTTGAAATTGTGATATCCCTAATTAATTTTATATCTAATTTAAAATACCCCTTATAGTAATGTTTGCAACTTCTGGGTAATAGTTATAAAAATTGCTATCTTTGCATTTTATTCTTTCATCACAAAAATCACAATATTTAAGGACATATTTGTAGGTGTCGTCAAAGTTTATGTTTAATTTGACAGAATTTGATTTTATTTCCAATTTTTCAACCAAACTCCATAGTTGTGATTTTGAAAAAGGATCTCCTCGCTTAAATTTCTGACTATATATAAAAGCATATGATGTGTCACAATTGAACATATCTTGGTTGTTAAAAACGATTTCTTGTGATCCGAATGGAGAAAGGTACAACTCTCCAATATAAATACCTACATTTCATATCATGATTAATCCTCTTACTTAAAACTTGAATATGACCCAAATAAACTTTAAATTTGTCATATTTGCAATCAGGACTCCAATAAATATTTGTTTTTTGTTCATTTTTTACATCATTGATATACTTTCTTTTATCAATATAATACTGATATTTCCCTTCAGAAACATTAAACAACCTTTCAAAATCAGAGTCAAGGATTGTTTTAGATATTAAGTAACAATTTTTTGTATTAATATATTTTCCTGGTATATTAATAATACAATCCATTCCAACTATGCATTTTAATTCAATAAATGAGTCAGTCATCGGACCTAAAAATGAATTAAATATAATATTCATCACCATCTACATCCATATTGCAAAGTTTCTTGTCATAATTCAAATCATCTTCAGAATAACATAATACAGGATCAATTAAGAAAGTGATCAGTGGTCCACCAGAAATATATGTAACGGACCATTTACCTTGAAATAAAATTTTAATTTTATTTTACCTTCAGATATTTTTTTGATTTCCTTTTTTGATATATAGCCAACTGATATTATTTTACCAGAACAATCTTTGTTCTTAAGTGATATAGTTCGATATTTATCTGAGGATGAAGGATTTTGACCCAGTGGTAAATATAAAGTTGCATTTTTCTTCCACTGAATTCCAAATGTAATAGGATCAACTTTTTTCGAAACTTCAATCCCTACGACCTTTTAATTATTAAAAACGAGCCTAAGTATTCTATTGTTGCTATTTTTTCATAAACTCCTCCGCTATTTAATGAGCATAAAATCATTGGAGAATTATCTCCAGCATACTTAAGATCAGGATCAAGTAGCTTCATTTTATAACTGCACTCTGTTTTTGAATTAACGTATTCTTTGACATATAATTTCAATCCTTTATGTTTTGGGGGAATCTTATTCTCCAATTCACATGGTCCATATTGCGATAAATTGCATATGATTTTTAATTTTTCTAAATTTATTGTAAAAACTAATCAACCAACCTTCACATTTTGAATCTTTTATAAATAAAATAAATATAAATAACTGTGTAAGAATTGTCTCCATCTATTCAGTTATAAAATAATGTGTAATAATATTAAGATAATTAGATTCATGTCACTTTTAATTTATAAATAGAGTCAACTCTCTTCTTGTTAGAAAAAACACTTGATTTTCTATTCGTTCCTAGTTTCCTTTCCAATTTTGATATCGACTTGATAATTTCATCATTGGTCAAATGTTCCGATAAAACCTTTTCAACTCCGATTTTCAAGGCTGAAGCTCTTGAAAATCTAGTTCCTATCGAATCGATTTTTTTCATTTCTTCTTCTAAGGAGTCTTTAAGTTCATCAACTTCTAATCTCAGACTCTCGAGTTCAGTTGTTCTTTTTTGTTTCTCTGACATTAGAGCTCCGTAATCTCCTTCTTGTTTTGCACGCTCTTTGAGTGCATTTATCTCATTTTCTATTACTTTCAGTTTAGTTTTCTTTATTTTTATGCCAAAATTTCTTACAAGATCTAGATATTTGGTAAATATTTCATAGATTCTTACTATCTCAGATTTATTCATACGGCTAAGTGAGATTAAGGAATAATAGAATTGAGATAGTGTTATGGGTCCATCGTTGTAAAATTCCTCGAATAATATGTCCACAAGCAGAGTTGATGAGATATGGTCAAAACATTCATCTAAAGTTTTGTATTGTAACTGTTCGCATGATTCACCGCAAGGTTCTGAGTTATGAAAACAAACTATGTGAGACCTTATTGTGTTGAATGGGTAATTTAGCAAAAACAGTTTGGCAAACCCCTTGTATTTCTTATTAAAGAAATATAAATATAGTACATACTCGATTATCTCATATTTTGGGATATTTTTACAGAAAATATCAATCTTCATACATCTGGAATTCCAGAATATAAGCCTGATGTAGAAGTAGAAAAGGGTAGAAGAAAATACACCTATGTTTTTGTGGGATATACAAACTTCTATAACCTCTCTTAAGCATGTAATTAAAAAGGTTTTATCACGCTTAATATTTACAGAATCAATAATTGAGTCTATTGATTTCTTTTTTGAGATGTTATAAGCTTCAAAAACCATGGTATCATCATGCTGATTAAAGTATAGCAATGAGTGGTTGTGTTTAAAAAATGATATGAAAGAGGAGGTAAAATTTCTCCAAAAATATTCTCTGGGTCTAGATATAATACAACAAATTGTTATAAACTCTCGTAATAGAGTTGAGAAAATTAACACATATGATATTGCAGAAACTATAAATGGCAATCCTGAAATAATTGAAAAATTGTGAAAATATGATCCGTACATAAACATTGATGAAAAAATGTTTGAAGCTATTAAATATTTTTCCAAATTTAAAAATACAAATCCTGATCTCGAATCATATGGTTTGGTTGACAACATTATCACAAGGTATATAATGTGAATGATTAGGTAGAACAAAATTCTGTTAATTTCAGATTTGTTCGAGTCTATTGAGTTCCTGCATACTATAAGGAAAATGATTAGGATCTGTCTTATCAATTGAACAACATCCCAGTTTCTATATTTTTTCCTGTATCCAGTAATAAATATATTCCCCCAGCCCGAGGTGTACTCACAATTCCAGAATTTAAAAAACAAAAATAACAGTAATATAAAAATAAAACCCATTGATGACCCACTAACTATGGAACCAAACATAAAGTACTTATTTTTAAAGGTACATTCTTGATTTGGCATGTGCAAAAGCACATAACCTTTTCTTAGTGGAAATTTTGTACACCATAACATAGAAAGTGAATTTAAAGATATAGATGGTAAATGTAAACATATCAAGACTACTATGTGTTGAAAAATTAGTTTAGGATCGGTTTCAAATTTTATTTCAGTCTCATCATGTGATGTTGACAGAGAAACATTACTTGTTCCAACCTTTATTCTAAGGAACTTAAGTCGCCTTTTGAGCGACCTTTGACATATAGAAAATGTTTTATTTACTATGTAAAGAATGAAATCAATTATGAAAATAAATATAATATCAAGTATTAGTTTGAATATTCCAAAGTACCTTTGAAGGTACCAAATTTCTATATAGTTAAGTTCAGTCAGCTTGGGGACTCTTTTGTCAAAACCCAAGCGATTTAAAATAAAATCTACATATACTGCCAAGTTTCTGAAGCAGTTTACTCGATCTACATATGCATAAAAATTTAATGGATGGTAAAAGAATTTTTCGTAAAAGTTATAAAATTTTCTAATACTCGACGGTGAGTTTGAGGGTATTATTCCTAGGGGGACTAGTGATAGTGTGTAACTATATAGAATCTTAAAAATGGTTACCAGTGATAGCTCAGATGTACTATTGGCTCGTTTGTTATACAAGGAGAGTAGAATTATTAGGCAATACAGTGTAATTCTGGGTAAAATAATCTTAATTAATTCACGTATATTACTTGAACATTTTTTACATTTGGAATTAAAATGATGAAGATCATAACCTGGATCACACTCTGTACAAAGGAGTCCAGAAGATCCTTCGAAACACTTGCCTCCTCCTATACAACGGGCAGGAGTAACACAGGGATATGTTAATCTAATATGGTTATTTTTGACAACTGGATTAGTATTTTGAGGAAAAATTTGAAGGAAGGAGTTAGTGGACTCATTTCTACTATTATTTATATCTACTATTGCAAAACCACTTTTTGGAACAGGTTTGGTGTGGATACCATTTTGTATCCCACCATAACAAATAGATCCGTATGGACATTTTTTACACTGAAACTTACCATTTTTAAAATTATTATAAAATCCTGGTATGCAAAAGCACTCCTTTTCACTTTCAGAACCAGGTAATGATGTGGAATACACTGGACACAATTCATGACAAGGTTCATTTTCGTAAACCAATTTAAAAGTACCAGGTAGGCATTTTTGACACTCCATTCCAAATCCCGTATCCAAATTACTTACCAATGGTCTTATTCCATATCCTGGGTTACACATACATGAGCTTGTGGATTGTTTTGTAGAGGAAATCGGGACTGAGGATCCAGCATAACAGGGAACTGGTGGCATGTGGACCTTTGAAAACAACCACATTCCCTTGCAAAAATAACCGTAAAGACAAGTTGAACAGTAAAAATCTAACTTTCTGTTAACTAAATCCTTTATATTTTCACTCAATAACCAATCAATATCTAAAGATTCCTCATTTATATCCTTTGTTCCATGCTCATGTACATCAGTAACCGTATTTGTGTATAAGATTCTGTTTGTTGTACTGATCTTTGGTTGTATTAATGGTGCAGCATATTTGTTCTTTGTGCAGGTACATTGATTAATGAAGAATGAGCCTTCCATTGCAGTTGTTGTATTTTCAGGGCATTTGGTGCACAGATCATTTGATATTGTTGGTTTATAACTTCCCTTCTTGCAAGGGGTGCAGAAGTTATTGTATGGATAATATCCTGGTAGGCATAGGCAGTGATCAGGATTCGATGACCCTTCAATCAGTGTAACAGAGTTTAGTGGACACTTAATCAGCAAAGAATTGAGCCCACCTGGGCAATAATAGTTTCTAGGACAAAGAAGAAATTTTGGGTATACGTAATCCCTGACAATTTCACACACAACTGGACCTAAAAATTAAATTTAACATGAGAATAAAAATACCATGGTTGTCATCTCTAATACTGACTGGCTCGTATTTAATTATAGGGATTTTGTTACCGAATGTTGTATACAAGGAACAAAAATTTTCTTTTGGGGTTTCACTTGATCCTGCGAATTGTGTGAATTTATAGTAGTGGGCATATTTGCAATAGGGGTTAAGTTTGCACAGTTCTACGCACGATTCAATGCTTTCTCTCAATATCATATTGGTTGGTGAGATGAGTTCTACGCTCCTGTAACAATTCACTTTAAGTGATTGTAGAATAATTTCATTATAAGTTTGGTGACTAGACTCTATGTTTTCGGCCATAACCTTGTAATTATCGACAAGATTGAAATACCCTGGGAGTGGGATGCAGTCAAGCAATGAAGTAGATCCCTCTTTCAGCGTATATGTATTTTCTGGGCATTTTATACAACCGCCTTGAGTTCCATCTATTGGTTGAAATGTGTTTAATGGGCATTTAATACACTTTCTAGATGTAGATCCAACCAGGGAAATCGTAGTGAATCCAAATCCCTCTGGGCACATACAGTCGTCTTGAGAACTCGGACTTTCTAAATGTTCGTTTAAATATGATATTGAATAAATATTTAGGATTTTAAATACCTTTCTTAACTATAGAGTTAGCTCCACATGAAATTGGAGCGAAATTAGCTCCTTTACAGAAGGATTTATCTGGACAGTGAACGCAAGATTTTCCGTTATGGTAATAGCCAGGCATACAATATATGCATTGATCTTTACTAGTGGATCCTGGGTTTTTAGAGTATGAATATACATCGTCTGGAGTGTCTGCAGAGCACAAAGTGCATTTATCATTTGAAATGGTTGATTTATATGAGTGAATATTACATGGTTTGCAACCTTCTTCTAAGAATTCATAGCCTGGGTTACATAGGCAGTCATTTATTGATTTGCTTCCAGGACCTATTGTAGATGTATTTTCTGGACAGGTATAAACGACATTATTCCCTGGACAATAAGTTCCTTGGTAACATTCCTCGCACCATCCATTCTTATTAAAGTAACCCTCAACACAAGTACATTTTAGTTCTTCACGTGACGAAGCGCCTACCACAGAACTAATTTGATTGGGTAGACATGTTTTATCACAAGAAATTGCACCTAGTTCGTCATTATACTTTCCTTCTGGGCACATTAGACATGCTTTAGTAGAGCTATAAAATCCAGGTTTGCAAACACAATCTAGAGGACTAGTTGAACCGTAATTTTTTGTTGTTGTATTAGCCATATACTCATCACATCTTAAACAAGTATCTAGGGATAGTTTATGTCTATAATATCCTAACCCGCATTCAGCACATTCTCTAAATGGTGGTGAATACTGGTGTCCTAGGGGACACCTCGAAAGTAGTTTTAGAAGTACTGTTGTCTTTCCTAGTAGAAAATCTACATGAAGCATTACTTCAACTTCACCGTTAAAACGAGAGGTACCGAAAATTTCTCCAGTTTTTCGGTTCAATTTTAATCCAGTTTCCTGTATCTCTTCCTCCAAAACATTTTCGTCTTCAATATACTCAAATATGTAAAACTTCAATGGAACTCCATTTGTTACTTCTGGTAAGAATGAATAATCATTTTTGAACTGGAGTTCAGTAAGTTTTGGATATTTTACTGTTACTTCAAGAAGGTTGTCGTACTCTATCTGAATAACATATTCAGAAAACTGATCTTCAAACAAAATGACGTTCAACGACATAATATGGGTTTTTGTTGTTATGAAATCTATGGTTCCAGGAATACTTCTTACACTTGAATAGTATTTTATTTGTTTATCAACTAGGAAAAAAACTCTGATTTCATCAAACTCTTGATGACTTAGAAAAATAATAAACTTTTCTTGATTGGCCAAGAGTCTGGTTGATACGTTTAACCTAACTCCATGCGTTACTTCAGGGAAATACTCTTTAACGTCAATGACATCTATCTTTTGTGCGAAATGTGATTTATTTTTAAAATCAATATCAATTTTGTAATATTCCAAAAACAAATGTTCATTTATCAGAAAACATGAATAAAAGTTGTCATGCTCCCTATAAATATGTACATTGTTGATATCATCAGTTACTGGAATTTTTATAGAATCCAACTTGTTAATATCTTCACTGAATACTATAGTTTCTTTGGCTTTTAGTTTTGGTCCAGCTTTTTTAGTACTTATCAAGTGTCCAATACTAGATTCACCCACAGAAATATGAATATGTTCTGGACATACGAAAAATGTTACATCTGAAAATGAGAACATCATTTCCATGTTGTTGATTCCTTCAATGATAATTTTAGGTTCTGGTTCATTTTCGAATACATATACTGAATTTGGTGATAATAAGCACAAGACTTCATTTTCTTCGTCAAATGATAAATGGTTGATTTGGACTTGAGGAACAACAAATTTGACATCATATTTGAATGAAGTTTCAAGATCATCTGTTTGTGAAAAACATGAAAATTTTCTTCTATTATAAAAGCAAATATTAGTTCCATATATAAATCTATCATAAAAATCATTGGACTTGACAATTTGGTTCAGTTCAAAAGACTCCATTTTAGATTCAATTGCATTTCCTGCGAAATAGCATGCTCCATCTACACATGCACATACCTTGTAAAAATTTTCGTTTTGCTCAAATTCACCAAAATAACTAATATAATTTCCAAATGATATCCAATGACTTCCATCATCAGGGAGCCAAAATCCTTCAGGTTTTGTAGATTCTTTCATTATGTCTTTATATGAGTAATGTTCTTTAACAATTGTTATGAAACTTGAGTACTCGTTCTTAGATGTAGTTAATGGTGTTAATTCTGTTGGTTTTAGTATTTTACAATTGGCTGAGAGGTCATTTGACAAGAAAAACCTAACAAAATTTGACTCATCTAGGAATCCTGTGGTTGGAAAAATTATCTTAGATACACTACCATGTCTATTAATTATAAAATGTGTGCCAGAAAGGGGTGTTTGGGTATTAATTACTCCTATAAAATCCCATGATATTTCAAATTTTGGATTACAATCTACTCCAGAATAATCCGAGTTACCTTGGGTTGAATATATTTCATTAAACTTTTTTGTTAGTTTATTGTGTACCTTAAGATTTATTAGGCAGACGTAATATATTTTCCCTAGTTTCAATCCCTTAAAAGTGTTTTTATAATAATTCCAGGAGTCCTCACTTCTTTTATTATATGAATCTGGATAAACTCCTCTTCTTCCATTGCATATTGATTGGTAGTCTGTATATTGCATATTTCTCGACATAATTAGTTTGACTAGAAATTGTTCTGAAGAATTAGTTTTTATTTCAACTATCATATCTTCATTTTCCCATTTAGCTGTAAATTCTAAAAAACTTCTTTTCGATGGGAAAACTATTCCAATGATTGAATCAAAGTCATCTTGTGTAAAGCAAAATGGATGTTTCCAACGGTCACATGCTACCAACAAGTATGGATGAAGGTTATCCAAGTATAGTCTTGGTAAAAACATACCATTTTTAATCCACTTGGTTCCAGATTCTGAGACCACACTCTTATCCGGTAGGTATACAGGTTTGTGAGGAATAAAATCATCAAAAAGAATATCTTTGTAGTATAATGAACGGTATAACTCTTCTGGATTATAAGAAAAATTTGAATTATATTTTGTCAGGAGCTTATTATTGGCTATTTTATGGTCACTAGTACTATAGCATTTACTTGTATCAAATATTGACCTGGGATATACAGAAACACTAACTAGATCACAGGCATGGACTAACATTATTTCGCTCAGAGGATGAAAATCTGAATTTAACTTAATTTCAGTTATTCCCAATGGGTTTGAATAAAATACATTTTTAAAGTATCCAGAGGTCTTATCATTCACTTCAAAAGAATATAGTGGTATTTTGTAATCTTCTGACTTATCAACTGTGAATGAAGCACATATTCTTACTGTTTTCCCATAAAGATCCAATGGAAGTAAAAATATAATTCCACTATCGGATATTTTATAAGGTAAGTTTTGTACTCTCCATTGTAAGTTTTCACCTCCACATTTGGATTCGAGTCCGTCAATATCTTCTGTAGACTGAGCGCTTAAGAAAATTTTATTATCACCAAACAGAGAATTTTCATTTTGTTTAAAAGATTCTGGATTTTGGAATTTTATTTCTGCGATAATTTGCTTGTCGACTACTTTATGATCAAATGACAATATATTACTGTGATTAAATACAGATGTTTGGTACAAAAATGTAGGATGGGTAGTCTGTGACTTGAATAAAAGAAATATGAAAACATCAGTAAATGGCTTGGATTGTTCTATAACATTGTTTAAATGGAAGTATGAAACCATTTTATCATCACAAGATATAAAATTACTAGTGTTCGTAGGATTTCCATATTCATACTTATTAGAAACCACTAGATCTATATTTTCTTGAAAGTATTTATCCAAAATCATTCCCAAATAGTTATTATCGTCTATTGAATAAAAGTAGGAAACATCATAAAATTGAATAAATCTCACATCTAAAGGAGAGGATGCATCAGCTGTTTTGAATAGACATATGGTTCCCTTAGATTCTCTAGTATCGACCTTAAAAATTGCTTTAAAATACTTTAACGGTGGTTGTGATATACCGGGTGGCACATCTTGTAATTCAATAAGATCGAGAACAATTTTACCAACAGTTTTTGGTCCAGTACACTGTCCATGACGGGCTATGTATATTATTTCGGGTTTATAATCAAATTTAAATGTTAAATGACATTCGGAATTATGAAGACAAACGTAAGTCAAATTCAAAATGTGGTCTTCTAAACAACAAACAACAGATATTAATTTAAAAATTAAAATAGATACTAAAAACTTAAATCCTTCCATCTGTATTTTTATTGATGTGTTAAATAAAAAGAATAGTTTAAAGAAATATATTATAGTTTTAGATGTTAATTAAACCATACATATTAGAAATTTTAAATTTTAACATTAGGAACAGAAAATATATAAGTTTAGGGATAGAAATGAAAGAAATAATCCAAATGTGTAAAAGAAAAAATAATTTGTGGAAGTATACACATCATCCAAGACAAATGGGGAATCAAAAAGATTAAATATACATAATTCTAATATTTAAAGACATTTTTTCATTGTTATATTTAATTTTAAATAATATTCTTTTCATTTGTCTATTTATTTTTATTTTATTTGTAATTTTACCCTGAATATTTTTGATATCATGCTTTATAATTGATTCCACTCTGTATTTTTATTTTTAAGAATAACCATGATGTGAATTAAATTTTAATGAAATTTGTTGTTGTGGCCGTTCCAGGAGTAATTTCTCCCGAGTATTTTCGATATTACATATAATGTTATTGTAGTTCAAACGGAGATGAGATTCTAAGAGCAATCGGAGGAAAAGAAGGTCTACGCTCGGTTTTAAATGGAGAAAAATCAGGTATGGGTTTTATAAATTTATTTATTTTTAATTCAGAACAACTTATATTAAGGTTTGGAATTGACTCAACAAGTAGCTTCGTACCAGCCAACACATATGAAGATAATATACCCTGTAAATTAGTCGCAAAAGCAAAACTCTGGAAGTCCGGAAAATGTACTATAGATTTGTTGGGACCGGTTGTAGATTACTTTTCATTTTCACACCCTTCGGACTTCCTTCACCTAAGTCTACAACCTGTAGTAGCTGGAGAACTGGTTGGAGAAAAACTAGTTTCGAATGTTCCAAATATCCCTCCACCAATTTTCACCAAAATCGATATGATAGACCAATTGTTTAATAAGAGTTTGTCAAGTGGGTCTACATCTTCCACGAGCCAGAAAGTGAAAAAATACTCTTCTGGCTCAATATTCAGTTCAGTAGCTCGTTTTGAAGATGTAAATGTACCACTAACTCCACTAAATCTTGCTCTACCATCTCCAGGTAATTAAATCTAGAACCAAAATTTTTAGACCCAACGTTGATGAGTTATTTGGAAAACTTGTTTAATAAAAGAAAATTATGGTTGAGAAGTGCGTTGGACGAGTTTTTACCCACAGGATACTCCAACTGGAAGAAGAGAACATCATTTTCAAGAATCTGTTATATATTCTCAGGTAAAGAGTTTGTAATAAGAGTATTTAGATGGTCCATGGAGAGGATGTATGTGTAAACTAGGATATGATCCCAGAAAGGATAGAAACTCTAGATTCTATCAAGTATCCAGTTTGATTTATTAATTTTTTCAGACCATTGATTTTAGAGATCCACACTATAGAACAATTTCATGGAAGACAGGAAGACGCTCACTGTCAAACTCAGAAAATCTTGGTCAAGAACTTAATATAGATAAGGAGAAGACCTATGGAGAACTTTCCAATGAAGTTATAACTCCAAATCCCGAAGTACATTTCTTGATCCCGTCTAACAGACCTTCACAATTGTACCAATTATGTGATATATGCGACGCCGGGATCCAGAATATAGTAAACTCAACGGATTTTTCGGCTGGAATTTTAAACAACGAATGCTCAAAAGCTACAGGTAAGCAACTAGAGGCTAAAATATATTTAAAGGCTGGTATTCTGCGTCCGCTCTCACGAAAATAAGGGATATGATGGTAGTGAAGTCGCTGCGAATGAGACATCAACACAACCATAATTAGTCAAATATTAATAATTTTTTAATTTTTGTATTATATCATATGTAAATTATTTGCTTGTATTAAAATGGTAGATGAAGAAGATTCCGAATTCAAAAGATGCATAAACAGCATCCTGTCCAAATCGACAAAACAAGATAACTTCCTCAAGTGCATCAATCTTCTAGGGATTAAAACCGACCAATTTAATATAATTCATGTTAGCGGAACAAATGGAAAGTCTTCCGTGGCATTCAAGGTCTCAAAATGCCTAATTTCACTAGGTATGATGGTAATTCGTTAATAATTATATAATTTCAGGACTAAAGGTCGGCTTGTTCACATCTCCGCATATTTTTGAGTATACTGAAAGGGTTAGAGTTCAATGTGTACAGATTCCAAAACGAGACTTTGTTAGGATAACTGATTATATCTTCTCAGTTGTTGGGGATATGCCAATTCATTTCTTCTCCGTAAGATTTCTCCATTCTACCTCTAATCAATTCTTATAGACCATTCTCTTGATATCTTTGGTCTATTTTACTGAAAAAAAGGTGGAATGGGTTGTTCTGGAATCTGGCATAGGAGGACTTCTTGACCCTACTAACTTTGCACCTAACACTAAAGCGGTAGTTATATCTTCAATTGGTTTGTTTCCTATATCTTGACAGCAAACGTAGGCTACGACCATATGGAGATCCTTGGAAAAACTCTGGATGAAATAGCCCTGCAGAAAGCCGGGACCATAAAGAGAGGATCAGTTGTGGTTCTGGGACCAAACTGCCATAAAGATGAGATTTTTGAGAACAAGGCTAGGGAAGTCGGAGCTAGGGTAATAAAGAATAACAAGAAAGACTTTGAATCCTTTGATGAGGAGAATACAGAAACTTCCAGGTATTCCTTTACATGAAACCGCTTTTAATTATGTTCCAGGCTAGTTGTCGAAGAAGCCTTGGGATTGGGAGTGGCTAACATTTCGGCACTCAGTTCAAGGCTTAAAATGAGAATGAAAATACTTTCCAAACAAGAGTGTGAAGCGGTAAAGAACCATGTTTTGTCTAAATACCCATCACTAGTTCCTAAATTGAACGAATTTGGTATTCCAAAGGCTGTTGTTCTTGACATTGCCCATAACAATACTGCAATCAATAGGCTATGTTCAGTAATTTTTTAAATTTTAACTTGAGAATTTTAGGATTTGTTCAAGGTTTATGGTGGGAATGCTGTTTTTTGTGTTGCAATTTCGTTAAATAGGACCTTGAGTATTTTCAACCCTCTTGTGTCATTTCTAAATAAAGATTCAAGACGGTCAATTGAGATTTTCTACCTTGATGTAAACCACTCATATTGTCGAACACTAAAAGATGTGGATTCTGATTTGGATAAAGTCGATTTACATCCAGAGTAACTACTATATATATATATGAATAAATTTTCAGTGCAAAGAAAATTCTTAAATCCGGCCTCGATAAGACAAGACTAATTTGTTCCACAGAGTCGAGCGGATTTAACTACTCAAATGAAGTTTTAGGTATATAAATATATATAATATATCATGAATAGATGATTTTGACAAAGTTTTATACAATGCGTTCGTTGAATGCTGCAAGAATGGCGATATTCTAGTCTTGACTGGTACCGCATACATGATGGAACAATCTTTTCATTCTCTAGGCTCTAGTTTCTAATTTGTAGGCTTTAGATGTTAATCTTTTCCTCTTTAGTTTATTTTTCTTTAGTTTCTTGAGTGCTGCAATCCTTGTATTTGTAACTACTGAAATTGCCGTGTGCTTCTTTTTAACTAGTCTTGATTTCAGGACAAAGTTCCTTGCGAAACTTAGGAGCTTAAGGTACTCCAGTGCCATATTGTTTTCATTGAACCAGGTTTCAATGTTTTCTAAAACACCTGAAGCCTTATCAGCATGTTTCGTATCCTGTTCCTTCCTATTCTTTAGCTTGTGACTGATTCCTGGAGGTTTCGTGTGTGCAACTCTGAAGAGTGCAATCATGAGTTTTAGGAGCATAACTCGGTTCCTTGGTGCATATATGATCTCAATAGTTGCCAGATGTGAGAAAATTTCCAAAATTACACTTATTCTATGGGTACATTCTGACTTTCTTCCCAGGTTACACCTCAGAATGTAACATAACTTGGACGTGAGCCTCTCAAGTGATTTATCTTTGGATTGTTTCAAAACATTTACACAATTTATGAATACTTGTTGAGTTGCCTGTTCCAACTTTCTGTGTCTTTCTATTGATCCAAGGTAAGTAGATAAGTTTCTGAAACTTGACTTTAGCAAAATGAAAACTCTAGTACTAAAGTTGGGTATTAACTCTTGAACTTTTTTGGTGGGTAAAACTTGAGCTAAAATCCTGAGACTAGATGCAAGTACCCATGGGTGTTGTGATGTGAGACCTGAATTTAGTACAAAGTTCCATATTTTGGAGGCAGGCTCTCTATTGAGTTCAAATTGTATTGTGAGCAGGTGTTCCAAGAGCTTTAACCAATAGTAACAGTTTTGCCAGTGATCGATATTGATTTCATCTATAAAACTTTCCAAGTGTTTCAAATTCAGTTTATTAATGTTATGTAGTGATTTTTCATTCTTGAGTGCCAAGTACACAAAAAATGAGAATGCCAGTTGCACGTGACTCTTCATTTTCCTTACAAAGTGTGATACCATATCCAAAAGTTCATTTTTGTTTTCTCTTGTTCCAGTTGTCCAAATGTTTGTTACTAGTATTTGTAACAGTTTTCTGCAACTCGTATCATCTTCCGAGACCAGTTGTGGCAGGACTGCCACCACCACCAAATTTGCATATCTTTTCCAAACCACTGGACTTGACAATTCCCTCTAAACAATTATGAAGTATTTTTAATTATATATATATATATTAAAGTTACCATGATGATAATGAGTGTTTTGATAGTCACTAGTCTGACTTGTGGGTCTGGCGAGTTGACGTGTTTGAGTAAAAGTGCAAATCTCTTAGATCTCATGTTTTCATCCATTGGCAGGAGTATAAATGAGTATGCCACTACTTTTGATACTGCTGATATTGACCTTGTTGATATATTCCCTTTTAACATTCTGATCATTACTTCGTAGGTTACCTTGTAAAACTCTTTATTAAAATATACACTTAAATTTTCCTTATCTATTCCATTTATTTCCCTATGTTTATGGCCATTTAACAATTTTTCGTTCATTTTCTGTGTTGAGAATTTTTCATTGGATAATATATTGTTTGCGTTAGCTGATGTTACGGTATATGTGTTTGTTCTTACCGTCGATTGCATCAATGTTACCAAGAGTTTCAAGAGTGACGTATGGAGTCTCGGTCTGTTCAAATTAGTCTCAATTTGCAACAACAAACACTCTATTAACTTCCCATTTCTTCTGGACATTTCCCACGCTTCTTCTAACTTATCCAAATACTTATCACTGAAGAATAGTGATATGAGTTTTATGTGGTCCTTTGCAAGCTCTTCTGAACCCACCATGTCCAGTGATCCCATCCTTTCAACTAGATTTATGGCCAAGACTAGCCCGAAATCCTCAATTAACTCGGGCCTCGACTTACACATCTTTAGCATACAACTACAGCTTGATTTTTGAAGAATTACCTCCTCGCTAAGGAAACTCACCAAAACACTAAACTCACAAAGACGATACCTAGTTTCACACTCTAGACCATTTTCCAATTTATTTGATAAATTAAAATTATCTTCCATTTTATTCGATAAATTAGTTGAAGAGACTATGTTTCCGAATAGACGAATCGATGAATTTACAAATAGAGGTGCGAAGATATGATTTTCAAACCCAGGTTTCTTCATGGATGATTCTAGTGACCTTCCAGTGGACGCACCTGGCATGATTGTAAATCTTTCAGTCAACTTTGAGAAATAACCTTTTTTCACAATCTCATCCTCTGGTAATTTAGCTTCTGGCTTTGATAGTTCGAAATAATCACTCAGAATGTAATCGGGCCTGGATAAATATTTTCTATAAAGCTCAACTATCTCTTTTGGAAACTTGGAAATGTTATCTTCAATCCCTCTCACCTTCGGTAACATCGTCATGAATATCTTAAAGCAAACTGTCGTCTTGTCTATATTTTTGTTATTTATAACTCCTGATGTTGCTGAAACTATCAATTCATTAATTTTCCTCAAAAACTTATCTGAATATTCCAAAAGACTCAGCTTGTGGCTCGATAACTTTCCATTTAAAAGTGAGTACAGGAAGGTGAAATTCTGCTCAACCACTTCCAAGGTTGAAAGCTGTGAAATTAGCGAAATCAGTTGTGATGATTTCGGATGCCTTGCCTCATCTATCTTTGATTTTGAGTCATCTTTTTCCTGGACTCTGGATATCTCGTCCAATATCATTGTGTACAAAAGCTTAAGCTGATTAGTTGGGGTCAGTATATTCTCTTCATCAAGGACTTTATTTAAAATCGAGTAAATTGTAAAAATCAGCACTGAACACTTATATCCTTTCGTCATGTTTGTGAACAACTCCCTTATAAAGACATCAATATACTTTGTTTTAAATGGTTTTGCCAAGTTGATTAGTGATATCCTTGCCAACCTTCTAACATCCCTATTTCTCGATATCAGAAACTTTGCCAGGACTCTCGTGTGTAGTATCAGCTCCTTGTTTATTATAGATTCAGGGTAATATTGAAGCAACCAACCTATACACTCGAACACTTCTACCACTGGCACATCTCCCTGCTTCTTCTTTCCTTGGACAACGCTCATCTTCTTCAACTTGGATAATATTAGACCTATTTTAAGCGTATCTTTAAATGGCTCCACTCTAGTGCTGAAATTTTCTGATCCTCCTGTACTTATCCCAGCCATGTTATATGAATACAACTCTCCAACCTTCAACTTTGTGATTGATGCGAAAATCTGTAACACCATTGTTAGTTTAGAGGAATCATATATTTTCAAGAGCCTTTTGAGTATCTTTACGAAGGAATGAGCTGGTAAACGTTCACATGATGTAATCATAGACTGTTTGGATGCTTCAGATAGAGCCAAATTCCTAACTGTGTTCCTTTGAGTTAGGTACTGGGTACATAGTGGAATGATAAGCTTCAATAGAGTATTATTTGTAAAACAATTCGACTCAACCAGTGTTTGTAAACTCCTCAAACCTTTTGACCTCTTAAACTTCTGCAACTCTCTCATACTATGGAGATAATCTCCCACAACAGGGTTCAACAACAAATCCGAGTGTAAATCTGAAAACAAAACCGGGTTTGAACCCAGCACTGAGGAAAATAACCTCACATAATGCTCTAAAATCTCAAGACATAGGCATATTAACGAGTCCTCTGAGTTTCCTCCCAGACACCGACGTATGAATGGGAACAACGTATTTGACAATAGATATGTCGGTTCAGAATATTTGCCATAGTCTAGACATATAGATTCCGTTAACCTAAACTTAACAATTTCAAGAACTTTAAATGACATTGCTGCCACAGACCTCCTTACTCCTGGATCACCTTGGTGGTTCCACAACAAAAATAATGAATGTGTCAATAGTGAATTAATACACCTGAGTGACATTTTGTTATCCAAAACTTCTATTATCTCTGAGATGATTTCCACGTTCTGGTCCAAATCTAACCTCAACTCAACTGATTCTTTGTTCATCAGACATAGCTTTTCACCTATGTATCCTACTCCTTCATCTACATTATTATTAAAAAATCCAAAATTACCTTTTGATGGTATTTTCGTTATTAGTGAAGATGCATAATTTCTACATTTGTTATCTGGCACCATTGATAACACGTTGTTTACAAACTCCCAAATATTTTCCAGTGACTCTGTATCACTTGGATCCAATAACGATATACATGATTCCAATGAATTTAATATTCTTTTCCACAGTTCTAAATCATTTTTCGAGTTCAGTCTTAGTGATCTGTTCATTTCAGTTCTTGTTGGCAATGATTTGATGAATATCGATAAAGCCTTGTTTTGTACCTCATTATTAAGATTCAAGAGTACAATGTATGACAAAAGGTTACATTCATACTTCCCTGAACTACACATCGAGTCTAACAATGCTTCTGATGAACTTATCATCAATGTTTTCATTTCACTATTTTCCTCAATATTGTTCCTTTTCAGATGATTTGCATACAGATTATATATGTTATTTGCCAACATTAAATGTTTTCTGGACAACTTTGAGTCAAAAACTGACGGGAAAAGTTCCTTAACAACTCTTGTACAAAATTCTGACATAGTATCCATCTCAGATGTGCATATTAAAACGAAATCAAGCCCAATTATCTTAACTAGTTCAACTATTATTTTAGAATACCGTAAAAATACGGCAATAAAATGACCTGTTCCAAATACTCTCACTAGCTCAATTATGATTTTAAATGTACGTTCAACTATAATTCTAGAGTCTGCGGACTTGAATTCATGGTTTTCTTCTAGAAGTAAACAACAAAACTCCATTATCTTTACACTCTGTGGTCTCAAATGATTAACTAGTCTTTTAATTATCAAATTTAATGTCGTCAAGACATTTGGTAAATGAAAATTATTTTCCACACTTGTAATTAATTGTTCGACCATCCAATTGAATTCCTCGTCATCCTTCTCTCTAAATAAACTCGAATACTTGACTGGCAACAACTCCATAATTAGTAAATTTACATACTTTCTGTCAAAATTTAAAAAATAATCAACAAATGAGTTTCCATGTGATACATTTGAGTATTGATATATTCTTGGTACCAAAAGTCTAATTTCTATTCCAATTGACAAATTCAAGTTTTTTCTGTCCTCTATAGTCTCGAATTCCATTTCTGAGTATTCGTACTTTTTAGTCAAGGCTGATATCTGCTGAAAGTTCCCCGTACACATATCTGAAAGTCTTTTTACATCAATTTTATGCCTTTTTGAAATAATAACTAGGCTTGCTTCACGGATTTTTGGGTCCTTAGACTTCAAACCCGCAGTTATGCATGATTCAAAAAGCTCATCTCTGTAAACTTCCCTATTAAACTTCGTGAAAAGTTCACTAAGTGTACACAGAGGATTTTTAAGGAAATCACTATTCTTTTCAAACTGTTCCAGTGTGTATTTTATTAAATCTTCAAATTTCTGCTCCCTATCCTTTACTGCTGATATAATTTCAAATGCAACCTTGAGTAGGTGAAACTGGATGGTGATGGGATCAGTCCTCTCTCTTGATACATAATTCAGGGCTGATTCTAAAATTTTATCATTAAATTCTTCTAATCTTAAATGTCTAAAATCTTCCATCTTCAAATTTTCCATGTACAAGTCCCATGTTGCTTTTAGTGACTTTTCATAACCCTTCAATTTAGAAATTAATAGTATATTTGCATTGTATGCACCTTCCCACAGTGGTGAGAACTTAACATAGTACTGGCTCAGTAAAATCTTCTTAATCAGAATAATAAACAGATGATATTCTCCTCCCTTTATTGACTCGAAATCAATTAAATTTACAACTCTTGACATTAATGTACACTTTTTCCTTGCGCTTTCAATATCGTTTGGCATCATTTCCAGCTCCAATAACTGATTTAAATAGTTAGTCACACTGGAGTTTAACTTATAATGCAGTTGAACCAGCTTAATTGCGTTAATTCTCAGAAATTCATTCTCATTTGGCAGCTTCGTCATGACCAACTCCAGTATTGAATCCACTTTGTCGTTGAAATTTGTAACTAAAAACTCCAGCAAAAAATAATTGCCAAACAAATCCAACATCGATGAAACTGAAATTAATTTCTCAATCCACGCACTCTTATCTTTATTTAACAACTCAAATCCGATTATATAAATTTTAAACAAAACTCTTGGGTCATGTGAATTTTCAAGGCCTTTTAAAACCTGTGACAGTATCCTTTCCATCAAATGATCTGCATTCTCAATTTTAGAGGCTTTCGACTTAATTCTAACCTTGTTGATGAATGACAAACCATAGATTATTCCAAACAGATTCAAAAATGAGTCTGTATTAATTATCTCTTGTTCCATCTCTGTCAGTAGTGAGTCTATACACTCTAATACTCTTTTTAGTATTGAGGGGTTTACAATTAGCGGGTGAAATATATCCTTGTTATGCAATATTCTTGAGAATACCAATAATATATGTGACACCTGTCCCAAATTATTTGTTTTTAGTCGCCATTCAAACAGGGATAGAAACGAATTTATATTGTTCATTCCCACCAAATTATGGTCAACGTTAGTTAGAAACAAGCTGAAATCTCGATCTACTATCTTAGTTGAGTCTGTATTTGAACGAACTGCCCTAAGGAGATAACTACATATATCATCGAACAATTGTGATCTCCCACTTATGTTTGAGAACCTGAGTAGAGGTACTAGAAAGTCAGTTAACATGATACTAAAATATTCTCCATCTGTAATCAGTGGGTAACTTTTAACAGTCGTAAATTTGGTCTCATTGAATGTCATTAGCATTTCTAGTTCCAACTCCAAGACTATGCAAATTGATTTAAAATCTATTCTACAAGTGGCTTGTGATAATTTTTCCAGATTTGTTTGGTATAGATTTTTTAGCCATGATATATCTACTTTACTGTCCTTTGCGTGTGTTGACATGAGTAGTATTGTTTTTCTGATATTTTCTGATACCTTTTCAAGATATACACTTCTGTTTGGTATGAGATCCTCAAACATGAACGTGAACAATGTCTTGACTTTACTTGTGAAATTTCCATCGATATTTTGAATTATTGAAAAGATAATCTTCTCAGACCCATCCCTACCTTAATTAATCTACCTTATAACTTACGTGCTTATACATAGTGTTACAACTTGCTTTATGATCGGTATTGTTGCTCTTCTCAGTAGCATTCCCAAAGACTCCATCGACAATCTCTTTATAAGATGATTACTTGAATTTAGCCATTGCATAAAATCCTTTAAAACAACCTCCACATTATTCAAAATATAACTCGTTTGTACTCTAACTAAATTATTGTTTCTTAAACTTACTTGAAGTATGTTAAGATAAATGTGAAAATTGGCTTAGAGTTTAGGTTCGTGTTCAACTCAATAATTTCAAGCAAATCATCAAATGGTACTTTCAAACCCTCTTTATTTCCAAAATCCTAAAGTTAAATTAATTGTTTTACTAGAATTACCTTGAAATATGCTGCCATAATCCTACATAGATAGTCCAGCTCAACTGGAGATGATTCTTTTGAACAATTAAGCAGCGTTTCAATTGGTTTTTGGAAATATTCGGAGTCTTTTTCATTTAAATCACCAAAAGAATCTAGATTTAGAAAAAACTCTGATTTTTGAAGCTCTCTGAGCTCTTTTTGAAACTTGAGAACATCTTTTACCTTCAAGATATTTGTTAAAGTAACTTTAAAGCATCTGGGTGGTCCATTTTCGTCTACAATTAATTATTAGTTATTTTTTTATATGGAAGGATAGGTATAACTGGATTTATTAGAATACCTTTTGATGAAAATGTAACTATATCATCGTATGCAGAAAGTATCAGGGATTTTGCGATTTTAGAGGATGACTGAAATTTAAATCTCTTTCTTTCACCCATCTTTATCCGATTTTATGTGAAATCCGCTTGATACGGTTGGATCTTGGTTCATGGATTTTTATCTTTAAAAAGTTGTTTAAAATGTAATATATATTATATGAAATTTTCATTTTAAAATTATTTATTAATATTTGAGTTTTTTGTGGCTTTTTGTGAATTTCTCAAAGAATTTAAGTGACGTTCGTGGAGTATAAACAACAGCTGTGCTTGGGTTCTTTTTGCATTTTTCTTTGAATCCGGCAAAAGTGTAGGATCTTTAACTTTTATGCATTCTTCTATTTTCACTAATACTTTTCGAATCTTCCTAATTTCCTACAATTATTATTAATGTGTTGGATAATATAGATTATTAATGTGTTAGATAGAATACTTCGTGTAATTCCTCATCTGACTTTTCTCTCCAATAGTTAGCTTTGTGATATTTTATACAGTTGGGATCATAATTTTTATAATCAGCAGTATGTATAACGGTTTCAATTGAAGTACGACTTTGGAGTCGAAACGATGGTTCAAATGTCCTTCTATTAAAATTTTCAAGGTTTAAATTCAATAAACCATAATATTTATTATTAAATTTAATGTTCGAGTCAAAATTTTTAATAAAACACTGGATTTTTTGAGGAAAATATGTTACAAATATAATTAGAAAAATAAGTTTATAAATCAGAGAAACTGGACCATTATTATTGTTTGATAAAAAAATATTCATTATAACATCATTAAAATGCCGATTTAAAATTTATGATGAGATTATTATATCTAATCTACAGTGTGTTAGGCAATTATAATATTATGATGTTTTAAACTAAATAATACCTTGCCCATTGTTTATTTTAATAAAATTGAAAAATGTTTTTAATTATAAATAGAATTTTTATACCTTCTTAGATTATGATTAGAAGATTCTATATCGCAACCAGGAACATTAATCTTCTATCCTCTCTTCATGATTCTTTAAACCATATTAACAATGTTCATTTATCAAAATTGATAAATTTACATGAAAAGAATGGGTTCAGTCCCAGCTTATCCAGAAATTTAATTTACTATTTATCTCAAAGTACTCATGAACTCAGGCTAAATGAACTAAATTCCCTTGTAAAGGGGATGCTATATACTAAATATAAAACGGAATCCAATTTCTTTGATAGAATTTTGTCAATTTTGTCCAAAAATTACCAAGAAGATCCTTTTCTATCAGTGGATACATTTTATTATCTACTCCTCCTAAATCATAAAGATAAAATTTCAACATTTGGATGTGTAGACTTTCTTGATAATTTTAGGTTATCTGCTGATGTTTATGTTCAGTTAAAACTTATAAATGTATTTTATGCTATAGAATTTTACCACTCGTATCTTCAAGAGCATTTCACTACTGAAATTGAAAACTTTGTAAAATATTTAAAGCTAATTTCACCTAAACTTAAGTTAAAATGTGGAATAAAAGAAGAATCGAAGGAAATTACTCAAGTTAAATCGATAATGGATAGTTTAAACGTAGAATATTTTTCAGGAATAACAGGTATTAAATCTTAGAAAATATGGATTTCAGGGCATATATACAGTCCAATAATTTTAAAAAATACTAATATGGTAATTGAAATGAGATATGAAAGGTTTAAAACATTAAATAAGTCATGTTTTTTAGGGATGAATACCCTGAATCAGAGGATTCCTTGCCAACAATATCACTGTAAGCCTTAATGAATAATTAAAGATTTTATTAATTTAGGAAACAACTTATTATGAGGGATTTGGGTTGGAGAGTTCGTTTCATTCCTGCTAAAGTTTGGAAACAAAAATCTACAGGCAAGTTTTAGATTTATAAAACCTAATCAAATTAGATTTCGAGCGAAAAAAATACTTGTCCAAGTTTATAAGTGAATTTTATCTGGAGACCCAATTTAGTGAGAATCCTCCATGGGTGGTTCAACGACATCACACATTTGAAAATAACTTTTGAAAATGTATCATAACTTAATTTTCATAATGTAATTTAATTTTGTAAAATTTATTATCTTGTTAAAGAATGTATATTATAATTTTCAAAATAATTTTTATGATTTTTTACACTGGCTACACATCGGAAAATGTGTGTATAAATACTATTGATTTTTATCAGTTAAATATAATATTTTAGGTTTGGGGGTTCTGGGAAACTGATTTCGTAAAGGACTCAAAGAGTATGCCGTCAATTGAAATCAAACTCGCTCCTCCTGAGAACGTAAGTTAATCACCTGCATACCTGTATATAAATTCAACTAATTTGTATATAGCCACTACCTCAAGTTGAGGAGGAAATAAAGTTACTGGAATCAAATCGCATTGAACTTGAAGAGGTTAGGATGTGTTGTTTATTATGAATATTTAGGGTATGATGTCGAGACTTGAGCAGGAGTACAACAACGCTTTAATGAACTCTAGAGAGAAAATAAAGACCGTAATAAATGATGTTAGTTCTTAAATTTATAATATGAATGACATTTAGAGCTTATCTGTTTTTGACAATAAGGAATTAATAGCGGAATTATTGTCCAAATACGCTCATAAAAATGATAAATCAAAGTAAAAAAATAATAAAGAAAATAATTTTTAGGTTTAATGGAGTTTCATTTCTACAAACTGATGAGGCCTATGTGCCAAGTTCAGTGAGGGTTATGGTACTTTGATGATTAAATTTAAATTGTTAGATGAGTGAAGTTGATCCTCCGGATCCATCCATAAAGGAGAAAATGGTTAGTTCTCTAATTATGGTAATAAATTTTAGGACCAAATTGAACAAGCGAGAAATGATGAGGAAATCCAAGCTTTTTATCAAGAATCTAAAGAATTTGAGCAATTAACTCAAGTTACTCTAATTGGTAAGAAATGGGATTAGAAATTAATATTTTAGAACTTCAAAAGATGTTACAACTACAACTTAACCCTTATTTAATTGAGACTGAGGTATTTAACATGATTAAATTTTAATTTAGAAACTAAAAACTGCTTTTAAACAATTTGATCAACGGAATACGCTCAATATGAATCATAATTACACTAATCCAGTATCATTTCTACAAACTCAAGCTGAAGACTTATCTGAAAAACGTCAATTAAATGTAAAAATAGGACAATCAGACATACCGTAATAAATTAATATTTATACTAGTCATTCCAAGAGATAATTTACACATTCTTATCTTACACATTTCTTATTTTACACATTTAAATTAATTTTTACACATTCAAATTAAATGGTTTAGATATCCAACTGTTGAGGATTATGTAATGAATATGGAAAAGAAAAGAGATGTTTCTGAGAAATTAGTATGAAATTATACTATAACAATATTTAGGCAAGGAATAAAATACTAAACATGTACTTGAACTTGATGAAGGTGAAATAATATTGAAATATTGGTGATTTTAGGCTCAACATGAAATGATCGCAGATGAATTACACCAGGCTGTTAGCAGAGTAATATCACAATATAGTGGAATAGTAGAGGAGGCAAATAAGGGAACATTTAATAAAAAGGAAAAGATGGAAATGGAAAATAAAAAAATTGAACATCAAGAGGAATGATCTAAAAAATAAAATACCTAAATAGTAAAATATTATAATTTTTAATCATATTAATGTTGTGGATTCTTATGTTACACATTTTAATAAATATTTAATTTATGGAATGGAAAACCATGATAAAATTTCTGACGGTTTTAATTTTAACAGAAAACTTGTAATTATAGTCGGAAGTACCGCTAGTGGGAAGACTAAGTTCAGCATCGATTTTTGTAAAAAATTGAACGATTTTAACATAAACGCTGAGATAATTAATTCAGATTCAATGCAGGTTTGATTCTAAACCAGATTCTATTAATATTGAATATATAATCAATTTATAGGTTTATAAAGGGTTTAATATTGGAACTGCAAAACCTTCTGAAGATGAATTGAGTTTAATACCTCATCACCTCTTAAATTTCGTTGATCCTACTCAAGATTATAATGTTTCTATGTTCGTTAAGGACTGCTCAGAATCGGTATTCTGAATTGATTTTAACAAGTTTTTAGCTAAATCTTCTTTTTTCCCAGAACAAGTTACCAGTGATTGTTGGAGGTACTAATTTATATATAGAAGCACTTTTATGGCCATCAGTCATGGATTCCGACAACAACAGTAATTGCACATTTAAACATTGATAACAATGTTTGTATATAATTCGTTAGATTCTGAGAGTTTAGAAGATTATTTTGACCAATTTGACACTCAAACTCTTTACAATTTGTTGAATAAAATTGACCCTGAGAGGGCTAACCAATTACATAGAAATGACCGGAAACGGATAATAAGAAGTTTAGATATTTATCATTCACAAGGAATTACTCATACTGAACTAATTAAACTTCGTAAAACCCAAAAAGATAAAGAAGGAATTAGGTAATTATATAAATTTATTAGAAAATTTTTTATTTACACATTAACCACAAATTGTTAAATAATTTGATTAGATATGATGCATTGATTTTATGTTTAAAATCTGACCCTGAAATTCAAAGGTCAAGAATTAGAGAAAGGGTTAAATCAATGCTCAAGGTAAATAAACTATTTTGATAGTGTTATTTAGTCTGGAATCATAAAAGAGTGTAAAGAACTCCTTGAACTAAAAGGTATTCAGAATATAAACTAAAAATTCCTAGAATCTAACAAGAATTTAAATACAAGGAAAGGGATTTTCCAAAGCATCGGTTCGTATCAATATTGAACTAAAAACTCATATTTTAGCATATAAGGAACTGATACCTTTACTAATTGATGAATCTGGTTTTATTGAGGAACCTTCTGAGGAATTACTACAGAAATGTGCAACTGTTCTGGAGTCTAAAACTTGGCAGTATTCTCAGAGGCAAAAGACCTGGATCAACCAAAGACTACTCAAAAGTCCTCTTAAAACTCATGTAGTTAATACCAATGGTATTTTAACACTAATTTATCAATTAGATGTAGGAATTTGGGATAAACTTGTAATGGAAAGTGTAGAAATTACAATTAAACATCTAAGGGATTTTAATCAGTTGGTGTAAATGCTACTCTGTAGTTATCCTTATTCACTGTTGTATGAGTTTGTTTATTTGTAACTTTATTTTTCTTTTTCTTCCATTCGTCGGTAAGCTCATACAACACTTCACTAAAGTAGACTCGTTTATCCCCCAATCTTGTTCCATTAAGTGCTAAAAGAGTCCTTGTTGCGATATCTGGTGTTGAGAACTTGACATAGCCATATCCTTTATGACGTCCTAAAAGAAACTGAGCATAGTTTGGTACCTGTGGTTTCATCTAAAACTAGTCTTGTCCTACTAGTCAATGGCCCGTAAATGTATTGAAAGAAATTATCAAGAGCGTCGGGGGTGATTTCTACATCAATGTTTCTGATAAAAAGCATTCTGGCATCTCTGAGAACATTACTTTTGTAGAGTCTACATCTTTCTCTTGTCAGTTCCTGTACATAACTTCCTCCATATCTTTTAATTGAACTTGTTCCATGTGGTCTTTTTCCATACTGGGTTTTAAATTGTATATTTAATGGATATATATGAAGATTCCTCAATTCCTAAAATCAGTTTCCAATCCCATACATTAATAATTATAAAAAATAGTTTAAAAATACCTTGAGTGAATTGTTGATGATAAAACTCTTAGAATTTCTGATTATTACACATTTGAGAAGAATCAGTCTTATAATCACATTTATCATAATATTTTTAAATTTGGTTAATTAATTTTTATACGTTTTCATTTTATTTAATTAAATTAACTAACCTTCCATTCCATGTGTAGATTCCACACAATTATACAAATTCACCTAATTTTCTAATATTTTCTATTTTGTAGAATATTATATTATTCATTATTATGAGTTCTCAGGAAATTAGTTTAAAGCTCCTGAATCGTACCAAATATGCTCAAAATCGCACAAAGTATTATACTGTTAGGAACTCTGTTCTTTCTCAGACTGAAAGGCCTCTTTTCATTACTGGGAGTTTCAATGACTGTATTGGTAATCTAAAATTACTCTCACTTCGGAAATCCTACCTCCACCGCCACTCTTCTAAGCGTGGTCCATTCCAGAAACTGAGTCTTCCTCATGAATATTTTAAGATTCTCGGCGAACCTGCCTATTACTCTCATTCTGAGCTCTTATATGCTTGTTCATATGCTTCTGATAATTTCATGTGTGATTCATACTTCTGGAAACAAATCTGTATCTATTAACTAGTTAATTTATTTGTTTATATTTTAGTGAATATATTTGTTTAGGTGAGAAGATTCGTGAAGTTAGGGATGTTATTGATATTAAGGATTTATTATCTTGTTTGTGTAGTATTGTGAAGGTGAATTATTATGATAGGGATTTACTTCGTTTGTTGTCTAGGGAGTTTGTTGATGATATTGATAAACTTTCATTTGACGACATTCATCAACTTTTATATTGTTATTATAAACAAAATGTTTACTCTTGTGACTTGGTTGACAAGGTTGGACTTAAAGTCACTAAACTCATAAACGCCACTCCATTAACTCAAAATTCTGAGAACCAAAACTCCACTTTATTTGATAAAATTAAAGACTTAATACCCACTAACAAATCTTCTGATTCTGAACCCATATGTGAATTGGACTTGAAGACTTTATCCAGAATTTCCAATTATTTGAGCTACTTCAAGTATTCTAATTCTGATTTCCATAATTGCATTTCTAATCTTTTCATTACTTACTGTAATAGTATGGATTTTATTTCAAGGCTCAATTTTTTCAACTCAATTGACCCTAAACTTTTAATTAACAGCTCAACTAATAATAGTTCAACTACAACTAACAATTTAACTAATAATAAATTAATTAATACTTTTTTGAAATCTATTGTTAATGATTCAATCTCTTTTAATCATGAGAATTCTTATGAACTTGGTACTTTTTTATCATCTGGGCTCTTTAAAAGCGCTGAAAGTTCTAAACTTCTTCATGACTTTTGTTCAATTTCTTCTACAATCAAGTTGATTTGTAATTCTATATTACACTTGAGCCATTTTGATTTGTATGGAACTGATGTATCTGATACCCAGTCTCCCTCTCCAAATCAAACTAATCCTATCACTGAGATCACCACTCGTATACCTTCGCTTCTAGAAAGGCTTTATAAATATTGTTTCAACACTATTGATTTAATTTATCAAATTTCTTCAAACTACACACCTGTTAAATCTCCTTTTATTAAATCACTCGAGAACATTTTCATGGACTCTATTCTCACTAGTATCAGGACTCTGAACTCTTTTTATCGACTTCAAGTTCTTGTTCCTTCTGCTTCTCAAAACACTTGTAAACTACTAAGCTTCACCACTGATGATAACAATGTTCACTCTTTATTTCTAAAGCTTTTTCATCGAATTAACATCACCAGTTCTGACCTTGACTTTATTTCAAAGGCTTCTCAGTGTTTAATTAACTTTGATTGTAAAGGTCAATCTATACCAAATTTAACATCATCTTTTGAAATCTTTTCTCTAATTCAATCAACCAATCAATCAACTAATCAGTTGATTAAATCTATTGATATTTTATCTCTTGAGATTATTAGACAACTTGTTGATTTTGATCGTGAGAGTATTTATAGAATTGCTCTTACACTAAACTTTACCAATACCAATTCTCTGTTAAATCATTATATTTCATTTTTTCCTAAAATAACTCGGCGTAAACATCATAAACATCACATTACTTTGAATAATTTATAAATACTCTATATATTATATATATTGATTAAAAGTGTATTGAGTAGTCTGAATTAAGTTACAATTGTCTTGGAAATTAGACTAAGTGATTGGCCAAAACGCCTTCTTTCATGCTTGCGCTGTTTTCTGATGGGCGTTGTATACATTTCTGTACTTGACTTTGCAGTCGAATCTGGCTCCTCAGACCTTCCCCTCTGCTTAAATTTCAGCATGTACACAGAGAATTCCAAGCTAATACACTTTTATCATTTATGTATTTGTATTATTGTGTGTATTTGTAGTTTTTTGATGGGATCTGGTACATGGATAAGCTCTATTTTGTAAATGTTTTTCATTAGCTGCATTGACTGAATGGATGACGGCATGGATGATATGAAGATCCAAATGTACTACGCACAGATTAGATCTTGATATTTCATCGGATTTCCCGTGCGCCCTTTCGGCGAGAATTGCTCAGAGACTTTCCCCATAGCTTATTGGTTTGAACCGTTTGTATACTACGAAGCAGCTTCTTGTCCAGATCCCATCTAATCCATTATTAATCAAATTTTTATTAAATCAAATATTTATTATTTATATTTATAATTATTGGTAATATAAATTGGCATTAACCAATGGTATATAATGATTAATGTCACCCATATACCATTTGGTATAGAATGTATTTTGACCAAATAATATACATTAGATGGCTTCGATTACATTCAATATTTTAATATTTAATAACT